>NC_083637.1:33856198-34156198 GCF_963576545.1 Limanda limanda | reverse complement strand
AAATTAGTCCAGATGCAACCACTTTCCAAGTCTCTCCGACCTTCACAAAAAAAGTTATTCAAGAATATCTCTTTCTCCTATGTGCTTTCATCCCTAACCCTAACCCTAACCCTTCCAAAAGTCGGAGAAGCTCAAGGATGGTACCGATCGATGCGCGCTACCCCATTTAGTGGGGGTAGAGCCTACTTGCAAGTCTCTCCGACCTTCACAAAAAAAGTTATTCAAGAATATCTCTTTCTCCTATGTGCTTTCATCCCTAACCCTAACCCTAACCCTTCCGAAAGTCGGAGAAGCTCAAGGATGGTACCGATCGATGCGCGCTACCCCATTTAGTGGGGGTAGAGCCTACTTGCAAGTCTCTCCGACCTTCACAAAAAAAGTTATTCAAGAATATCTCCTCAGATTTGGGGGAATTTCGTCGGTCGACCTCTTCCGAAGGTCGTACAAGCTCGGGGATGGTACCAATCGATCCGCAGGACCCAAATTAGTCCAGATGCAACCACTTTCCAAGTCTCTCCGACCTTCACAAAAAAAGTTATTCAAGAATATCTCTTTCTCCTATGTGCTTTCATCCCTAACCCTAACCCTAACCCTTCCGAAAGTCGGAGAAGCTCAAGGATGGTACCGATCGATGCGCGTTACCCCATTTAGTGGGGGTAGAGCCTACTTGCAAGTCTCTCCGACCTTCACAAAAAAAGTTATTCAAGAATATCTCTTTCTCCTATGTGCTTTCATCCCTAACCCTAACCCTAACCCTTCCGAAAGTCGGAGAAGCTCAAGGATGGTACCGATCGATGCGCGCTACCCCATTTAGTGGGGGTAGAGCCTACTTGCAAGTCTCTCCGACCTTCACAAAAAAAGTTATTCAAGAATATCTCCTCAGATTTGGGGGAATTTCGTCGGTCGACCTCTTCCGAAGGTCGTACAAGCTCGGGGATGGTACCAATCGATCCGCAGGACCCAAATTAGTCCAGATGCAACCTCTTTCCAAGTCTCTCCGACCTTCACAAAAAAAGTTATTCAAGAATATCTCTTTCTCCTATGTGCTTTCATCCCTAACCCTAACCCTAACCCTTCCGAAAGTCGGAGAAGCTCAAGGATGGTACCGATCGATGCGCGCTACCCCATTTAGTGGGGGTAGAGCCTACTTGCAAGTCTCTCCGACCTTCACAAAAAAAGTTATTCAAGAATATCTCCTCAGATTTGGGGGAATTTCGTCGGTCGACCTCTTCCGAAGGTCGTACAAGCTCGGGGATGGTACCAATCGATCCGCAGGACCCAAATTAGTCCAGATGCAACCACTTTCCAAGTCTCTCCGACCTTCACAAAAAAAGTTATTCAAGAATATCTCTTTCTCCTATGTGCTTTCATCCCTAACCCTAACCCTAACCCTTCCGAAAGTCGGAGAAGCTCAAGGATGGTACCGATCGATGCGCGCTACCCCATTTAGTGGGGGTAGAGCCTACTTGCAAGTCTCTCCGACCTTCACAAAAAAAGTTATTCAAGAATATCTCTTTCTCCTATGTGCTTTCATCCCTAACCCTAACCCTAACCCTTCCGAAAGTCGGAGAAGCTCAAGGATGGTACTGATCGATGCGCGCAACCCCATTTAGTGGGGGTAGAGCCTACTTGCAAGTCTCTCCGACCTTCACAAAAAAAGTTATTCAAGAATATCTCCTCAGATTTGGGGGAATTTCGTCGGTCGACCTCTTCCGAAGGTCGTACAAGCTCGGGGATGGTACCAATCGATCCGCAGGACCCAAATTAGTCCAGATGCAACCACTTTTCAAGTCTCTCCGACCTTCACAAAAAAAGTTATTCAAGAATATCTCTTTCTCCTATGTGCTTTCATCCCTAACCCTAACCCTAACCCTTCCGAAAGTCGGAGAAGCTCAAGGATGGTACTGATCGATGTGCGCAACCCCATTTAGTGGGGGTAGAGCCTACTTGCAAGTCTCTCCGACCTTCACAAAAAAAGTTATTCAAGAATATCTCCTCAGATTTGGGGGAATTTCGTCGGTCGACCTCTTCCGAAGGTCGTACAAGCTCGGGGATGGTACCAATCGATCCGCAGGACCCAAATTAGTCCAGATGCAACCACTTTCCAAGTCTCTCCGACCTTCACAAAAAAAGTTATTCAAGAATATCTCTTTCTCCTATGTGCTTTCATCCCTAACCCTAACCCTAACCCTTCCAAAAGTCGGAGAAGCTCAAGGATGGTACCGATCGATGCGCGCTACCCCATTTAGTGGGGGTAGAGCCTACTTGCAAGTCTCTCCGACCTTCACAAAAAAAGTTATTCAAGAATATCTCTTTCTCCTATGTGCTTTCATCCCTAACCCTAACCCTAACCCTTCCGAAAGTCGGAGAAGCTCAAGGATGGTACCGATCGATGCGCGCTACCCCATTTAGTGGGGGTAGAGCCTACTTGCAAGTCTCTCCGACCTTCACAAAAAAAGTTATTCAAGAATATCTCCTCAGATTTGGGGGAATTTCGTCGGTCGACCTCTTCCGAAGGTCGCACAAGCTCGGGGATGGTACCAATCGATCCGCAGGACCCAAATTAGTCCAGATGCAACCACTTTCCAAGTCTCTCCGACCTTCACAAAAAAAGTTATTCAAGAATATCTCTTTCTCCTATGTGCTTTCATCCCTAACCCTAACCCTAACCCTTCCGAAAGTCGGAGAAGCTCAAGGATGGTACCGATCGATGCGCGCTACCCCATTTAGTGGGGGTAGAGCCTACTTGCAAGTCTCTCCGACCTTCACAAAAAAAGTTATTCAAGAATATCTCTTTCTCCTATGTGCTTTCATCCCTAACCCTAACCCTAACCCTTCCGAAAGTCGGAGAAGCTCAAGGATGGTACCGATCGATGCGCGCTACCCCATTTAGTGGGGGTAGAGCCTACTTGCAAGTCTCTCCGACCTTCACAAAAAAAGTTATTCAAGAATATCTCCTCAGATTTGGGGGAATTTCGTCGGTCGACCTCTTCCGAAGGTCGTACAAGCTCGGGGATGGTACCAATCGATCCGCAGGACCCAAATTAGTCCAGATGCAACCTCTTTCCAAGTCTCTCCGACCTTCACAAAAAAAGTTATTCAAGAATATCTCTTTCTCCTATGTGCTTTCATCCCTAACCCTAACCCTAACCCTTCCGAAAGTCGGAGAAGCTCAAGGATGGTACCGATCGATGCGCGCTACCCCATTTAGTGGGGGTAGAGCCTACTTGCAAGTCTCTCCGACCTTCACAAAAAAAGTTATTCAAGAATATCTCCTCAGATTTGGGGGAATTTCGTCGGTCGACCTCTTCCGAAGGTCGTACAAGCTCGGGGATGGTACCAATCGATCCGCAGGACCCAAATTAGTCCAGATGCAACCACTTTCCAAGTCTCTCCGACCTTCACAAAAAAAGTTATTCAAGAATATCTCTTTCTCCTATGTGCTTTCATCCCTAACCCTAACCCTAACCCTTCCGAAAGTCGGAGAAGCTCAAGGATGGTACCGATCGATGCGCGCTACCCCATTTAGTGGGGGTAGAGCCTACTTGCAAGTCTCTCCGACCTTCACAAAAAAAGTTATTCAAGAATATCTCTTTCTCCTATGTGCTTTCATCCCTAACCCTAACCCTAACCCTTCCGAAAGTCGGAGAAGCTCAAGGATGGTACTGATCGATGCGCGCAACCCCATTTAGTGGGGGTAGAGCCTACTTGCAAGTCTCTCCGACCTTCACAAAAAAAGTTATTCAAGAATATCTCCTCAGATTTGGGGGAATTTCGTCGGTCGACCTCTTCCGAAGGTCGTACAAGCTCGGGGATGGTACCAATCGATCCGCAGGACCCAAATTAGTCCAGATGCAACCACTTTTCAAGTCTCTCCGACCTTCACAAAAAAAGTTATTCAAGAATATCTCTTTCTCCTATGTGCTTTCATCCCTAACCCTAACCCTAACCCTTCCGAAAGTCGGAGAAGCTCAAGGATGGTACTGATCGATGTGCGCAACCCCATTTAGTGGGGGTAGAGCCTACTTGCAAGTCTCTCCGACCTTCACAAAAAAAGTTATTCAAGAATATCTCCTCAGATTTGGGGGAATTTCGTCGGTCGACCTCTTCCGAAGGTCGTACAAGCTCGGGGATGGTACCAATCGATCCGCAGGACCCAAATTAGTCCAGATGCAACCACTTTCCAAGTCTCTCCGACCTTCACAAAAAAAGTTATTCAAGAATATCTCTTTCTCCTATGTGCTTTCATCCCTAACCCTAACCCTAACCCTTCCAAAAGTCGGAGAAGCTCAAGGATGGTACCGATCGATGCGCGCTACCCCATTTAGTGGGGGTAGAGCCTACTTGCAAGTCTCTCCGACCTTCACAAAAAAAGTTATTCAAGAATATCTCTTTCTCCTATGTGCTTTCATCCCTAACCCTAACCCTAACCCTTCCGAAAGTCGGAGAAGCTCAAGGATGGTACCGATCGATGCGCGCTACCCCATTTAGTGGGGGTAGAGCCTACTTGCAAGTCTCTCCGACCTTCACAAAAAAAGTTATTCAAGAATATCTCCTCAGATTTGGGGGAATTTCGTCGGTCGACCTCTTCCGAAGGTCGCACAAGCTCGGGGATGGTACCAATCGATCCGCAGGACCCAAATTAGTCCAGATGCAACCACTTTCCAAGTCTCTCCGACCTTCACAAAAAAAGTTATTCAAGAATATCTCTTTCTCCTATGTGCTTTCATCCCTAACCCTAACCCTAACCCTTCCGAAAGTCGGAGAAGCTCAAGGATGGTACCGATCGATGCGCGCTACCCCATTTAGTGGGGGTAGAGCCTACTTGCAAGTCTCTCCGACCTTCACAAAAAAAGTTATTCAAGAATATCTCTTTCTCCTATGTGCTTTCATCCCTAACCCTAACCCTAACCCTTCCGAAAGTCGGAGAAGCTCAAGGATGGTACCGATCGATGCGCGCTACCCCATTTAGTGGGGGTAGAGCCTACTTGCAAGTCTCTCCGACCTTCACAAAAAAAGTTATTCAAGAATATCTCCTCAGATTTGGGGGAATTTCGTCGGTCGACCTCTTCCGAAGGTCGTACAAGCTCGGGGATGGTACCAATCGATCCGCAGGACCCAAATTAGTCCAGATGCAACCACTTTCCAAGTCTCTCCGACCTTCACAAAAAAAGTTATTCAAGAATATCTCTTTCTCCTATGTGCTTTCATCCCTAACCCTAACCCTAACCCTTCCGAAAGTCGGAGAAGCTCAAGGATGGTACCGATCGATGCGCGCTACCCCATTTAGTGGGGGTAGAGCCTACTTGCAAGTCTCTCCGACCTTCACAAAAAAAGTTATTCAAGAATATCTCTTTCTCCTATGTGCTTTCATCCCTAACCCTAACCCTAACCCTTCCGAAAGTCGGAGAAGCTCAAGGATGGTACCGATCGATGCGCGCTACCCCATTTAGTGGGGGTAGAGCCTACTTGCAAGTCTCTCCGACCTTCACAAAAAAAGTTATTCAAGAATATCTCTTTCTCCTATGTGCTTTCATCCCTAACCCTAACCCTAACCCTTCCGAAAGTCGGAGAAGCTCAAGGATGGTACCGATCGATGCGCGCTACCCCATTTAGTGGGGGTAGAGCCTACTTGCAAGTCTCTCCGACCTTCACAAAAAAAGTTATTCAAGAATATCTCTTTCTCCTATGTGCTTTCATCCCTAACCCTAACCCTAACCCTTCCGAAAGTCGGAGAAGCTCAAGGATGGTACTGATCGATGCGCGCAACCCCATTTAGTGGGGGTAGAGCCTACTTGCAAGTCTCTCCGACCTTCACAAAAAAAGTTATTCAAGAATATCTCCTCAGATTTGGGGGAATTTCGTCGGTCGACCTCTTCCGAAGGTCGTACAAGCTCGGGGATGGTACCAATCGATCCGCAGGACCCAAATTAGTCCAGATGCAACCACTTTTCAAGTCTCTCCGACCTTCACAAAAAAAGTTATTCAAGAATATCTCTTTCTCCTATGTGCTTTCATCCCTAACCCTAACCCTAACCCTTCCGAAAGTCGGAGAAGCTCAAGGATGGTACTGATCGATGTGCGCTACCCCATTTAGTGGGGGTAGAGCCTACTTGCAAGTCTCTCCGACCTTCACAAAAAAAGTTATTCAAGAATATCTCCTCAGATTTGGGGGAATTTCGTCGGTCGACCTCTTCCGAAGGTCGTACAAGCTCGGGGATGGTACCAATCGATCTGCAGGACCCAAATTAGTCCAGATGCAACCACTTTCCAAGTCTCTCCGACCTTCACAAAAAAAGTTATTCAAGAATATCTCTTTCTCCTATGTGCTTTCATCCCTAACCCTAACCCTAACCCTTCCGAAAGTCGGAGAAGCTCAAGGATGGTACCGATCGATGCGCGCTACCCCATTTAGTGGGGGTAGAGCCTACTTGCAAGTCTCTCCGACCTTCACAAAAAAAGTTATTCAAGAATATCTCTTTCTCCTATGTGCTTTCATCCCTAACCCTAACCCTAACCCTTCCGAAAGTCGGAGAAGCTCAAGGATGGTACTGATCGATGCGCGCAACCCCATTTAGTGGGGGTAGAGCCTACTTGCAAGTCTCTCCGACCTTCACAAAAAAAGTTATTCAAGAATATCTCCTCAGATTTGGGGGAATTTCGTCGGTCGACCTCTTCCGAAGGTCGTACAAGCTCGGGGATGGTACCAATCGATCCGCAGGACCCAAATTAGTCCAGATGCAACCACTTTTCAAGTCTCTCCGACCTTCACAAAAAAAGTTATTCAAGAATATCTCTTTCTCCTATGTGCTTTCATCCCTAACCCTAACCCTAACCCTTCCGAAAGTCGGAGAAGCTCAAGGATGGTACTGATCGATGTGCGCAACCCCATTTAGTGGGGGTAGAGCCTACTTGCAAGTCTCTCCGACCTTCACAAAAAAAGTTATTCAAGAATATCTCCTCAGATTTGGGGGAATTTCGTCGGTCGACCTCTTCCGAAGGTCGTACAAGCTCGGGGATGGTACCAATCGATCCGCAGGACCCAAATTAGTCCAGATGCAACCACTTTCCAAGTCTCTCCGACCTTCACAAAAAAAGTTATTCAAGAATATCTCTTTCTCCTATGTGCTTTCATCCCTAACCCTAACCCTAACCCTTCCAAAAGTCGGAGAAGCTCAAGGATGGTACCGATCGATGCGCGCTACCCCATTTAGTGGGGGTAGAGCCTACTTGCAAGTCTCTCCGACCTTCACAAAAAAAGTTATTCAAGAATATCTCTTTCTCCTATGTGCTTTCATCCCTAACCCTAACCCTAACCCTTCCGAAAGTCGGAGAAGCTCAAGGATGGTACCGATCGATGCGCGCTACCCCATTTAGTGGGGGTAGAGCCTACTTGCAAGTCTCTCCGACCTTCACAAAAAAAGTTATTCAAGAATATCTCCTCAGATTTGGGGGAATTTCGTCGGTCGACCTCTTCCGAAGGTCGTACAAGCTCGGGGATGGTACCAATCGATCCGCAGGACCCAAATTAGTCCAGATGCAACCACTTTCCAAGTCTCTCCGACCTTCACAAAAAAAGTTATTCAAGAATATCTCTTTCTCCTATGTGCTTTCATCCCTAACCCTAACCCTAACCCTTCCGAAAGTCGGAGAAGCTCAAGGATAGTACCGATCGATGCGCGCTACCCCATTTAGTGGGGGTAGAGCCTACTTGCAAGTCTCTCCGACCTTCACAAAAAAAGTTATTCAAGAATATCTCTTTCTCCTATGTGCTTTCATCCCTAACCCTAACCCTAACCCTTCCGAAAGTCGGAGAAGCTCAAGGATGGTACCGATCGATGCGCGCTACCCCATTTAGTGGGGGTAGAGCCTACTTGCAAGTCTCTCCGACCTTCACAAAAAAAGTTATTCAAGAATATCTCCTCAGATTTGGGGGAATTTCGTCGGTCGACCTCTTCCGAAGGTCGTACAAGCTCGGGGATGGTACCAATCGATCCGCAGGACCCAAATTAGTCCAGATGCAACCTCTTTCCAAGTCTCTCCGACCTTCACAAAAAAAGTTATTCAAGAATATCTCTTTCTCCTATGTGCTTTCATCCCTAACCCTAACCCTAACCCTTCCGAAAGTCGGAGAAGCTCAAGGATGGTACTGATCGATGTGCGCAACCCCATTTAGTGGGGGTAGAGCCTACTTGCAAGTCTCTCCGACCTTCACAAAAAAAGTTATTCAAGAATATCTCCTCAGATTTGGGGGAATTTCGTCGGTCGACCTCTTCCGAAGGTCGTACAAGCTCGGGGATGGTACCAATCGATCCGCAGGACCCAAATTAGTCCAGATGCAACCACTTTCCAAGTCTCTCCGACCTTCACAAAAAAAGTTATTCAAGAATATCTCTTTCTCCTATGTGCTTTCATCCCTAACCCTAACCCTAACCCTTCCAAAAGTCGGAGAAGCTCAAGGATGGTACCGATCGATGCGCGCTACCCCATTTAGTGGGGGTAGAGCCTACTTGCAAGTCTCTCCGACCTTCACAAAAAAAGTTATTCAAGAATATCTCTTTCTCCT
Organism: Limanda limanda; assembly: GCF_963576545.1. Classification (NCBI taxonomy): domain Eukaryota; kingdom Metazoa; phylum Chordata; class Actinopteri; order Pleuronectiformes; family Pleuronectidae; genus Limanda; species Limanda limanda. The sequence goes on along the minus strand of NC_083637.1, from coordinate 34,147,632 downwards.
ATGTGCTTTCATCCCTAACCCTAACCCTAACCCTTCCGAAAGTCGGAGAAGCTCAAGGATGGTACCGATCGATGCGCGCTACCCCATTTAGTGGGGGTAGAGCCTACTTGCAAGTCTCTCCGACCTTCACAAAAAAAGTTATTCAAGAATATCTCCTCAGATTTGGGGGAATTTCGTCGGTCGACCTCTTCCGAAGGTCGCACAAGCTCGGGGATGGTACCAATCGATCCGCAGGACCCAAATTAGTCCAGATGCAACCACTTTCCAAGTCTCTCCGACCTTCACAAAAAAAGTTATTCAAGAATATCTCTTTCTCCTATGTGCTTTCATCCCTAACCCTAACCCTAACCCTTCCGAAAGTCGGAGAAGCTCAAGGATGGTACCGATCGATGCGCGCTACCCCATTTAGTGGGGGTAGAGCCTACTTGCAAGTCTCTCCGACCTTCACAAAAAAAGTTATTCAAGAATATCTCTTTCTCCTATGTGCTTTCATCCCTAACCCTAACCCTAACCCTTCCGAAAGTCGGAGAAGCTCAAGGATGGTACCGATCGATGCGCGCTACCCCATTTAGTGGGGGTAGAGCCTACTTGCAAGTCTCTCCGACCTTCACAAAAAAAGTTATTCAAGAATATCTCCTCAGATTTGGGGGAATTTCGTCGGTCGACCTCTTCCGAAGGTCGTACAAGCTCGGGGATGGTACCAATCGATCCGCAGGACCCAAATTAGTCCAGATGCAACCACTTTCCAAGTCTCTCCGACCTTCACAAAAAAAGTTATTCAAGAATATCTCTTTCTCCTATGTGCTTTCATCCCTAACCCTAACCCTAACCCTTCCGAAAGTCGGAGAAGCTCAAGGATGGTACCGATCGATGCGCGCTACCCCATTTAGTGGGGGTAGAGCCTACTTGCAAGTCTCTCCGACCTTCACAAAAAAAGTTATTCAAGAATATCTCTTTCTCCTATGTGCTTTCATCCCTAACCCTAACCCTAACCCTTCCGAAAGTCGGAGAAGCTCAAGGATGGTACCGATCGATGCGCGCTACCCCATTTAGTGGGGGTAGAGCCTACTTGCAAGTCTCTCCGACCTTCACAAAAAAAGTTATTCAAGAATATCTCTTTCTCCTATGTGCTTTCATCCCTAACCCTAACCCTAACCCTTCCGAAAGTCGGAGAAGCTCAAGGATGGTACCGATCGATGCGCGCTACCCCATTTAGTGGGGGTAGAGCCTACTTGCAAGTCTCTCCGACCTTCACAAAAAAAGTTATTCAAGAATATCTCTTTCTCCTATGTGCTTTCATCCCTAACCCTAACCCTAACCCTTCCGAAAGTCGGAGAAGCTCAAGGATGGTACTGATCGATGCGCGCAACCCCATTTAGTGGGGGTAGAGCCTACTTGCAAGTCTCTCCGACCTTCACAAAAAAAGTTATTCAAGAATATCTCCTCAGATTTGGGGGAATTTCGTCGGTCGACCTCTTCCGAAGGTCGTACAAGCTCGGGGATGGTACCAATCGATCCGCAGGACCCAAATTAGTCCAGATGCAACCACTTTTCAAGTCTCTCCGACCTTCACAAAAAAAGTTATTCAAGAATATCTCTTTCTCCTATGTGCTTTCATCCCTAACCCTAACCCTAACCCTTCCGAAAGTCGGAGAAGCTCAAGGATGGTACTGATCGATGTGCGCTACCCCATTTAGTGGGGGTAGAGCCTACTTGCAAGTCTCTCCGACCTTCACAAAAAAAGTTATTCAAGAATATCTCCTCAGATTTGGGGGAATTTCGTCGGTCGACCTCTTCCGAAGGTCGTACAAGCTCGGGGATGGTACCAATCGATCTGCAGGACCCAAATTAGTCCAGATGCAACCACTTTCCAAGTCTCTCCGACCTTCACAAAAAAAGTTATTCAAGAATATCTCTTTCTCCTATGTGCTTTCATCCCTAACCCTAACCCTAACCCTTCCGAAAGTCGGAGAAGCTCAAGGATGGTACCGATCGATGCGCGCTACCCCATTTAGTGGGGGTAGAGCCTACTTGCAAGTCTCTCCGACCTTCACAAAAAAAGTTATTCAAGAATATCTCTTTCTCCTATGTGCTTTCATCCCTAACCCTAACCCTAACCCTTCCGAAAGTCGGAGAAGCTCAAGGATGGTACTGATCGATGCGCGCAACCCCATTTAGTGGGGGTAGAGCCTACTTGCAAGTCTCTCCGACCTTCACAAAAAAAGTTATTCAAGAATATCTCCTCAGATTTGGGGGAATTTCGTCGGTCGACCTCTTCCGAAGGTCGTACAAGCTCGGGGATGGTACCAATCGATCCGCAGGACCCAAATTAGTCCAGATGCAACCACTTTTCAAGTCTCTCCGACCTTCACAAAAAAAGTTATTCAAGAATATCTCTTTCTCCTATGTGCTTTCATCCCTAACCCTAACCCTAACCCTTCCGAAAGTCGGAGAAGCTCAAGGATGGTACTGATCGATGTGCGCAACCCCATTTAGTGGGGGTAGAGCCTACTTGCAAGTCTCTCCGACCTTCACAAAAAAAGTTATTCAAGAATATCTCCTCAGATTTGGGGGAATTTCGTCGGTCGACCTCTTCCGAAGGTCGTACAAGCTCGGGGATGGTACCAATCGATCCGCAGGACCCAAATTAGTCCAGATGCAACCACTTTCCAAGTCTCTCCGACCTTCACAAAAAAAGTTATTCAAGAATATCTCTTTCTCCTATGTGCTTTCATCCCTAACCCTAACCCTAACCCTTCCAAAAGTCGGAGAAGCTCAAGGATGGTACCGATCGATGCGCGCTACCCCATTTAGTGGGGGTAGAGCCTACTTGCAAGTCTCTCCGACCTTCACAAAAAAAGTTATTCAAGAATATCTCTTTCTCCTATGTGCTTTCATCCCTAACCCTAACCCTAACCCTTCCGAAAGTCGGAGAAGCTCAAGGATGGTACCGATCGATGCGCGCTACCCCATTTAGTGGGGGTAGAGCCTACTTGCAAGTCTCTCCGACCTTCACAAAAAAAGTTATTCAAGAATATCTCCTCAGATTTGGGGGAATTTCGTCGGTCGACCTCTTCCGAAGGTCGTACAAGCTCGGGGATGGTACCAATCGATCCGCAGGACCCAAATTAGTCCAGATGCAACCACTTTCCAAGTCTCTCCGACCTTCACAAAAAAAGTTATTCAAGAATATCTCTTTCTCCTATGTGCTTTCATCCCTAACCCTAACCCTAACCCTTCCGAAAGTCGGAGAAGCTCAAGGATAGTACCGATCGATGCGCGCTACCCCATTTAGTGGGGGTAGAGCCTACTTGCAAGTCTCTCCGACCTTCACAAAAAAAGTTATTCAAGAATATCTCTTTCTCCTATGTGCTTTCATCCCTAACCCTAACCCTAACCCTTCCGAAAGTCGGAGAAGCTCAAGGATGGTACCGATCGATGCGCGCTACCCCATTTAGTGGGGGTAGAGCCTACTTGCAAGTCTCTCCGACCTTCACAAAAAAAGTTATTCAAGAATATCTCCTCAGATTTGGGGGAATTTCGTCGGTCGACCTCTTCCGAAGGTCGTACAAGCTCGGGGATGGTACCAATCGATCCGCAGGACCCAAATTAGTCCAGATGCAACCTCTTTCCAAGTCTCTCCGACCTTCACAAAAAAAGTTATTCAAGAATATCTCTTTCTCCTATGTGCTTTCATCCCTAACCCTAACCCTAACCCTTCCGAAAGTCGGAGAAGCTCAAGGATGGTACCGATCGATGCGCGCTACCCCATTTAGTGGGGGTAGAGCCTACTTGCAAGTCTCTCCGACCTTCACAAAAAAAGTTATTCAAGAATATCTCCTCAGATTTGGGGGAATTTCGTCGGTCGACCTCTTCCGAAGGTCGTACAAGCTCGGGGATGGTACCAATCGATCCGCAGGACCCAAATTAGTCCAGATGCAACCACTTTCCAAGTCTCTCCGACCTTCACAAAAAAAGTTATTCAAGAATATCTCTTTCTCCTATGTGCTTTCATCCCTAACCCTAACCCTAACCCTTCCGAAAGTCGGAGAAGCTCAAGGATGGTACCGATCGATGCGCGCTACCCCATTTAGTGGGGGTAGAGCCTACTTGCAAGTCTCTCCGACCTTCACAAAAAAAGTTATTCAAGAATATCTCTTTCTCCTATGTGCTTTCATCCCTAACCCTAACCCTAACCCTTCCGAAAGTCGGAGAAGCTCAAGGATGGTACCGATCGATGCGCGCTACCCCATTTAGTGGGGGTAGAGCCTACTTGCAAGTCTCTCCGACCTTCACAAAAAAAGTTATTCAAGAATATCTCTTTCTCCTATGTGCTTTCATCCCTAACCCTAACCCTAACCCTTCCGAAAGTCGGAGAAGCTCAAGGATGGTACCGATCGATGCGCGCTACCCCATTTAGTGGGGGTAGAGCCTACTTGCAAGTCTCTCCGACCTTCACAAAAAAAGTTATTCAAGAATATCTCTTTCTCCTATGTGCTTTCATCCCTAACCCTAACCCTAACCCTTCCGAAAGTCGGAGAAGCTCAAGGATGGTACTGATCGATGCGCGCAACCCCATTTAGTGGGGGTAGAGCCTACTTGCAAGTCTCTCCGACCTTCACAAAAAAAGTTATTCAAGAATATCTCCTCAGATTTGGGGGAATTTCGTCGGTCGACCTCTTCCGAAGGTCGTACAAGCTCGGGGATGGTACCAATCGATCCGCAGGACCCAAATTAGTCCAGATGCAACCACTTTCCAAGTCTCTCCGACCTTCACAAAAAAAGTTATTCAAGAATATCTCTTTCTCCTATGTGCTTTCATCCCTAACCCTAACCCTAACCCTTCCGAAAGTCGGAGAAGCTCAAGGATGGTACTGATCGATGCGCGCTACCCCATTTAGTGGGGGTAGAGCCTACTTGCAAGTCTCTCCGACCTTCACAAAAAAAGTTATTCAAGAATATCTCCTCAGATTTGGGGGAATTTCGTCGGTCGACCTCTTCCGAAGGTCGTACAAGCTCGGGGATGGTACCAATCGATCTGCAGGACCCAAATTAGTCCAGATGCAACCACTTTCCAAGTCTCTCCGACCTTCACAAAAAAAGTTATTCAAGAATATCTCTTTCTCCTATGTGCTTTCATCCCTAACCCTAACCCTAACCCTTCCGAAAGTCGGAGAAGCTCAAGGATGGTACCGATCGATGCGCGCTACCCCATTTAGTGGGGGTAGAGCCTACTTGCAAGTCTCTCCGACCTTCACAAAAAAAGTTATTCAAGAATATCTCTTTCTCCTATGTGCTTTCATCCCTAACCCTAACCCTAACCCTTCCGAAAGTCGGAGAAGCTCAAGGATGGTACTGATCGATGCGCGCAACCCCATTTAGTGGGGGTAGAGCCTACTTGCAAGTCTCTCCGACCTTCACAAAAAAAGTTATTCAAGAATATCTCCTCAGATTTGGGGGAATTTCGTCGGTCGACCTCTTCCGAAGGTCGTACAAGCTCGGGGATGGTACCAATCGATCCGCAGGACCCAAATTAGTCCAGATGCAACCACTTTCCAAGTCTCTCCGACCTTCACAAAAAAAGTTATTCAAGAATATCTCTTTCTCCTATGTGCTTTCATCCCTAACCCTAACCCTAACCCTTCCGAAAGTCGGAGAAGCTCAAGGATGGTACCGATCGATGCGCGCTACCCCATTTAGTGGGGGTAGAGCCTACTTGCAAGTCTCTCCGACCTTCACAAAAAAAGTTATTCAAGAATATCTCTTTCTCCTATGTGCTTTCATCCCTAACCCTAACCCTAACCCTTCCGAAAGTCGGAGAAGCTCAAGGATGGTACCGATCGATGCGCGCTACCCCATTTAGTGGGGGTAGAGCCTATTTGCAAGTCTCTCCGACCTTCACAAAAAAAGTTATTCAAGAATATCTCTTTCTCCTATGTGCTTTCATCCCTAACCCTAACCCTAACCCTTCCGAAAGTCGGAGAAGCTCAAGGATGGTACTGATCGATGCGCGCTACCCCATTTAGTGGGGGTAGAGCCTACTTGCAAGTCTCTCCGACCTTCACAAAAAAAGTTATTCAAGAATATCTCTTTCTCCTATGTGCTTTCATCCCTAACCCTAACCCTAACCCTTCCGAAAGTCGGAGAAGCTCAAGGATGGTACTGATCGATGCGCGCAACCCCATTTAGTGGGGGTAGAGCCTACTTGCAAGTCTCTCCGACCTTCACAAAAAAAGTTATTCAAGAATATCTCCTCAGATTTGGGGGAATTTCGTCGGTCGACCTCTTCCGAAGGTCGTACAAGCTCGGGGATGGTACCAATCGATCCGCAGGACCCAAATTAGTCCAGATGCAACCACTTTCCAAGTCTCTCCGACCTTCACAAAAAAAGTTATTCAAGAATATCTCTTTCTCCTATGTGCTTTCATCCCTAACCCTAACCCTAACCCTTCCGAAAGTCGGAGAAGCTCAAGGATGGTACCGATCGATGCGCGCTACCCCATTTAGTGGGGGTAGAGCCTACTTGCAAGTCTCTCCGACCTTCACAAAAAAAGTTATTCAAGAATATCTCTTTCTCCTATGTGCTTTCATCCCTAACCCTAACCCTTCCGAAAGTCGGAGAAGCTCAAGGATGGTACCGATCGATGTGCGCAACCCCATTTAGTGGGGGTAGAGCCTACTTGCAAGTCTCTCCGACCTTCACAAAAAAGGTTATTCAAGAATATCTCCTCAGATTTGGGGGAATTTCGTCGGTCGACCTCTTCCGAAGGTCGTACAAGCTCGGGGATGGTACCAATCGATCTGCAGGACCCAAATTAGTCCAGATTCAACCACTTTCCAAGTCTCTCCGACCTTCACAAAAAAAGTTATTCAAGAATATCTCTTTCTCCTATGTGCTTTCATCCCTAACCCTAACCCTAACCCTTCCGAAAGTCGGAGAAGCTCAAGGATGGTACCGATCGATGCGCGCTACCCCATTTAGTGGGGGTAGAGCCTACTTGCAAGTCTCTCCGACCTTCACAAAAAAAGTTATTCAAGAATATCTCCTCAGATTTGGGGGAATTTCGTCGGTCGACCTCTTCCGAAGGTCGTACAAGCTCGGGGATGGTACCAATCGATCCGCAGGACCCAAATTAGTCCAGATGCAACCACTTTCCAAGTCTCTCCGACCTTCACAACAAAAGTTATTCAAGAATATCTCTTTCTCCTATGTGCTTTCATCCCTAACCCTAACCCTAACCCTTCCGAAAGTCGGAGAAGCTCAAGGATGGTACCGATCGATGCGCGCTACCCCATTTAGTGGGGGTAGAGCCTACTTGCAAGTCTCTCCGACCTTCACAAAAAAAGTTATTCAAGAATATCTCTTTCTCCTATGTGCTTTCATCCCTAACCCTAACCCTAACCCTTCCGAAAGTCGGAGAAGCTCAAGGATGGTACCGATCGATGCGCGCTACCCCATTTAGTGGGGGTAGAGCCTACTTGCAAGTCTCTCCGACCTTCACAAAAAAAGTTATTCAAGAATATCTCTTTCTCCTATGTGCTTTCATCCCTAACCCTAACCCTAACCCTTCCGAAAGTCGGAGAAGCTCAAGGATGGTACCGATCGATGCGCGCTACCCCATTTAGTGGGGGTAGAGCCTACTTGCAAGTCTCTCCGACCTTCACAAAAAAAGTTATTCAAGAATATCTCTTTCTCCTATGTGCTTTCATCCCTAACCCTAACCCTAACCCTTCCAAAAGTCGGAGAAGCTCAAGGATGGTACTGATCGATGCGCGCAACCCCATTTAGTGGGGGTAGAGCCTACTTGCAAGTCTCTCCGACCTTCACAAAAAAAGTTATTCAAGAATATCTCCTCAGATTTGGGGGAATTTCGTCGGTCGACCTCTTCCGAAGGTCGTACAAGCTCGGGGATGGTACCAATCGATCTGCAGGACCCAAATTAGTCCAGATGCAACCACTTTCCAAGTCTCTCCGACCTTCACAAAAAAAGTTATTCAAGAATATCTCTTTCTCCTATGTGCTTTCATCCCTAACCCTAACCCTAACCCTTCCGAAAGTCGGAGAAGCTCAAGGATGGTACCGATCGATGCGCGCTACCCCATTTAGTGGGGGTAGAGCCTACTTGCAAGTCTCTCCGACCTTCACAAAAAAAGTTATTCAAGAATATCTCTTTCTCCTATGTGCTTTCATCCCTAACCCTAACCCTAACCCTTCCGAAAGTCGGAGAAGCTCAAGGATGGTACCGATCGATGCGCGCTACCCCATTTAGTGGGGGTAGAGCCTACTTGCAAGTCTCTCCGACCTTCACAAAAAAAGTTATTCAAGAATATCTCTTTCTCCTATGTGCTTTCATCCCTAACCCTAACCCTAACCCTTCCGAAAGTCGGAGAAGCTCAAGGATGGTACCGATCGATGCGCGCTACCCCATTTAGTGGGGGTAGAGCCTACTTGCAAGTCTCTCCGACCTTCACAAAAAAAGTTATTCAAGAATATCTCTTTCTCCTATGTGCTTTCATCCCTAACCCTAACCCTAACCCTTCCGAAAGTCGGAGAAGCTCAAGGATGGTACCGATCGATGCGCGCTACCCCATTTAGTGGGGGTAGAGCCTACTTGCAAGTCTCTCCGACCTTCACAAAAAAAGTTATTCAAGAATATCTCTTTCTCCTATGTGCTTTCATCCCTAACCCTAACCCTAACCCTTCCGAAAGTCGGAGAAGCTCAAGGATGGTACCGATCGATGCGCGCTACCCCATTTAGTGGGGGTAGAGCCTACTTGCAAGTCTCTCCGACCTTCACAAAAAAAGTTATTCAAGAATATCTCTTTCTCCTATGTGCTTTCATCCCTAACCCTAACCCTAACCCTTCCGAAAGTCGGAGAAGCTCAAGGATGGTACTGATCGATGCGCGAAACCCCATTTAGTGGGGGTAGAGCCTACTTGCAAGTCTCTCCGACCTTCACAAAAAAAGTTATTCAAGAATATCTCTTTCTCCTATGTGCTTTCATCCCTAACCCTAACCCTAACCCTTCCGAAAGTCGGAGAAGCTCAAGGATGGTACCGATCGATGTGCGCTACCCCATTTAGTGGGGGTAGAGCCTACTTGCAAGTCTCTCCGACCTTCACAAAAAAAGTTATTCAAGAATATCTCTTTCTCCTATGTGCTTTCATCCCTAACCCTAACCCTAACCCTTCCGAAAGTCGGAGAAGCTCAAGGATGGTACCGATCGATGCGCGCTACCCCATTTAGTGGGGGTAGAGCCTATTTGCAAGTCTCTCCGACCTTCACAAAAAAAGTTATTCAAGAATATCTCTTTCTCCTATGTGCTTTCATCCCTAACCCTAACCCTAACCCTTCCGAAAGTCGGAGAAGCTCAAGGATGGTACCGATCGATGCGCGCTACCCCATTTAGTGGGGGTAGAGCCTACTTGCAAGTCTCTCCGACCTTCACAAAAAAAGTTATTCAAGAATATCTCTTTCTCCTATGTGCTTTCATCCCTAACCCTAACCCTAACCCTTCCGAAAGTCGGAGAAGCTCAAGGATGGTACTGATCGATGCGCGCAACCCCATTTAGTGGGGGTAGAGCCTACTTGCAAGTCTCTCCGACCTTCACAAAAAAAGTTATTCAAGAATATCTCTTTCTCCTATGTGCTTTCATCCCTAACCCTAACCCTAACCCTTCCGAAAGTCGGAGAAGCTCAAGGATGGTACCGATCGATGCGCGCTACCCCATTTAGTGGGGGTAGAGCCTATTTGCAAGTCTCTCCGACCTTCACAAAAAAAGTTATTCAAGAATATCTCTTTCTCCTATGTGCTTTCATCCCTAACCCTAACCCTAACCCTTCCGAAAGTCGGAGAAGCTCAAGGATGGTACCGATCGATGCGCGCTACCCCATTTAGTGGGGGTAGAGCCTACTTGCAAGTCTCTCCGACCTTCACAAAAAAAGTTATTCAAGAATATCTCTTTCTCCTATGTGCTTTCATCCCTAACCCTAACCCTAACCCTTCCGAAAGTCGGAGAAGCTCAAGGATGGTACTGATCGATGCGCGCAACCCCATTTAGTGGGGGTAGAGCCTACTTGCAAGTCTCTCCGACCTTCACAAAAAAAGTTATTCAAGAATATCTCCTCAGATTTGGGGGAATTTCGTCGGTCGACCTCTTCCGAAGGTCGTACAAGCTCGGGGATGGTACCAATCGATCCGCAGGACCCAAATTAGTCCAGATGCAACCACTTTCCAAGTCTCTCCGACCTTCACAAAAAAAGTTATTCAAGAATATCTCTTTCTCCTATGTGCTTTCATCCCTAACCCTAACCCTAACCCTTCCGAAAGTCGGAGAAGCTCAAGGATGGTACCGATCGATGCGCGCTACGCCATTTAGTGGGGGTAGAGCCTACTTGCAAGTCTCTCCGACCTTCACAAAAAAAGTTATTCAAGAATATCTCTTTCTCCTATGTGCTTTCATCCCTAACCCTAACCCTAACCCTTCCGAAAGTCGGAGAAGCTCAAGGATGGTACCGATCGATGCGCGCAACCCCATTTAGTGGGGGTAGAGCCTACTTGCAAGTCTCTCCGACCTTCACAAAAAAGGTTATTCAAGAATATCTCCTCAGATTTGGGGGAATTTCGTCGGTCGACCTCTTCCGAAGGTCGTACAAGCTCGGGGATGGTACCAATCGATCCGCAGGACCCAAATTAGTCCAGATGCAACCACTTTCCAAGTCTCTCCGACCTTCACAAAAAAAGTTATTCAAGAATATCTCTTTCTCCTATGTGCTTTCATCCCTAACCCTAACCCTAACCCTTCCGAAAGTCGGAGAAGCTCAAGGATGGTACCGATCGATGCGCGCTACCCCATTTAGTGGGGGTAGAGCCTACTTGCAAGTCTCTCCGACCTTCACAAAAAAAGTTATTCAAGAATATCTCTTTCTCCTATGTGCTTTCATCCCTAACCCTAACCCTAACCCTTCCGAAAGTCGGAGAAGCTCAAGGATGGTACCGATCGATGCGCGCTACCCCATTTAGTGGGGGTAGAGCCTACTTGCAAGTCTCTCCGACCTTCACAAAAAAAGTTATTCAAGAATATCTCTTTCTCCTATGTGCTTTCATCCCTAACCCTAACCCTTCCGAAAGTCGGAGAAGCTCAAGGATGGTACCGATCGATGCGCGCTACCCCATTTAGTGGGGGTAGAGCCTACTTGCAAGTCTCTCCGACCTTCACAAAAAAAGTTATTCAAGAATATCTCTTTCTCCTATGTGCTTTCATCCCTAACCCTAACCCTAACCCTTCCGAAAGTCGGAGAAGCTCAAGGATGGTACCGATCGATGCGCACTACCCCATTTAGTGGGGGTAGAGCCTACTTGCAAGTCTCTCCGACCTTCACAAAAAAAGTTATTCAAGAATATCTCTTTCTCCTATGTGCTTTCATCCCTAACCCTAACCCTAACCCTTCCGAAAGTCGGAGAAGCTCAAGGATGGTACCGATCGATGCGCGTTACCCCATTTAGTGGGGGTAGAGCCTACTTGCAAGTCTCTCCGACCTTCACAAAAAAAGTTATTCAAGAATATCTCTTTCTCCTATGTGCTTTCATCCCTAACCCTAACCCTAACCCTTCCGAAAGTCGGAGAAGCTCAAGGATGGTACCGATCGATGCGCGCTACCCCATTTAGTGGGGGTAGAGCCTACTTGCAAGTCTCTCCGACCTTCACAAAAAAAGTTATTCAAGAATATCTCTTTCTCCTATGTGCTTTCATCCCTAACCCTAACCCTAACCCTTCCGAAAGTCGGAGAAGCTCAAGGATGGTACCGATCGATGCGCGCTACCCCATTTAGTGGGGGTAGAGCCTACTTGCAAGTCTCTCCGACCTTCACAAAAAAAGTTATTCAAGAATATCTCTTTCTCCTATGTGCTTTCATCCCTAACCCTAACCCTAACCCTTCCGAAAGTCGGAGAAGCTCAAGGATGGTACCGATCGATGCGCGCTACCCCATTTAGTGGGGGTAGAGCCTACTTGCAAGTCTCTCCGACCTTCACAAAAAAAGTTATTCAAGAATATCTCTTTCTCCTATGTGCTTTCATCCCTAACCCTAACCCTAACCCTTCCGAAAGTCGGAGAAGCTCAAGGATGGTACTGATCGATGCGCGAAACCCCATTTAGTGGGGGTAGAGCCTACTTGCAAGTCTCTCCGACCTTCACAAAAAAAGTTATTCAAGAATATCTCCTCAGATTTGGGGGAATTTCGTCGGTCGACCTCTTCCGAAGGTCGTACAAGCTCAAGGATGGTACCAATCGATCCGCAGGACCCAAATTAGTCCAGATGCAACCACTTTCCAAGTCTCTCAAACCTTCACAAAAAAAGTTATTCAAGAATATCTCTTTCTCCTATGTGCTTTCATCCCTAACCCTAACCCTAACCCTTCCGAAAGTCGGAGAAGCTCAAGGATGGTACCGATCGATGTGCGCTACCCCATTTAGTGGGGGTAGAGCCTACTTGCAAGTCTCTCCGACCTTCACAAAAAAAGTTATTCAAGAATATCTCTTTCTCCTATGTGCTTTCATCCCTAACCCTAACCCTAACCCTTCCGAAAGTCGGAGAAGCTCAAGGATGGTACCGATCGATGCGCGCTACCCCATTTAGTGGGGGTAGAGCCTATTTGCAAGTCTCTCCGACCTTCACAAAAAAAGTTATTCAAGAATATCTCTTTCTCCTATGTGCTTTCATCCCTAACCCTAACCCTAACCCTTCCGAAAGTCGGAGAAGCTCAAGGATGGTACCGATCGATGCGCGCTACCCCATTTAGTGGGGGTAGAGCCTACTTGCAAGTCTCTCCGACCTTCACAAAAAAAGTTATTCAAGAATATCTCTTTCTCCTATGTGCTTTCATCCCTAACCCTAACCCTAACCCTTCCGAAAGTCGGAGAAGCTCAAGGATGGTACTGATCGATGCGCGCAACCCCATTTAGTGGGGGTAGAGCCTACTTGCAAGTCTCTCCGACCTTCACAAAAAAAGTTATTCAAGAATATCTCTTTCTCCTATGTGCTTTCATCCCTAACCCTAACCCTAACCCTTCCGAAAGTCGGAGAAGCTCAAGGATGGTACCGATCGATGCGCGCTACCCCATTTAGTGGGGGTAGAGCCTATTTGCAAGTCTCTCCGACCTTCACAAAAAAAGTTATTCAAGAATATCTCTTTCTCCTATGTGCTTTCATCCCTAACCCTAACCCTAACCCTTCCGAAAGTCGGAGAAGCTCAAGGATGGTACCGATCGATGCGCGCTACCCCATTTAGTGGGGGTAGAGCCTACTTGCAAGTCTCTCCGACCTTCACAAAAAAAGTTATTCAAGAATATCTCTTTCTCCTATGTGCTTTCATCCCTAACCCTAACCCTAACCCTTCCGAAAGTCGGAGAAGCTCAAGGATGGTACTGATCGATGCGCGCAACCCCATTTAGTGGGGGTAGAGCCTACTTGCAAGTCTCTCCGACCTTCACAAAAAAAGTTATTCAAGAATATCTCTTTCTCCTATGTGCTTTCATCCCTAACCCTAACCCTAACCCTTCCGAAAGTCGGAGAAGCTCAAGGATGGTACCGATCGATGCGCGCTACCCCATTTAGTGGGGGTAGAGCCTATTTGCAAGTCTCTCCGACCTTCACAAAAAAAGTTATTCAAGAATATCTCTTTCTCCTATGTGCTTTCATCCCTAACCCTAACCCTAACCCTTCCGAAAGTCGGAGAAGCTCAAGGATGGTACCGATCGATGCGCGCTACCCCATTTAGTGGGGGTAGAGCCTACTTGCAAGTCTCTCCGACCTTCACAAAAAAAGTTATTCAAGAATATCTCTTTCTCCTATGTGCTTTCATCCCTAACCCTAACCCTAACCCTTCCGAAAGTCGGAGAAGCTCAAGGATGGTACTGATCGATGCGCGCAACCCCATTTAGTGGGGGTAGAGCCTACTTGCAAGTCTCTCCGACCTTCACAAAAAAAGTTATTCAAGAATATCTCCTCAGATTTGGGGGAATTTCGTCGGTCGACCTCTTCCGAAGGTCGTACAAGCTCGGGGATGGTACCAATCGATCCGCAGGACCCAAATTAGTCCAGATGCAACCACTTTCCAAGTCTCTCCGACCTTCACAAAAAAAGTTATTCAAGAATATCTCTTTCTCCTATGTGCTTTCATCCCTAACCCTAACCCTAACCCTTCCGAAAGTCGGAGAAGCTCAAGGATGGTACCGATCGATGCGCGCTACGCCATTTAGTGGGGGTAGAGCCTACTTGCAAGTCTCTCCGACCTTCACAAAAAAAGTTATTCAAGAATATCTCTTTCTCCTATGTGCTTTCATCCCTAACCCTAACCCTAACCCTTCCGAAAGTCGGAGAAGCTCAAGGATGGTACCGATCGATGCGCGCAACCCCATTTAGTGGGGGTAGAGCCTACTTGCAAGTCTCTCCGACCTTCACAAAAAAGGTTATTCAAGAATATCTCCTCAGATTTGGGGGAATTTCGTCGGTCGACCTCTTCCGAAGGTCGTACAAGCTCGGGGATGGTACCAATCGATCCGCAGGACCCAAATTAGTCCAGATGCAACCACTTTCCAAGTCTCTCCGACCTTCACAAAAAAAGTTATTCAAGAATATCTCTTTCTCCTATGTGCTTTCATCCCTAACCCTAACCCTAACCCTTCCGAAAGTCGGAGAAGCTCAAGGATGGTACCGATCGATGCGCGCTACCCCATTTAGTGGGGGTAGAGCCTACTTGCAAGTCTCTCCGACCTTCACAAAAAAAGTTATTCAAGAATATCTCTTTCTCCTATGTGCTTTCATCCCTAACCCTAACCCTAACCCTTCCGAAAGTCGGAGAAGCTCAAGGATGGTACCGATCGATGCGCGCTACCCCATTTAGTGGGGGTAGAGCCTACTTGCAAGTCTCTCCGACCTTCACAAAAAAAGTTATTCAAGAATATCTCTTTCTCCTATGTGCTTTCATCCCTAACCCTAACCCTTCCGAAAGTCGGAGAAGCTCAAGGATGGTACCGATCGATGCGCGCTACCCCATTTAGTGGGGGTAGAGCCTACTTGCAAGTCTCTCCGACCTTCACAAAAAAAGTTATTCAAGAATATCTCTTTCTCCTATGTGCTTTCATCCCTAACCCTAACCCTAACCCTTCCGAAAGTCGGAGAAGCTCAAGGATGGTACCGATCGATGCGCACTACCCCATTTAGTGGGGGTAGAGCCTACTTGCAAGTCTCTCCGACCTTCACAAAAAAAGTTATTCAAGAATATCTCTTTCTCCTATGTGCTTTCATCCCTAACCCTAACCCTAACCCTTCCGAAAGTCGGAGAAGCTCAAGGATGGTACCGATCGATGCGCGTTACCCCATTTAGTGGGGGTAGAGCCTACTTGCAAGTCTCTCCGACCTTCACAAAAAAAGTTATTCAAGAATATCTCTTTCTCCTATGTGCTTTCATCCCTAACCCTAACCCTAACCCTTCCGAAAGTCGGAGAAGCTCAAGGATGGTACCGATCGATGCGCGCTACCCCATTTAGTGGGGGTAGAGCCTACTTGCAAGTCTCTCCGACCTTCACAAAAAAAGTTATTCAAGAATATCTCTTTCTCCTATGTGCTTTCATCCCTAACCCTAACCCTAACCCTTCCGAAAGTCGGAGAAGCTCAAGGATGGTACCGATCGATGCGCGCTACCCCATTTAGTGGGGGTAGAGCCTACTTGCAAGTCTCTCCGACCTTCACAAAAAAAGTTATTCAAGAATATCTCTTTCTCCTATGTGCTTTCATCCCTAACCCTAACCCTAACCCTTCCGAAAGTCGGAGAAGCTCAAGGATGGTACCGATCGATGCGCGCTACCCCATTTAGTGGGGGTAGAGCCTACTTGCAAGTCTCTCCGACCTTCACAAAAAAAGTTATTCAAGAATATCTCTTTCTCCTATGTGCTTTCATCCCTAACCCTAACCCTAACCCTTCCGAAAGTCGGAGAAGCTCAAGGATGGTACTGATCGATGCGCGAAACCCCATTTAGTGGGGGTAGAGCCTACTTGCAAGTCTCTCCGACCTTCACAAAAAAAGTTATTCAAGAATATCTCCTCAGATTTGGGGGAATTTCGTCGGTCGACCTCTTCCGAAGGTCGTACAAGCTCAAGGATGGTACCAATCGATCCGCAGGACCCAAATTAGTCCAGATGCAACCACTTTCCAAGTCTCTCAAACCTTCACAAAAAAAGTTATTCAAGAATATCTCTTTCTCCTATGTGCTTTCATCCCTAACCCTAACCCTAACCCTTCCGAAAGTCGGAGAAGCTCAAGGATGGTACC
Source organism: Limanda limanda (assembly GCF_963576545.1). NCBI lineage: Eukaryota > Metazoa > Chordata > Actinopteri > Pleuronectiformes > Pleuronectidae > Limanda > Limanda limanda. Next base: position 34,131,297 of record NC_083637.1, on the reverse strand, counting down.
GATCGATGTGCGCTACCCCATTTAGTGGGGGTAGAGCCTACTTGCAAGTCTCTCCGACCTTCACAAAAAAAGTTATTCAAGAATATCTCTTTCTCCTATGTGCTTTCATCCCTAACCCTAACCCTAACCCTTCCGAAAGTCGGAGAAGCTCAAGGATGGTACCGATCGATGCGCGCTACCCCATTTAGTGGGGGTAGAGCCTATTTGCAAGTCTCTCCGACCTTCACAAAAAAAGTTATTCAAGAATATCTCTTTCTCCTATGTGCTTTCATCCCTAACCCTAACCCTAACCCTTCCGAAAGTCGGAGAAGCTCAAGGATGGTACCGATCGATGCGCGCTACCCCATTTAGTGGGGGTAGAGCCTACTTGCAAGTCTCTCCGACCTTCACAAAAAAAGTTATTCAAGAATATCTCTTTCTCCTATGTGCTTTCATCCCTAACCCTAACCCTAACCCTTCCGAAAGTCGGAGAAGCTCAAGGATGGTACTGATCGATGCGCGCAACCCCATTTAGTGGGGGTAGAGCCTACTTGCAAGTCTCTCCGACCTTCACAAAAAAAGTTATTCAAGAATATCTCTTTCTCCTATGTGCTTTCATCCCTAACCCTAACCCTAACCCTTCCGAAAGTCGGAGAAGCTCAAGGATGGTACCGATCGATGCGCGCTACCCCATTTAGTGGGGGTAGAGCCTATTTGCAAGTCTCTCCGACCTTCACAAAAAAAGTTATTCAAGAATATCTCTTTCTCCTATGTGCTTTCATCCCTAACCCTAACCCTAACCCTTCCGAAAGTCGGAGAAGCTCAAGGATGGTACCGATCGATGCGCGCTACCCCATTTAGTGGGGGTAGAGCCTACTTGCAAGTCTCTCCGACCTTCACAAAAAAAGTTATTCAAGAATATCTCTTTCTCCTATGTGCTTTCATCCCTAACCCTAACCCTAACCCTTCCGAAAGTCGGAGAAGCTCAAGGATGGTACTGATCGATGCGCGCAACCCCATTTAGTGGGGGTAGAGCCTACTTGCAAGTCTCTCCGACCTTCACAAAAAAAGTTATTCAAGAATATCTCCTCAGATTTGGGGGAATTTCGTCGGTCGACCTCTTCCGAAGGTCGTACAAGCTCGGGGATGGTACCAATCGATCCGCAGGACCCAAATTAGTCCAGATGCAACCACTTTCCAAGTCTCTCCGACCTTCACAAAAAAAGTTATTCAAGAATATCTCTTTCTCCTATGTGCTTTCATCCCTAACCCTAACCCTAACCCTTCCGAAAGTCGGAGAAGCTCAAGGATGGTACCGATCGATGCGCGCTACGCCATTTAGTGGGGGTAGAGCCTACTTGCAAGTCTCTCCGACCTTCACAAAAAAAGTTATTCAAGAATATCTCTTTCTCCTATGTGCTTTCATCCCTAACCCTAACCCTAACCCTTCCGAAAGTCGGAGAAGCTCAAGGATGGTACCGATCGATGCGCGCAACCCCATTTAGTGGGGGTAGAGCCTACTTGCAAGTCTCTCCGACCTTCACAAAAAAGGTTATTCAAGAATATCTCCTCAGATTTGGGGGAATTTCGTCGGTCGACCTCTTCCGAAGGTCGTACAAGCTCGGGGATGGTACCAATCGATCCGCAGGACCCAAATTAGTCCAGATGCAACCACTTTCCAAGTCTCTCCGACCTTCACAAAAAAAGTTATTCAAGAATATCTCTTTCTCCTATGTGCTTTCATCCCTAACCCTAACCCTAACCCTTCCGAAAGTCGGAGAAGCTCAAGGATGGTACCGATCGATGCGCGCTACCCCATTTAGTGGGGGTAGAGCCTACTTGCAAGTCTCTCCGACCTTCACAAAAAAAGTTATTCAAGAATATCTCCTCAGATTTGGGGGAATTTCGTCGGTCGACCTCTTCCGAAGGTCGTACAAGCTCGGGGATGGTACCAATCGATCCGCAGGACCCAAATTAGTCCAGATGCAACCACTTTCCAAGTCTCTCCGACCTTCACAAAAAAAGTTATTCAAGAATATCTCTTTCTCCTATGTGCTTTCATCCCTAACCCTAACCCTAACCCTTCCGAAAGTCGGAGAAGCTCAAGGATGGTACCGATCGATGCGCGCTACCCCATTTAGTGGGGGTAGAGCCTACTTGCAAGTCTCTCCGACCTTCACAAAAAAAGTTATTCAAGAATATCTCTTTCTCCTATGTGCTTTCATCCCTAACCCTAACCCTAACCCTTCCGAAAGTCGGAGAAGCTCAAGGATGGTACCGATCGATGCGCGCTACCCCATTTAGTGGGGGTAGAGCCTACTTGCAAGTCTCTCCGACCTTCACAAAAAAAGTTATTCAAGAATATCTCTTTCTCCTATGTGCTTTCATCCCTAACCCTAACCCTAACCCTTCCAAAAGTCGGAGAAGCTCAAGGATGGTACCGATCGATGTGCGCTACCCCATTTAGTGGGGGTAGAGCCTACTTGCAAGTCTCTCCGACCTTCACAAAAAAAGTTATTCAAGAATATCTCTTTCTCCTATGTGCTTTCATCCCTAACCCTAACCCTAACCCTTCCGAAAGTCGGAGAAGCTCAAGGATGGTACCGATCGATGTGCGCTACCCCATTTAGTGGGGGTAGAGCCTACTTGCAAGTCTCTCCGACCTTCACAAAAAAAGTTATTCAAGAATATCTCTTTCTCCTATGTGCTTTCATCCCTAACCCTAACCCTAACCCTTCCGAAAGTCGGAGAAGCTCAAGGATGGTACCGATCGATGCGCGCTACCCCATTTAGTGGGGGTAGAGCCTACTTGCAAGTCTCTCCGACCTTCACAAAAAAAGTTATTCAAGAATATCTCTTTCTCCTATGTGCTTTCATCCCTAACCCTAACCCTAACCCTTCCGAAAGTCGGAGAAGCTCAAGGATGGTACCGATCGATGCGCGCTACCCCATTTAGTGGGGGTAGAGCCTACTTGCAAGTCTCTCCGACCTTCACAAAAAAAGTTATTCAAGAATATCTCTTTCTCCTATGTGCTTTCATCCCTAACCCTAACCCTAACCCTTCCGAAAGTCGGAGAAGCTCAAGGATGGTACCGATCGATGCGCGCTACCCCATTTAGTGGGGGTAGAGCCTACTTGCAAGTCTCTCCGACCTTCAAAAAAAAAGTTATTCAAGAATATCTCTTTCTCCTATGTGCTTTCATCCCTAACCCTAACCCTAACCCTTCCGAAAGTCGGAGAAGCTCAAGGATGGTACCGATCGATGCGCGCTACCCCATTTAGTGGGGGTAGAGCCTACTTGCAAGTCTCTCCGACCTTCACAAAAAAAGTTATTCAAGAATATCTCTTTCTCCTATGTGCTTTCATCCCTAACCCTAACCCTAACCCTTCCGAAAGTCGGAGAAGCTCAAGGATGGTACCGATCGATGCGCGCTACCCCATTTAGTGGGGGTAGAGCCTACTTGCAAGTCTCTCCGACCTTCACAAAAAAAGTTATTCAAGAATATCTCTTTCTCCTATGTGCTTTCATCCCTAACCCTAACCCTAACCCTTCCGAAAGTCGGAGAAGCTCAAGGATGGTACCGATCGATGCGCGCTACCCCATTTAGTGGGGGTAGAGCCTACTTGCAAGTCTCTCCGACCTTCACAAAAAAAGTTATTCAAGAATATCTCTTTCTCCTATGTGCTTTCATCCCTAACCCTAACCCTAACCCTTCCGAAAGTCGGAGAAGCTCAAGGATGGTACCGATCGATGCGCGCTACCCCATTTAGTGGGGGTAGAGCCTACTTGCAAGTCTCTCCGACCTTCACAAAAAAAGTTATTCAAGAATATCTCTTTCTCCTATGTGCTTTCATCCCTAACCCTAACCCTAACCCTTCCGAAAGTCGGAGAAGCTCAAGGATGGTACTGATCGATGCGCGCAACCCCATTTAGTGGGGGTAGAGCCTACTTGCAAGTCTCTCCGACCTTCACAAAAAAAGTTATTCAAGAATATCTCCTCAGATTTGGGGGAATTTCGTCGGTCGACCTCTTCCGAAGGTCGTACAAGCTCGGGGATGGTACCAATCGATCCGCAGGACCCAAATTAGTCCAGATGCAACCACTTTCCAAGTCTCTCCGACCTTCACAAAAAAAGTTATTCAAGAATATCTCTTTCTCCTATGTGCTTTCATCCCTAACCCTAACCCTAACCCTTCCGAAAGTCGGAGAAGCTCAAGGATGGTACCGATCGATGCGCGCTACCCCATTTAGTGGGGGTAGAGCCTACTTGCAAGTCTCTCCGACCTTCACAAAAAAAGTTATTCAAGAATATCTCTTTCTCCTATGTGCTTTCATCCCTAACCCTAACCCTAACCCTTCCGAAAGTCGGAGAAGCTCAAGGATGGTACCGATCGATGCGCGCAACCCCATTTAGTGGGGGTAGAGCCTACTTGCAAGTCTCTCCGACCTTCACAAAAAAGGTTATTCAAGAATATCTCCTCAGATTTGGGGGAATTTCGTCGGTCGACCTCTTCCGAAGGTCGTACAAGCTCGGGGATGGTACCAATCGATCCGCAGGACCCAAATTAGTCCAGATGCAACCACTTTCCAAGTCTCTCCGACCTTCACAAAAAAAGTTATTCAAGAATATCTCTTTCTCCTATGTGCTTTCATCCCTAACCCTAACCCTAACCCTTCCGAAAGTCGGAGAAGCTCAAGGATGGTACCGATCGATGCGCGCTACCCCATTTAGTGGGGGTAGAGCCTACTTGCAAGTCTCTCCGACCTTCACAAAAAAAGTTATTCAAGAATATCTCTTTCTCCTATGTGCTTTCATCCCTAACCCTAACCCTAACCCTTCCGAAAGTCGGAGAAGCTCAAGGATGGTACTGATCGATGCGCGCAACCCCATTTAGTGGGGGTAGAGCCTACTTGCAAGTCTCTCCGACCTTCACAAAAAAAGTTATTCAAGAATATCTCCTCAGATTTGGGGGAATTTCGTCGGTCGACCTCTTCCGAAGGTCGTACAAGCTCGGGGATGGTACCAATCGATCCGCAGGACCCAAATTAGTCCAGATGCAACCACTTTCCAAGTCTCTCCGACCTTCACAAAAAAAGTTATTCAAGAATATCTCTTTCTCCTATGTGCTTTCATCCCTAACCCTAACCCTAACCCTTCCGAAAGTCGGAGAAGCTCAAGGATGGTACCGATCGATGCGCGCTACCCCATTTAGTGGGGGTAGAGCCTACTTGCAAGTCTCTCCGACCTTCACAAAAAAAGTTATTCAAGAATATCTCTTTCTCCTATGTGCTTTCATCCCTAACCCTAACCCTAACCCTTCCGAAAGTCGGAGAAGCTCAAGGATGGTACCGATCGATGCGCGCAACCCCATTTAGTGGGGGTAGAGCCTACTTGCAAGTCTCTCCGACCTTCACAAAAAAGGTTATTCAAGAATATCTCCTCAGATTTGGGGGAATTTCGTCGGTCGACCTCTTCCGAAGGTCGTACAAGCTCGGGGATGGTACCAATCGATCCGCAGGACCCAAATTAGTCCAGATGCAACCACTTTCCAAGTCTCTCCGACCTTCACAAAAAAAGTTATTCAAGAATATCTCTTTCTCCTATGTGCTTTCATCCCTAACCCTAACCCTAACCCTTCCGAAAGTCGGAGAAGCTCAAGGATGGTACCAATCGATGCGCGCTACCCCATTTAGTGGGGGTAGAGCCTACTTGCAAGTCTCTCCGACCTTCACAAAAAAAGTTATTCAAGAATATCTCCTCAGATTTGGGGGAATTTCGTCGGTCGACCTCTTCCGAAGGTCGTACAAGCTCGGGGATGGTACCAATCGATCCGCAGGACCCAAATTAGTCCAGATGCAACCACTTTCCAAGTCTCTCCGACCTTCACAAAAAAAGTTATTCAAGAATATCTCTTTCTCCTATGTGCTTTCATCCCTAACCCTAACCCTAACCCTTCCGAAAGTCGGAGAAGCTCAAGGATGGTACCGATCGATGCGCGCTACCCCATTTAGTGGGGGTAGAGCCTACTTGCAAGTCTCTCCGACCTTCACAAAAAAAGTTATTCAAGAATATCTCTTTCTCCTATGTGCTTTCATCCCTAACCCTAACCCTAACCCTTCCGAAAGTCGGAGAAGCTCAAGGATGGTACCGATCGATGCGCGCTACCCCATTTAGTGGGGGTAGAGCCTACTTGCAAGTCTCTCCGACCTTCACAAAAAAAGTTATTCAAGAATATCTCTTTCTCCTATGTGCTTTCATCCCTAACCCTAACCCTAACCCTTCCAAAAGTCGGAGAAGCTCAAGGATGGTACCGATCGATGTGCGCTACCCCATTTAGTGGGGGTAGAGCCTACTTGCAAGTCTCTCCGACCTTCACAAAAAAAGTTATTCAAGAATATCTCTTTCTCCTATGTGCTTTCATCCCTAACCCTAACCCTAACCCTTCCGAAAGTCGGAGAAGCTCAAGGATGGTACCGTTCGATGCGCGCTACCCCATTTAGTGGGGGTAGAGCCTACTTGCAAGTCTCTCCGACCTTCACAAAAAAAGTTATTCAAGAATATCTCTTTCTCCTATGTGCTTTCATCCCTAACCCTAACCCTAACCCTTCCGAAAGTCGGAGAAGCTCAAGGATGGTACCGATCGATGCGCGCTACCCCATTTAGTGGGGGTAGAGCCTACTTGCAAGTCTCTCCGACCTTCACAAAAAAAGTTATTCAAGAATATCTCTTTCTCCTATGTGCTTTCATCCCTAACCCTAACCCTAACCCTTCCGAAAGTCGGAGAAGCTCAAGGATGGTACCGATCGATGCGCGCTACCCCATTTAGTGGGGGTAGAGCCTACTTGCAAGTCTCTCCGACCTTCACAAAAAAAGTTATTCAAGAATATCTCTTTCTCCTATGTGCTTTCATCCCTAACCCTAACCCTAACCCTTCCGAAAGTCGGAGAAGCTCAAGGATGGTACCGATCGATGCGCGCTACCCCATTTAGTGGGGGTAGAGCCTACTTGCAAGTCTCTCCGACCTTCAAAAAAAAAGTTATTCAAGAATATCTCTTTCTCCTATGTGCTTTCATCCCTAACCCTAACCCTAACCCTTCCGAAAGTCGGAGAAGCTCAAGGATGGTACCGATCGATGCGCGCTACCCCATTTAGTGGGGGTAGAGCCTACTTGCAAGTCTCTCCGACCTTCACAAAAAAAGTTATTCAAGAATATCTCTTTCTCCTATGTGCTTTCATCCCTAACCCTAACCCTAACCCTTCCGAAAGTCGGAGAAGCTCAAGGATGGTACCGATCGATGCGCGCTACCCCATTTAGTGGGGGTAGAGCCTACTTGCAAGTCTCTCCGACCTTCACAAAAAAAGTTATTCAAGAATATCTCTTTCTCCTATGTGCTTTCATCCCTAACCCTAACCCTAACCCTTCCGAAAGTCGGAGAAGCTCAAGGATGGTACCGATCGATGCGCGCTACCCCATTTAGTGGGGGTAGAGCCTACTTGCAAGTCTCTCCGACCTTCACAAAAAAAGTTATTCAAGAATATCTCTTTCTCCTATGTGCTTTCATCCCTAACCCTAACCCTAACCCTTCCGAAAGTCGGAGAAGCTCAAGGATGGTACCGATCGATGCGCGCTACCCCATTTAGTGGGGGTAGAGCCTACTTGCAAGTCTCTCCGACCTTCACAAAAAAAGTTATTCAAGAATATCTCTTTCTCCTATGTGCTTTCATCCCTAACCCTAACCCTAACCCTTCCGAAAGTCGGAGAAGCTCAAGGATGGTACTGATCGATGCGCGCAACCCCATTTAGTGGGGGTAGAGCCTACTTGCAAGTCTCTCCGACCTTCACAAAAAAAGTTATTCAAGAATATCTCCTCAGATTTGGGGGAATTTCGTCGGTCGACCTCTTCCGAAGGTCGTACAAGCTCGGGGATGGTACCAATCGATCCGCAGGACCCAAATTAGTCCAGATGCAACCACTTTCCAAGTCTCTCCGACCTTCACAAAAAAAGTTATTCAAGAATATCTCTTTCTCCTATGTGCTTTCATCCCTAACCCTAACCCTAACCCTTCCGAAAGTCGGAGAAGCTCAAGGATGGTACCGATCGATGCGCGCTACCCCATTTAGTGGGGGTAGAGCCTACTTGCAAGTCTCTCCGACCTTCACAAAAAAAGTTATTCAAGAATATCTCTTTCTCCTATGTGCTTTCATCCCTAACCCTAACCCTAACCCTTCCGAAAGTCGGAGAAGCTCAAGGATGGTACCGATCGATGCGCGCAACCCCATTTAGTGGGGGTAGAGCCTACTTGCAAGTCTCTCCGACCTTCACAAAAAAGGTTATTCAAGAATATCTCCTCAGATTTGGGGGAATTTCGTCGGTCGACCTCTTCCGAAGGTCGTACAAGCTCGGGGATGGTACCAATCGATCCGCAGGACCCAAATTAGTCCAGATGCAACCACTTTCCAAGTCTCTCCGACCTTCACAAAAAAAGTTATTCAAGAATATCTCTTTCTCCTATGTGCTTTCATCCCTAACCCTAACCCTAACCCTTCCGAAAGTCGGAGAAGCTCAAGGATGGTACCGATCGATGCGCGCTACCCCATTTAGTGGGGGTAGAGCCTACTTGCAAGTCTCTCCGACCTTCACAAAAAAAGTTATTCAAGAATATCTCTTTCTCCTATGTGCTTTCATCCCTAACCCTAACCCTAACCCTTCCGAAAGTCGGAGAAGCTCAAGGATGGTACTGATCGATGCGCGCAACCCCATTTAGTGGGGGTAGAGCCTACTTGCAAGTCTCTCCGACCTTCACAAAAAAAGTTATTCAAGAATATCTCCTCAGATTTGGGGGAATTTCGTCGGTCGACCTCTTCCGAAGGTCGTACAAGCTCGGGGATGGTACCAATCGATCCGCAGGACCCAAATTAGTCCAGATGCAACCACTTTCCAAGTCTCTCCGACCTTCACAAAAAAAGTTATTCAAGAATATCTCTTTCTCCTATGTGCTTTCATCCCTAACCCTAACCCTAACCCTTCCGAAAGTCGGAGAAGCTCAAGGATGGTACCGATCGATGCGCGCTACCCCATTTAGTGGGGGTAGAGCCTACTTGCAAGTCTCTCCGACCTTCACAAAAAAAGTTATTCAAGAATATCTCTTTCTCCTATGTGCTTTCATCCCTAACCCTAACCCTAACCCTTCCGAAAGTCGGAGAAGCTCAAGGATGGTACCGATCGATGCGCGCAACCCCATTTAGTGGGGGTAGAGCCTACTTGCAAGTCTCTCCGACCTTCACAAAAAAGGTTATTCAAGAATATCTCCTCAGATTTGGGGGAATTTCGTCGGTCGACCTCTTCCGAAGGTCGTACAAGCTCGGGGATGGTACCAATCGATCCGCAGGACCCAAATTAGTCCAGATGCAACCACTTTCCAAGTCTCTCCGACCTTCACAAAAAAAGTTATTCAAGAATATCTCTTTCTCCTATGTGCTTTCATCCCTAACCCTAACCCTAACCCTTCCGAAAGTCGGAGAAGCTCAAGGATGGTACCGATCGATGCGCGCTACCCCATTTAGTGGGGGTAGAGCCTACTTGCAAGTCTCTCCGACCTTCACAAAAAAAGTTATTCAAGAATATCTCTTTCTCCTATGTGCTTTCATCCCTAACCCTAACCCTAACCCTTCCGAAAGTCGGAGAAGCTCAAGGATGGTACCGATCGATGCGCGCTACCCCATTTAGTGGGGGTAGAGCCTACTTGCAAGTCTCTCCGACCTTCACAAAAAAAGTTATTCAAGAATATCTCCTCAGATTTGGGGGAATTTCGTCGGTCGACCTCTTCCGAAGGTCGTACAAGCTCGGGGATGGTACCAATCGATCCGCAGGACCCAAATTAGTCCAGATGCAACCACTTTCCAAGTCTCTCCGACCTTCACAAAAAAAGTTATTCAAGAATATCTCTTTCTCCTATGTGCTTTCATCCCTAACCCTAACCCTAACCCTTCCGAAAGTCGGAGAAGCTCAAGGATGGTACCGATCGATGCGCGCTACCCCATTTAGTGGGGGTAGAGCCTACTTGCAAGTCTTTCCGACCTTCACAAAAAAAGTTATTCAAGAATATCTCCTCAGATTTGGGGGAATTTCGTCGGTCGACCTCTTCCGAAGGTCGTACAAGCTCGGGGATGGTACCAATCGATCCGCAGGACCCAAATTAGTCCAGATGCAACCACTTTCCAAGTCTCTCCGACCTTCACAAAAAAAGTTATTCAAGAATATCTCTTTCTCCTATGTGCTTTCATCCCTAACCCTAACCCTAACCCTTCCGAAAGTCGGAGAAGCTCAAGGATGGTACCGATCGATGCGCGCTACCCCATTTAGTGGGGGTAGAGCCTACTTGCAAGTCTCTCCGACCTTCACAAAAAAAGTTATTCAAGAATATCTCTTTCTCCTATGTGCTTTCATCCCTAACCCTAACCCTTCCGAAAGTCGGAGAAGCTCAAGGATGGTACCGATCGATGCGCGCTACCCCATTTAGTGGGGGTAGAGCCTACTTGCAAGTCTCTCCGACCTTCACAAAAAAAGTTATTCAAGAATATCTCTTTCTCCTATGTGCTTTCATCCCTAACCCTAACCCTAACCCTTCCGAAAGTCGGAGAAGCTCAAGGATGGTACCGATCGATGCGCGCTACCCCATTTAGTGGGGGTAGAGCCTACTTGCAAGTCTCTCCGACCTTCACAAAAAAAGTTATTCAAGAATATCTCTTTCTCCTATGTGCTTTCATCCCTAACCCTAACCCTAACCCTTCCGAAAGTCGGAGAAGCTCAAGGATGGTACTGATCGATGCGCGCAACCCCATTTAGTGGGGGTAGAGCCTACTTGCAAGTCTCTCCGACCTTCACAAAAAAAGTTATTCAAGAATATCTCCTCAGATTTGGGGGAATTTCGTCGGTCGACCTCTTCCGAAGGTCGTACAAGCTCGGGGATGGTACCAATCGATCCGCAGGACCCAAATTAGTCCAGATGCAACCACTTTCCAAGTCTCTCCGACCTTCACAAAAAAAGTTATTCAAGAATATCTCTTTCTCCTATGTGCTTTCATCCCTAACCCTAACCCTAACCCTTCCGAAAGTCGGAGAAGCTCAAGGATGGTACCGATCGATGCGCGCTACCCCATTTAGTGGGGGTAGAGCCTACTTGCAAGTCTCTCCGACCTTCACAAAAAAAGTTATTCAAGAATATCTCTTTCTCCTATGTGCTTTCATCCCTAACCCTAACCCTAACCCTTCCGAAAGTCGGAGAAGCTCAAGGATGGTACCGATCGATGCGCGCAACCCCATTTAGTGGGGGTAGAGCCTACTTGCAAGTCTCTCCGACCTTCACAAAAAAGGTTATTCAAGAATATCTCCTCAGATTTGGGGGAATTTCGTCGGTCGACCTCTTCCGAAGGTCGTACAAGCTCGGGGATGGTACCAATCGATCCGCAGGACCCAAATTAGTCCAGATGCAACCACTTTCCAAGTCTCTCCGACCTTCACAAAAAAAGTTATTCAAGAATATCTCTTTCTCCTATGTGCTTTCATCCCTAACCCTAACCCTAACCCTTCCGAAAGTCGGAGAAGCTCAAGGATGGTACCGATCGATGCGCGCTACCCCATTTAGTGGGGGTAGAGCCTACTTGCAAGTCTCTCCGACCTTCACAAAAAAAGTTATTCAAGAATATCTCTTTCTCCTATGTGCTTTCATCCCTAACCCTAACCCTAACCCTTCCGAAAGTCGGAGAAGCTCAAGGATGGTACCGATCGATGCGCGCTACCCCATTTAGTGGGGGTAGAGCCTACTTGCAAGTCTCTCCGACCTTCACAAAAAAAGTTATTCAAGAATATCTCCTCAGATTTGGGGGAATTTCGTCGGTCGACCTCTTCCGAAGGTCGTACAAGCTCGGGGATGGTACCAATCGATCCGCAGGACCCAAATTAGTCCAGATGCAACCACTTTCCAAGTCTCTCCGACCTTCACAAAAAAAGTTATTCAAGAATATCTCTTTCTCCTATGTGCTTTCATCCCTAACCCTAACCCTAACCCTTCCGAAAGTCGGAGAAGCTCAAGGATGGTACCGATCGATGCGCGCTACCCCATTTAGTGGGGGTAGAGCCTACTTGCAAGTCTTTCCGACCTTCACAAAAAAAGTTATTCAAGAATATCTCCTCAGATTTGGGGGAATGTCGTCGGTCGACCTCTTCCGAAGGTCGTACAAGCTCGGGGATGGTACCAATCGATCCGCAGGACCCAAATTAGTCCAGATGCAACCACTTTCCAAGTCTCTCCGACCTTCACAAAAAAAGTTATTCAAGAATATCTCTTTCTCCTATGTGCTTTCATCCCTAACCCTAACCCTAACCCTTCCGAAAGTCGGAGAAGCTCAAGGATGGTACCGATCGATGCGCGCTACCCCATTTAGTGGGGGTAGAGCCTACTTGCAAGTCTCTCCGACCTTCACAAAAAAAGTTATTCAAGAATATCTCTTTCTCCTATGTGCTTTCATCCCTAACCCTAACCCTAACCCTTCCGAAAGTCGGAGAAGCTCAAGGATGGTACCGATCGATGCGCGCTACCCCATTTAGTGGGGGTAGAGCCTACTTGCAAGTCTCTCCGACCTTCACAAAAAAAGTTATTCAAGAATATCTCCTCAGATTTGGGGGAATTTCGTCGGTCGACCTCTTCCGAAGGTCGTACAAGCTCGGGGATGGTACCAATCGATCCGCAGGACCCCAATTAGTCCAGATGCAACCACTTTCCAAGTCTCTCCGACCTTCACAAAAAAAGTTATTCAAGAATATCTCTTTCTCCTATGTGCTTTCATCCCTAACCCTAACCCTAACCCTTCCGAAAGTCGGAGAAGCTCAAGGATGGTACTGATCGATGTGCGCTACCCCATTTAGTGGGGGTAGAGCCTACTTGCAAGTCTCTCCGACCTTCACAAAAAAAGTTATTCAAGAATATCTCTTTCTCCTATGTGCTTTCATCCCTAACCCTAACCCTAACCCTTCCGAAAGTCGGAGAAGCTCAAGGATGGTACCGATCGATGCGCGCTACCCCATTTAGTGGGGGTAGAGCCTACTTGCAAGTCTCTCGGACCTTCACAAAAAAAGTTATTCAAGAATATCTCTTTCTCCTATGTGCTTTCATCCCTAACCCTAACCCTAACCCTTCCGAAAGTCGGAGAAGCTCAAGGATGGTACCGATCGATGCGCGCTACCCCATTTAGTGGGGGTAGAGCCTACTTGCAAGTCTCTCCGACCTTCACAAAAAAAGTTATTCAAGAATATCTCCTCAGATTTGGGGGAATTTCGTCGGTCGACCTCTTCCGAAGGTCTTACAAGCTCGGGGATGGTACCAATCGATCCGCAGGACCCAAATTAGTCCAGATGCAACCACTTTCCAAGTCTCTCCGACCTTCACAAAAAAAGTTATTCAAGAATATCTCTTTCTCCTATGTGCTTTCATCCCTAACCCTAACCCTAACCCTTCCGAAAGTCGGAGAAGCTCAAGGATGGTACCGATCGATGCGCGCTACCCCATTTAGTGGGGGTAGAGCCTACTTGCAAGTCTCTCCGACCTTCACAAAAAAAGTTATTCAAGAATATCTCTTTCTCCTATGTGCTTTCATCCCTAACCCTAACCCTAACCCTTCCGAAAGTCGGAGAAGCTCAAGGATGGTACCGATCGATGCGCGCTACCCCATTTAGTGGGGGTAGAGCCTACTTGCAAGTCTCTCCGACCTTCACAAAAAAAAAGTTATTCAAGAATATCTCTTTCTCCTATGTGCTTTCATCCCTAACCCTAACCCTAACCCTTCCGAAAGTCGGAGAAGCTCAAGGATGGTAACGATCGATGCGCGCTACCCCATTTAGTGGGGGTAGAGCCTACTTGCAAGTCTCTCCGACCTTCACAAAAAAAGTTATTCAAGAATATCTCTTTCTCCTATGTGCTTTCATCCCTAACCCTAACCCTAACCCTTCCGAAAGTCGGAGAAGCTCAAGGATGGTACCGATCGATGCGCGCTACCCCATTTAGTGGGGGTAGAGCCTACTTGCAAGTCTCTCCGACCTTCACAAAAAAAGTTATTCAAGAATATCTCCTCAGATTTGGGGGAATGTCGTCGGTCGACCTCTTCCGAAGGTCGTACAAGCTCGGGGATGGTACCAATCGATCCGCAGGACCCAAATTAGTCCAGATGCAACCACTTTCCAAGTCTCTCCGACCTTCACAAAAAAAGTTATTCAAGAATATCTCTTTCTCCTATGTGCTTTCATCCCTAACCCTAACCCTAACCCTTCCGAAAGTCGGAGAAGCTCAAGGATGGTACCGATCGATGCGCGCTACCCCATTTAGTGGGGGTAGAGCCTACTTGCAAGTCTCTCCGACCTTCACAAAAAAAGTTATTCAAGAATATCTCTTTCTCCTATGTGCTTTCATCCCTAACCCTAACCCTAACCCTTCCGAAAGTCGGAGAAGCTCAAGGATGGTACCGATCGATGCGCGCTACCCCATTTAGTGGGGGTAGAGCCTACTTGCAAGTCTCTCCGACCTTCACAAAAAAAGTTATTCAAGAATATCTCTTTCTCCTATGTGCTTTCATCCCTAACCCTACCCCTAACCCTTCCGAAAGTCGGAGAAGCTCAAGGATGGTACTGATCGATGCGCGCTACCCCATTTAGTGGGGGTAGAGCCTACTTGCAAGTCTCTCGGACCTTCACAAAAAAAGTTATTCAAGAATATCTCTTTCTCCTATGTGCTTTCATCCCTAACCCTAACCCTAACCCTTCCGAAAGTCGGAGAAGCTCAAGGATGGTACCGATCGATGCGCGCTACCCCATTTAGTGGGGGTAGAGCCTACTTGCAAGTCTCTCCGACCTTCACAAAAAAAGTTATTCAAGAATATCTCCTCAGATTTGGGGGAATTTCGTCGGTCGACCTCTTCCGAAGGTCGTACAAGCTCGGGGATGGTACCAATCGATCCGCAGGACCCAAATTAGTCCAGATGCAACCACTTTCCAAGTCTCTCCGACCTTCACAAAAAAAGTTATTCAAGAATATCTCTTTCTCCTATGTGCTTTCATCCCTAACCCTAACCCTAACCCTTCCGAAAGTCGGAGAAGCTCAAGGATGGTACCGATCGATGCGCGCTACCCCATTTAGTGGGGGTAGAGCCTACTTGCAAGTCTCTCCGACCTTCACAAAAAAAGTTATTCAAGAATATCTCTTTCTCCTATGTGCTTTCATCCCTAACCCTAACCCTAACCCTTCCGAAAGTCGGAGAAGCTCAAGGATGGTACCGATCGATGCGCGCTACCCCATTTAGTGGGGGTAGAGCCTACTTGCAAGTCTCTCCGACCTTCACAAAAAAAGTTATTCAAGAATATCTCTTTCTCCTATGTGCTTTCATCCCTAACCCTAACCCTAACCCTTCCGAAAGTCGGAGAAGCTCAAGGATGGTAACGATCGATGCGCGCTACCCCATTTAGTGGGGGTAGAGCCTACTTGCAAGTCTCTCCGACCTTCACAAAAAAAGTTATTCAAGAATATCTCTTTCTCCTATGTGCTTTCATCCCTAACCCTAACCCTAACCCTTCCGAAAGTCGGAGAAGCTCAAGGATGGTACCGATCGATGCGCGCTACCCCATTTAGTGGGGGTAGAGCCTACTTGCAAGTCTCTCCGACCTTCACAAAAAAAGTTATTCAAGAATATCTCCTCAGATTTGGGGGAATGTCGTCGGTCGACCTCTTCCGAAGGTCGTACAAGCTCGGGGATGGTACCAATCGATCCGCAGGACCCAAATTAGTCCAGATGCAACCACTTTCCAAGTCTCTCCGACCTTCACAAAAAAAGTTATTCAAGAATATCTCTTTCTCCTATGTGCTTTCATCCCTAACCCTAACCCTAACCCTTCCGAAAGTCGGAGAAGCTCAAGGATGGTACCGATCGATGCGCGCTACCCCATTTAGTGGGGGTAGAGCCTACTTGCAAGTCTCTCCGACCTTCACAAAAAAAGTTATTCAAGAATATCTCTTTCTCCTATGTGCTTTCATCCCTAACCCTAACCCTAACCCTTCCGAAAGTCGGAGAAGCTCAAGGATGGTACCGATCGATGCGCGCTACCCCATTTAGTGGGGGTAGAGCCTACTTGCAAGTCTCTCCGACCTTCACAAAAAAAGTTATTCAAGAATATCTCCTCAGATTTGGGGGAATGTCGTCGGTCGACCTCTTCCGAAGGTCGTACAAGCTCGGGGATGGTACCAATCGATCCGCAGGACCCAAATTAGTCCAGATGCAACCACTTTCCAAGTCTCTCCGACCTTCACAAAAAAAGTTATTCAAGAATATCTCTTTCTCCTATGTGCTTTCATCCCTAACCCTAACCCTAACCCTTCCGAAAGTCGGAGAAGCTCAAGGATGGTACCGATCGATGCGCGCTACCCCATTTAGTGGGGGTAGAGCCTACTTGCAAGTCTCTCCGACCTTCACAAAAAAAGTTATTCAAGAATATCTCTTTCTCCTATGTGCTTTCATCCCTAACCCTAACCCTAACCCTTCCGAAAGTCGGAGAAGCTCAAGGATGGTAACGATCGATGCGCGCTACCCCATTTAGTGGGGGTAGAGCCTACTTGCAAGTCTCTCCGACCTTCACAAAAAAAGTTATTCAAGAATATCTCTTTCTCCTATGTGCTTTCATCCCTAACCCTAACCCTAACCCTTCCGAAAGTCGGAGAAGCTCAAGGATGGTACCGATCGATGCGCGCTACCCCATTTAGTGGGGGTAGAGCCTACTTGCAAGTCTCTCCGACCTTCACAAAAAAAGTTATTCAAGAATATCTCCTCAGATTTGGGGGAATTTCGTCGGTCGACCTCTTCCGAAGGTCGTACAAGCTCGGGGATGGTACCAATCGATCCGCAGGACCCAAATTAGTCCAGATGCAACCACTTTCCAAGTCTCTCCGACCTTCACAAAAAAAGTTATTCAAGAATATCTCTTTCTCCTATGTGCTTTCATCCCTAACCCTAACCCTAACCCTTCCGAAAGTCGGAGAAGCTCAAGGATGGTACCGATCGATGCGCGCTACCCCATTTAGTGGGGGTAGAGCCTACTTGCAAGTCTCTCCGACCTTCACAAAAAACGTTATTCAAGAATATCTCTTTCTCCTATGTGCTTTCATCCCTAACCCTAACCCTAACCCTTCCGAAAGTCGGAGAAGCTCAAGGATGGTACCGATCGATGCGCGCTACCCCATTTAGTGGGGGTAGAGCCTACTTGCAAGTCTCTCCGACCTTCACAAAAAAAGTTATTCAAGAATATCTCCTCAGATTTGGGGGAATTTCGTCGGTCGACCTCTTCCGAAGGTCGTACAAGCTCGGGGATGGTACCAATCGATCCGCAGGACCCAAATTAGTCCAGATGCAACCACTTTCCAAGTCTCTCCGACCTTCACAAAAAAAGTTATTCAAGAATATCTCTTTCTCCTATGTGCTTTCATCCCTAACCCTAACCCTAACCCTTCCGAAAGTCGGAGAAGCTCAAGGATGGTACCGATCGATGCGCGCTACCCCATTTAGTGGGGGTAGAGCCTACTTGCAAGTCTCTCGGACCTTCACAAAAAAAGTTATTCAAGAATATCTCTTTCTCCTATGTGCTTTCATCCCTAACCCTAACCCTAACCCTTCCGAAAGTCGGAGAAGCTCAAGGATGGTACCGATCGATGCGCGCTACCCCATTTAGTGGGGGTAGAGCCTACTTGCAAGTCTCTCCGACCTTCACAAAAAAAGTTATTCAAGAATATCTCTTTCTCCTATGTGCTTTCATCCCTAACCCTAACCCTAACCCTTCCGAAAGTCGGAGAAGCTCAAGGATGGTACCGATCGATGCGCGCTACCCCATTTAGTGGGGGTAGAGCCTACTTGCAAGTCTCTCCGACCTTCACAAAAAAAGTTATTCAAGAATATCTCTTTCTCCTATGTGCTTTCATCCCTAACCCTAACCCTAACCCTTCCGAAAGTCGGAGAAGCTCAAGGATGGTAACGATCGATGCGCGCTACCCCATTTAGTGGGGGTAGAGCCTACTTGCAAGTCTCTCCGACCTTCACAAAAAAAGTTATTCAAGAATATCTCTTTCTCCTATGTGCTTTCATCCCTAACCCTAACCCTAACCCTTCCGAAAGTCGGAGAAGCTCAAGGATGGTACCGATCGATGCGCGCTACCCCATTTAGTGGGGGTAGAGCCTACTTGCAAGTCTCTCCGACCTTCACAAAAAAAGTTATTCAAGAATATCTCCTCAGATTTGGGGGAATTTCGTCGGTCGACCTCTTCCGAAGGTCGTACAAGCTCGGGGATGGTACCAATCGATCCGCAGGACCCAAATTAGTCCAGATGCAACCACTTTCCAAGTCTCTCCGACCTTCACAAAAAAAGTTATTCAAGAATATCTCTTTCTCCTATGTGCTTTCATCCCTAACCCTAACCCTAACCCTTCCGAAAGTCGGAGAAGCTCAAGGATGGTACCGATCGATGCGCGCTACCCCATTTAGTGGGGGTAGAGCCTACTTGCAAGTCTCTCCGACCTTCACAAAAAACGTTATTCAAGAATATCTCTTTCTCCTATGTGCTTTCATCCCTAACCCTAACCCTAACCCTTCCGAAAGTCGGAGAAGCTCAAGGATGGTACCGATCGATGCGCGCTACCCCATTTAGTGGGGGTAGAGCCTACTTGCAAGTCTCTCCGACCTTCACAAAAAAAGTTATTCAAGAATATCTCCTCAGATTTGGGGGAATTTCGTCGGTCGACCTCTTCCGAAGGTCGTACAAGCTCGGGGATGGTACCAATCGATCCGCAGGACCCAAATTAGTCCAGATGCAACCACTTTCCAAGTCTCTCCGACCTTCACAAAAAAAGTTATTCAAGAATATCTCTTTCTCCTATGTGCTTTCATCCCTAACCCTAACCCTAACCCTTCCGAAAGTCGGAGAAGCTCAAGGATGGTACCGATCGATGCGCGCTACCCCATTTAGTGGGGGTAGAGCCTACTTGCAAGTCTCTCCGACCTTCACAAAAAAAGTTATTCAAGAATATCTCCTCAGATTTGGGGGAATTTCGTCGGTCGACCTCTTCCGAAGGTCGTACAAGCTCGGGGATGGTACCAATCGATCCGCAGGACCCAAATTAGTCCAGATGCAACCACTTTCCAAGTCTCTCCGACCTTCACAAAAAAAGTTATTCAAGAATATCTCTTTCTCCTATGTGCTTTCATCCCTAACCCTAACCCTAACCCTTCCGAAAGTCGGAGAAGCTCAAGGATGGTACCGATCGATGCGCGCTACCCCATTTAGTGGGGGTAGAGCCTACTTGCAAGTCTCTCCGACCTTCACAAAAAAAGTTTTTCAAGAATATCTCTTTCTCCTATGTGCTTTCATCCCTAACCCTAACCCTAACCCTTCCGAAAGTCGGAGAAGCTCAAGGATGGTACCGATCGATGCGCGTTACCCTATTTAGTGGGGGTAGAGCCTACTTGCAAGTCTCTCCGACCTTCACAAAAAAAGTTATTCAAGAATATCTCTTTCTCCTATGTGCTTTCATCCCTAACCCTACCCCTAACCCTTCCGAAAGTCAGAGAAGCTCAAGGATGGTAATGATCGATGCGCGCTACCCCATTTAGTGGGGGTAGAGCCTACTTGCAAGTCTCTCGGACCTTCACAAAAAAAGTTATTCAAGAATATCTCTTTCTCCTATGTGCTTTCATCCCTAACCCTAACCCTAACCCTTCCGAAAGTCGGAGAAGCTCAAGGATGGTACCGATCGATGCGCGTTACCCCATTTAGTGGGGGTAGAGCCTACTTGCAAGTCTCTCCGACCTTCACAAAAAAAGTTATTCAAGAATATCTCCTCAGATTTGGGGGAATTTCGTCGGTCGACCTCTTCCGAAGGTCGTACAAGCTCGGGGATGGTACCAATCGATCCGCAGGACCCAAATTAGTCCAGATGCAACCACTTTCCAAGTCTCTACGACCTTCACAAAAAAAGTTATTCAAGAATATCTCTTTCTCCTATGTGCTTTCATCCCTAACCCTAACCCTAACCCTTCCGAAAGTCGGAGAAGCTCAAGGATGGTACCGATCGATGCGCGCTACCCCATTTAGTGGGGGTAGAGCCTACTTGCAAGTCTCTCCGACCTTCACAAAAAAAGTTATTCAAGAATATCTCTTTCTCCTATGTGCTTTCATCCCTAACCCTAACCCTAACCCTTCCGAAAGTCGGAGAAGCTCAAGGATGGTACCGATCGATGCGCGCTACCCCATTTAGTGGGGGTAGAGCCTACTTGCAAGTCTCTCCGACCTTCACAAAAAAAGTTATTCAAGAATATCTCTTTCTCCTATGTGCTTTCATCCCTAACCCTAACCCTAACCCTTCCGAAAGTCGGAGAAGCTCAAGGATGGTAACGATCGATGCGCGCTACCCCATTTAGTGGGGGTAGAGCCTACTTGCAAGTCTCTCCGACCTTCACAAAAAAAGTTATTCAAGAATATCTCTTTCTCCTATGTGCTTTCATCCCTAACCCTAACCCTAACCCTTCCGAAAGTCGGAGAAGCTCAAGGATGGTACCGATCGATGCGCGCTACCCCATTTAGTGGGGGTAGAGCCTACTTGCAAGTCTCTCCGACCTTCACAAAAAAAGTTATTCAAGAATATCTCCTCAGATTTGGGGGAATTTCGTCGGTCGACCTCTTCCGAAGGTCGTACAAGCTCGGGGATGGTACCAATCGATCCGCAGGACCCAAATTAGTCCAGATGCAACCACTTTCCAAGTCTCTCCGACCTTCACAAAAAAAGTTATTCAAGAATATCTCTTTCTCCTATGTGCTTTCATCCCTAACCCTAACCCTAACCCTTCCGAAAGTCGGAGAAGCTCAAGGATGGTACCGATCGATGCGCGCTACCCCATTTAGTGGGGGTAGAGCCTACTTGCAAGTCTCTCCGACCTTCACAAAAAACGTTATTCAAGAATATCTCTTTCTCCTATGTGCTTTCATCCCTAACCCTAACCCTTCCGAAAGTCGGAGAAGCTCAAGGATGGTACCGATCGATGCGCGCTACCCCATTTAGTGGGGGTAGAGCCTACTTGCAAGTCTCTCCGACCTTCACAAAAAAAGTTATTCAAGAATATCTCCTCAGATTTGGGGGAATTTCGTCGGTCGACCTCTTCCGAAGGTCGTACAAGCTCGGGGATGGTACCAATCGATCCGCAGGACCCAAATTAGTCCAGATGCAACCACTTTCCAAGTCTCTCCGACCTTCACAAAAAAAGTTATTCAAGAATATCTCTTTCTCCTATGTGCTTTCATCCCTAACCCTAACCCTAACCCTTCCGAAAGTCGGAGAAGCTCAAGGATGGTACCGATCGATGCGCGCTACCCCATTTAGTGGGGGTAGAGCCTACTTGCAAGTCTCTCCGACCTTCACAAAAAAAGTTATTCAAGAATATCTCTTTCTCCTATGTGCTTTCATCCCTAACCCTAACCCTAACCCTTCCGAAAGTCGGAGAAGCTCAAGGATGGTACCGATCGATGCGCGTTACCCCATTTAGTGGGGGTAGAGCCTACTTGCAAGTCTCTCCGACCTTCACAAAAAAAGTTATTCAAGAATATCTCCTCAGATTTGGGGGAATTTCGTCGGTCGACCTCTTCCGAAGGTCGTACAAGCTCGGGGATGGTACCAATCGATCCGCAGGACCCAAATTAGTCCAGATGCAACCACTTTCCAAGTCTCTCCGACCTTCACAAAAAAAGTTATTCAAGAATATCTCTTTCTCCTATGTGCTTTCATCCCTAACCCTAACCCTAACCCTTCCGAAAGTCGGAGAAGCTCAAGGATGGTACCGATCGATGTGCGCAACCCCATTTAGTGGGGGTAGAGCCTACTTGCAAGTCTCTCCGACCTTCACAAAAAAAGTTATTCAAGAATATCTCTTTCTCCTATGTGCTTTCATCCCTAACCCTAACCCTAACCCTTCCGAAAGTCGGAGAAGCTCAAGGATGGTACCGATCGATGCGCGCTACCCCATTTAGTGGGGGTAGAGCCTACTTGCAAGTCTCTCCGACCTTCACAAAAAAAGTTATTCAAGAATATCTCTTTCTCCTATGTGCTTTCATCCCTAACCCTAACCCTTCCGAAAGTCGGAGAAGCTCAAGGATGGTACCGATCGATGCGCGCTACCCCATTTAGTGGGGGTAGAGCCTACTTGCAAGTCTCTCCGACCTTCACAAAAAAAGTTATTCAAGAATATCTCCTCAGATTTGGGGGAATTTCGTCGGTCGACCTCTTCCGAAGGTCGTACAAGCTCGGGGATGGTACCAATCGATCCGCAGGACCCAAATTAGTCCAGATGCAACCACTTTCCAAGTCTCTCCGACCTTCACAAAAAAAGTTATTCAAGAATATCTCTTTCTCCTATGTGCTTTCATCCCTAACCCTAACCCTAACCCTTCCGAAAGTCGGAGAAGCTCAAGGATGGTACCGATCGATGCGCGCAACCCCATTTAGTGGGGGTAGAGCCTACTTGCAAGTCTCTCCGACCTTCACAAAAAAAGTTATTCAAGAATATCTCTTTCTCCTATGTGCTTTCATCCCTAACCCTAACCCTAACCCTTCCGAAAGTCGGAGAAGCTCAAGGATGGTACCGATCGATGCGCGCTACCCCATTTAGTGGGGGTAGAGCCTACTTGCAAGTCTCTCCGACCTTCACAAAAAAAGTTATTCAAGAATATCTCTTTCTCCTATGTGCTTTCATCCCTAACCCTAACCCTAACCCTTCCGAAAGTCGGAGAAGCTCAAGGATGGTACCGATCGATGCGCGCTACCCCATTTAGTGGGGGTAGAGCCTACTTGCAAGTCTCTCCGACCTTCACAAAAAAAGTTATTCAAGAATATCTCCTCAGATTTGGGGGAATTTCGTCGGTCGACCTCTTCCGAAGGTCGTACAAGCTCGGGGATGGTACCAATCGATCTGCAGGACCCAAATTAGTCCAGATGCAACCACTTTCCAAGTCTCTCCGACCTTCACAAAAAAAGTTATTCAAGAATATCTCTTTCTCCTATGTGCTTTCATCCCTAACCCTAACCCTAACCCTTCCGAAAGTCGGAGAAGCTCAAGGATGGTACCGATCGATGCGCGCTACCCCATTTAGTGGGGGTAGAGCCTACTTGCAAGTCTCTCCGACCTTCACAAAAAAAGTTATTCAAGAATATCTCTTTCTCCTATGTGCTTTCATCCCTAACCCTAACCCTAACCCTTCCGAAAGTCGGAGAAGCTCAAGGATGGTACCGATCGATGCGCGCTACCCCATTTAGTGGGGGTAGAGCCTACTTGCAAGTCTCTCCGACCTTCACAAAAAAAGTTATTCAAGAATATCTCTTTCTCCTATGTGCTTTCATCCCTAACCCTAACCCTTCCGAAAGTCGGAGAAGCTCAAAGATGGTACCGATCGATGCGCGCTACCCCATTTAGTGGGGGTAGAGCCTACTTGCAAGTCTCTCCGACCTTCACAAAAAAAGTTATTCAAGAATATCTCCTCAGATTTGGGGGAATTTCGTCGGTCGACCTCTTCCGAAGGTCGTACAAGCTCGGGGATGGTACCAATCGATCCGCAGGACCCAAATTAGTCCAGATGCAACCACTTTCCAAGTCTCTCCGACCTTCACAAAAAAAGTTATTCAAGAATATCTCTTTCTCCTATGTGCTTTCATCCCTAACCCTAACCCTAACCCTTCCGAAAGTCGGAGAAGCTCAAGGATGGTACCGATCGATGCGCGCAACCCCATTTAGTGGGGGTAGAGCCTACTTGCAAGTCTCTCCGACCTTCACAAAAAAAGTTATTCAAGAATATCTCTTTCTCCTATGTGCTTTCATCCCTAACCCTAACCCTAACCCTTCCGAAAGTCGGAGAAGCTCAAGGATGGTACCGATCGATGCGCGCTACCCCATTTAGTGGGGGTAGAGCCTACTTGCAAGTCTCTCCGACCTTCACAAAAAAAGTTATTCAAGAATATCTCTTTCTCCTATGTGCTTTCATCCCTAACCCTAACCCTAACCCTTCCGAAAGTCGGAGAAGCTCAAGGATGGTACCGATCGATGCGCGCTACCCCATTTAGTGGGGGTAGAGCCTACTTGCAAGTCTCTCCGACCTTCACAAAAAAAGTTATTCAAGAATATCTCCTCAGATTTGGGGGAATTTCGTCGGTCGACCTCTTCCGAAGGTCGTACAAGCTCGGGGTTGGTACCAATCGATCTGCAGGACCCAAATTAGTCCAGATGCAACCACTTTCCAAGTCTCTCCGACCTTCACAAAAAAAGTTATTCAAGAATATCTCTTTCTCCTATGTGCTTTCATCCCTAACCCTAACCCTAACCCTTCCGAAAGTCGGAGAAGCTCAAGGATGGTACCGATCGATGCGCGCTACCCCATTTAGTGGGGGTAGAGCCTACTTGCAAGTCTCTCCGACCTTCACAAAAAAAGTTATTCAAGAATATCTCTTTCTCCTATGTGCTTTCATCCCTAACCCTAACCCTAACCCTTCCGAAAGTCGGAGAAGCTCAAGGATGGTACCGATCGATGCGCGCTACCCCATTTAGTGGGGGTAGAGCCTACTTGCAAGTCTCTCCGACCTTCACAAAAAAAGTTATTCAAGAATATCTCTTTCTCCTATGTGCTTTCATCCCTAACCCTAACCCTAACCCTTCCGAAAGTCGGAGAAGCTCAAGGATGGTACCGATCGATGCGCGCTACCCCATTTAGTGGGGGTAGAGCCTACTTGCAAGTCTCTCCGACCTTCACAAAAAAAGTTATTCAAGAATATCTCCTCAGATTTGGGGGAATTTCGTCGGTCGACCTCTTCCGAAGGTCGTACAAGCTCAAAGATGGTACCAATCGATCCGCAGGACCCAAATTAGTCCAGATGCAACCACTTTCCAAGTCTCTCCGACCTTCACAAAAAAAGTTATTCAAGAATATCTCTTTCTCCTATGTGCTTTCATCCCTAACCCTAACCCTAACCCTTCCGAAAGTCGGAGAAGCTCAAGGATGGTACCGATCGATGTGCGCAACCCCATTTAGTGGGGGTAGAGCCTACTTGCAAGTCTCTCCGACCTTCACAAAAAAAGTTATTCAAGAATATCTCTTTCTCCTATGTGCTTTCATCCCTAACCCTAACCCTTCCGAAAGTCGGAGAAGCTCAAGGATGGTACCGATCGATGCGCGCTACCCCATTTAGTGGGGGTAGAGCCTACTTGCAAGTCTCTCCGACCTTCACAAAAAAAGTTATTCAAGAATATCTCTTTCTCCTATGTGCTTTCATCCCTAACCCTAACCCTAACCCTTCCGAAAGTCGGAGAAGCTCAAGGATGGTACCGATCGATGCGCGCTACCCCATTTAGTGGGGGTAGAGCCTACTTGCAAGTCTCTCCGACCTTCACAAAAAAAGTTATTCAAGAATATCTCCTCAGATTTGGGGGAATTTCGTCGGTCGACCTCTTCCGAAGGTCGTACAAGCTCGGGGATGGTACCAATCGATCTGCAGGACCCAAATTAGTCCAGATGCAACCACTTTCCAAGTCTCTCCGACCTTCACAAAAAAAGTTATTCAAGAATATCTCTTTCTCCTATGTGCTTTCATCCCTAACCCTAACCCTAACCCTTCCGAAAGTCGGAGAAGCTCAAGGATGGTACCGATCGATGTGCGCTACCCCATTTAGTGGGGGTAGAGCCTACTTGCAAGTCTCTCCGACCTTCACAAAAAAAGTTATTCAAGAATATCTCTTTCTCCTATGTGCTTTCATCCCTAACCCTAACCCTAACCCTTCCGAAAGTCGGAGAAGCTCAAGGATGGTACCGATCGATGCGCGCTACCCCATTTAGTGGGGGTAGAGCCTACTTGCAAGTCTCTCCGACCTTCACAAAAAAAGTTATTCAAGAATATCTCTTTCTCCTATGTGCTTTCATCCCTAACCCTAACCCTAACCCTTCCGAAAGTCGGAGAAGCTCAAGGATGGTACCGATCGATGCGCGCTACCCCATTTAGTGGGGGTAGAGCCTACTTGCAAGTCTCTCCGACCTTCACAAAAAAAGTTATTCAAGAATATCTCCTCAGATTTGGGGGAATTTCGTCGGTCGACCTCTTCCGAAGGTCGTACAAGCTCGGGGATGGTACCAATCGATCCGCAGGACCCAAATTAGTCCAGATGCAACCACTTTCCAAGTCTCTCCGACCTTCACAAAAAAAGTTATTCAAGAATATCTCTTTCTCCTATGTGCTTTCATCCCTAACCCTAACCTTAACCCTTCCGAAAGTCGGAGAAGCTCAAGGATGGTACCGATCGATGTGCGCAACCCCATTTAGTGGGGGTAGAGCCTACTTGCAAGTCTCTCCGACCTTCACAAAAAAAGTTATTCAAGAATATCTCTTTCTCCTATGTGCTTTCATCCCTAACCCTAACCCTAACCCTTCCGAAAGTCGGAGAAGCTCAAGGATGGTACCGATCGATGCGCGCTACCCCATTTAGTGGGGGTAGAGCCTACTTGCAAGTCTCTCCGACCTTCACAAAAAAAGTTATTCAAGAATATCTCTTTCTCCTATGTGCTTTCATCCCTAACCCTAACCCTTCCGAAAGTTGGAGAAGCTCAAAGATGGTACCGATCGATGCGCGCTACCCCATTTAGTGGGGGTAGAGCCTACTTGCAAGTCTCTCCGACCTTCACAAAAAAAGTTATTCAAGAATATCTCTTTCTCCTATGTGCTTTCATCCCTAACCCTAACCCTAACCCTTCCGAAAGTCGGAGAAGCTCAAGGATGGTACCGATCGATGCGCGCTACCCCATTTAGTGGGGGTAGAGCCTACTTGCAAGTCTCTCCGACCTTCACAAAAAAAGTTATTCAAGAATATCTCCTCAGATTTGGGGGAATTTCGTCGGTCGACCTCTTCCGAAGGTCGTACAAGCTCGGGGATGGTACCAATCGATCCGCAGGACCCAAATTAGTCCAGATGCAACCACTTTCCAAGTCTCTCCGACCTTCACAAAAAAAGTTATTCAAGAATATCTCTTTCTCCTATGTGCTTTCATCCCTAACCCTAACCCTAACCCTTCCGAAAGTCGGAGAAGCTCAAGGATGGTACCGATCGATGCGCGCTACCCCATTTAGTGGGGGTAGAGCCTACTTGCAAGTCTCTCCGACCTTCACAAAAAAAGTTATTCAAGAATATCTCTTTCTCCTATGTGCTTTCATCCCTAACCCTAACCCTAACCCTTCCGAAAGTCGGAGAAGCTCAAGGATGGTAACGATCGATGCGCGCTACCCCATTTAGTGGGGGTAGAGCCTACTTGCAAGTCTCTCCGACCTTCACAAAAAAAGTTATTCAAGAATATCTCTTTCTCCTATGTGCTTTCATCCCTAACCCTAACCCTAACCCTTCCGAAAGTCGGAGAAGCTCAAGGATGGTACCGATCGATGCGCGCTACCCCATTTAGTGGGGGTAGAGCCTACTTGCAAGTCTCTCCGACCTTCACAAAAAAAGTTATTCAAGAATATCTCCTCAGATTTGGGGGAATTTCGTCGGTCGACCTCTTCCGAAAGTCGTACAAGCTCGGGGATGGTACCAATCGATCCGCAGGACCCAAATTAGTCCAGATGCAACCACTTTCCAAGTCTCTCCGACCTTCACAAAAAAAGTTATTCAAGAATATCTCTTTCTCCTATGTGCTTTCATCCCTAACCCTAACCCTAACCCTTCCGAAAGTCGGAGAAGCTCAAGGATGGTACCGATCGATGCGCGCTACCCCATTTAGTGGGGGTAGAGCCTACTTGCAAGTCTCTCCGACCTTCACAAAAAACGTTATTCAAGAATATCTCTTTCTCCTATGTGCTTTCATCCCTAACCCTAACCCTTCCGAAAGTCGGAGAAGCTCAAGGATGGTACCGATCGATGCGCGCTACCCCATTTAGTGGGGGTAGAGCCTACTTGCAAGTCTCTCCGACCTTCACAAAAAAAGTTATTCAAGAATATCTCCTCAGATTTGGGGGAATTTCGTCGGTCGACCTCTTCCGAAGGTCGTACAAGCTCGGGGATGGTACCAATCGATCCGCAGGACCCAAATTAGTCCAGATGCAACCACTTTCCAAGTCTCTCCGACCTTCACAAAAAAAGTTATTCAAGAATATCTCTTTCTCCTATGTGCTTTCATCCCTAACCCTAACCCTAACCCTTCCGAAAGTCGGAGAAGCTCAAGGATGGTACCGATCGATGCGCGCTACCCCATTTAGTGGGGGTAGAGCCTACTTGCAAGTCTCTCCGACCTTCACAAAAAAAGTTATTCAAGAATATCTCTTTCTCCTATGTGCTTTCATCCCTAACCCTAACCCTAACCCTTCCGAAAGTCGGAGAAGCTCAAGGATGGTACCGATCGATGCGCGCTACCCCATTTAGTGGGGGTAGAGCCTACTTGCAAGTCTCTCCGACCTTCACAAAAAAAGTTATTCAAGAATATCTCTTTCTCCTATGTGCTTTCATCCCTAACCCTAACCCTTCCGAAAGTCGGAGAAGCTCAAGGATGGTACCGATCGATGCGCGCTACCCCATTTAGTGGGGGTAGAGCCTACTTGCAAGTCTCTCCGACCTTCACAAAAAAAGTTATTCAAGAATATCTCCTCAGATTTGGGGGAATTTCGTCGGTCGACCTCTTCCGAAGGTCGTACAAGCTCGGGGATGGTACCAATCGATCCGCAGGACCCAAATTAGTCCAGATGCAACCACTTTCCAAGTCTCTCCGACCTTCACAAAAAAAGTTATTCAAGAATATCTCTTTCTCCTATGTGCTTTCATCCCTAACCCTAACCCTAACCCTTCCGAAAGTCGGAGAAGCTCAAGGATGGTACCGATCGATGCGCGCAACCCCATTTAGTGGGGGTAGAGCCTACTTGCAAGTCTCTCCGACCTTCACAAAAAAAGTTATTCAAGAATATCTCTTTCTCCTATGTGCTTTCATCCCTAACCCTAACCCTAACCCTTCCGAAAGTCGGAGAAGCTCAAGGATGGTACCGATCGATGCGCGCTACCCCATTTAGTGGGGGTAGAGCCTACTTGCAAGTCTCTCCGACCTTCACAAAAAAAGTTATTCAAGAATATCTCTTTCTCCTATGTGCTTTCATCCCTAACCCTAACCCTAACCCTTCCGAAAGTCGGAGAAGCTCAAGGATGGTACCGATCGATGCGCGCTACCCCATTTAGTGGGGGTAGAGCCTACTTGCAAGTCTCTCCGACCTTCACAAAAAAAGTTATTCAAGAATATCTCCTCAGATTTGGGGGAATTTCGTCGGTCGACCTCTTCCGAAGGTCGTACAAGCTCGGGGATGGTACCAATCGATCTGCAGGACCCAAATTAGTCCAGATGCAACCACTTTCCAAGTCTCTCCGACCTTCACAAAAAAAGTTATTCAAGAATATCTCTTTCTCCTATGTGCTTTCATCCCTAACCCTAACCCTAACCCTTCCGAAAGTCGGAGAAGCTCAAGGATGGTACCGATCGATGCGCGCTACCCCATTTAGTGGGGGTAGAGCCTACTTGCAAGTCTCTCCGACCTTCACAAAAAAAGTTATTCAAGAATATCTCTTTCTCCTATGTGCTTTCATCCCTAACCCTAACCCTAACCCTTCCGAAAGTCGGAGAAGCTCAAGGATGGTACCGATCGATGCGCGCTACCCCATTTAGTGGGGGTAGAGCCTACTTGCAAGTCTCTCCGACCTTCACAAAAAAAGTTATTCAAGAATATCTCTTTCTCCTATGTGCTTTCATCCCTAACCCTAACCCTTCCGAAAGTCGGAGAAGCTCAAGGATGGTACCGATCGATGCGCGCTACCCCATTTAGTGGGGGTAGAGCCTACTTGCAAGTCTCTCCGACCTTCACAAAAAAAGTTATTCAAGAATATCTCCTCAGATTTGGGGGAATTTCGTCGGTCGACCTCTTCCGAAGGTCGTACAAGCTCAAGGATGGTACCAATCGATCCGCAGGACCCAAATTAGTCCAGATGCAACCACTTTCCAAGTCTCTCCGACCTTCACAAAAAAAGTTATTCAAGAATATCTCTTTCTCCTATGTGCTTTCATCCCTAACCCTAACCCTAACCCTTCCGAAAGTCGGAGAAGCTCAAGGATGGTACCGATCGATGCGCGCAACCCCATTTAGTGGGGGTAGAGCCTACTTGCAAGTCTCTCCGACCTTCACAAAAAAAGTTATTCAAGAATATCTCTTTCTCCTATGTGCTTTCATCCCTAACCCTAACCCTAACCCTTCCGAAAGTCGGAGAAGCTCAAGGATGGTACCGATCGATGCGCGCTACCCCATTTAGTGGGGGTAGAGCCTACTTGCAAGTCTCTCCGACCTTCACAAAAAAAGTTATTCAAGAATATCTCTTTCTCCTATGTGCTTTCATCCCTAACCCTAACCCTAACCCTTCCGAAAGTCGGAGAAGCTCAAGAATGGTACCGATCGATGCGCGCTACCCCATTTAGTGGGGGTAGAGCCTACTTGCAAGTCTCTCCGACCTTCACAAAAAAAGTTATTCAAGAATATCTCCTCAGATTTGGGGGAATTTCGTCGGTCGACCTCTTCCGAAGGTCGTACAAGCTCGGGGATGGTACCAATCGATCCGCAGGACCCAAATTAGTCCAGATGCAACCACTTTCCAAGTCTCTCCGACCTTCACAAAAAAAGTTATTCAAGAATATCTCTTTCTCCTATGTGCTTTCATCCCTAACCCTAACCCTAACCCTTCCGAAAGTCGGAGAAGCTCAAGGATGGTACCGATCGATGCGCGCAACCCCATTTAGTGGGGGTAGAGCCTACTTGCAAGTCTCTCCGACCTTCACAAAAAAAGTTATTCAAGAATATCTCTTTCTCCTATGTGCTTTCATCCCTAACCCTAACCCTAACCCTTCCGAAAGTCGGAGAAGCTCAAGGATGGTACCGATCGATGCGCGCTACCCCATTTAGTGGGGGTAGAGCCTACTTGCAAGTCTCTCCGACCTTCACAAAAAAAGTTATTCAAGAATATCTCTTTCTCCTATGTGCTTTCATCCCTAACCCTAACCCTAACCCTTCCGAAAGTCGGAGAAGCTCAAGAATGGTACCGATCGATGCGCGCTACCCCATTTAGTGGGGGTAGAGCCTACTTGCAAGTCTCTCCGACCTTCACAAAAAAAGTTATTCAAGAATATCTCCTCAGATTTGGGGGAATTTCGTCGGTCGACCTCTTCCGAAGGTCGTACAAGCTCGGGGATGGTACCAATCGATCTGCAGGACCCAAATTAGTCCAGATGCAACCACTTTCCAAGTCTCTCCGACCTTCACAAAAAAAGTTATTCAAGAATATCTCTTTCTCCTATGTGCTTTCATCCCTAACCCTAACCCTAACCCTTCCGAAAGTCGGAGAAGCTCAAGGATGGTACCGATCGATGCGCGCTACCCCATTTAGTGGGGGTAGAGCCTACTTGCAAGTCTCTCCGACCTTCACAAAAAAAGTTATTCAAGAATATCTCTTTCTCCTATGTGCTTTCATCCCTAACCCTAACCCTAACCCTTCCGAAAGTCGGAGAAGCTCAAGGATGGTACCGATCGATGCGCGCTACCCCATTTAGTGGGGGTAGAGCCTACTTGCAAGTCTCTCCGACCTTCACAAAAAAAGTTATTCAAGAATATCTCTTTCTCCTATGTGCTTTCATCCCTAACCCTAACCCTAACCCTTCCGAAAGTCGGAGAAGCTCAAGGATGGTACCGATCGATGCGCGCTACCCCATTTAGTGGGGGTAGAGCCTACTTGCAAGTCTCTCCGACCTTCACAAAAAAAGTTATTCAAGAATATCTCCTCAGATTTGGGGGAATTTCGTCGGTCGACCTCTTCCGAAGGTCGTACAAGCTCGGGGATGGTACCAATCGATCCGCAGGACCCAAATTAGTCCAGATGCAACCACTTTCCAAGTCTCTCCGACCTTCACAAAAAAAGTTATTCAAGAATATCTCTTTCTCCTATGTGCTTTCATCCCTAACCCTAACCCTAACCCTTCCGAAAGTCGGAGAAGCTCAAGGATGGTACCGATCGATGTGCGCAACCCCATTTAGTGGGGGTAGAGCCTACTTGCAAGTCTCTCAGACCTTCACAAAAAAAGTTATTCAAGAATATCTCTTTCTCCTATGTGCTTTCATCCCTAACCCTAACCCTAACCCTTCCGAAAGTCGGAGAAGCTCAAGGATGGTACCGATCGATGCGCGCTACCCCATTTAGTGGGGGTAGAGCCTACTTGCAAGTCTCTCCGACCTTCACAAAAAAAGTTATTCAAGAATATCTCTTTCTCCTATGTGCTTTCATCCCTAACCCTAACCCTAACCCTTCCGAAAGTCGGAGAAGCTCAAGGATGGTACCGATCGATGCGCGCTACCCCATTTAGTGGGGGTAGAGCCTACTTGCAAGTCTCTCCGACCTTCACAAAAAAAGTTATTCAAGAATATCTCCTCAGATTTGGGGGAATTTCGTCGGTCGACCTCTTCCGAAGGTCGTACAAGCTCGGGGATGGTACCAATCGATCTGCAGGACCCAAATTAGTCCAGATGTAACCACTTTCCAAGTCTCTCCGACCTTCACAAAAAAAGTTATTCAAGAATATCTCTTTCTCCTATGTGCTTTCATCCCTAACCCTAACCCTAACCCTTCCGAAAGTCGGAGAAGCTCAAGGATGGTACCGATCGATGCGCGCTACCCCATTTAGTGGGGGTAGAGCCTACTTGCAAGTCTCTCCGACCTTCACAAAAAAAGTTATTCAAGAATATCTCTTTCTCCTATGTGCTTTCATCCCTAACCCTAACCCTAACCCTTCCGAAAGTCGGAGAAGCTCAAGGATGGTACCGATCGATGCGCGCTACCCCATTTAGTGGGGGTAGAGCCTACTTGCAAGTCTCTCCGACCTTCACAAAAAAAGTTATTCAAGAATATCTCCTCAGATTTGGGGGAATTTCGTCGGTCGACCTCTTCCGAAGGTCGTACAAGCTCGGGGATGGTACCAATCGATCCGCAGGACCCAAATTAGTCCAGATGCAACCACTTTCCAAGTCTCTCCGACCTTCACAAAAAAAGTTATTCAAGAATATCTCTTTCTCCTATGTGCTTTCATCCCTAACCCTAACCCTAACCCTTCCGAAAGTCGGAGAAGCTCAAGGATGGTACCGATCGATGTGCGCAACCCCATTTAGTGGGGGTAGAGCCTACTTTCAAGTCTCTCCGACCTTCACAAAAAAAGTTATTCAAGAATATCTCTTTCTCCTATGTGCTTTCATCCCTAACCCTAACCCTAACCCTTCCGAAAGTCGGAGAAGCTCAAGGATGGTACCGATCGATGCGCGCTACCCCATTTAGTGGGGGTAGAGCCTACTTGCAAGTCTCTCCGACCTTCACAAAAAAAGTTATTCAAGAATATCTCCTCAGATTTGGGGGAATTTCGTCGGTCGACCTCTTCCGAAGGTCGTACAAGCTCGGGGATGGTACCAATCGATCCGCAGGACCCAAATTAGTCCAGATGCAACCACTTTCCAAGTCTCTCCGACCTTCACAAAAAAAGTTATTCAAGAATATCTCTTTCTCCTATGTGCTTTCATCCCTAACCCTAACCCTAACCCTTCCGAAAGTCGGAGAAGCTCAAGGATGGTACCGATCGATGTGCGCAACCCCATTTAGTGGGGGTAGAGCCTACTTGCAAGTCTCTCCGACCTTCACAAAAAAAGTTATTCAAGAATATCTCTTTCTCCTATGTGCTTTCATCCCTAACCATAACCCTAACCCTTCCGAAAGTCGGAGAAGCTCAAGGATAGTACCGATCGATGCGCGCTACCCCATTTAGTGGGGGTAGAGCCTACTTGCAAGTCTCTCCGACCTTCACAAAAAAAGTTATTCAAGAATATCTCTTTCTCCTATGTGCTTTCATCCCTAACCCTAACCCTAACCCTTCCGAAAGTCGGAGAAGCTCAAAGATGGTACCGATCGATGCGCGCTACCCCATTTAGTGGGGGTAGAGCCTACTTGCAAGTCTCTCCGACCTTCACAAAAAAAGTTATTCAAGAATATCTCCTCAGATTTGGGGGAATTTCGTCGGTCGACCTCTTCCGAAGGTCGTACAAGCTCGGGGATGGTACCAATCGATCCGCAGGACCCAAATTAGTCCAGATGCAACCACTTTCCAAGTCTCTCCGACCTTCACAAAAAAAGTTATTCAAGAATATCTCTTTCTCCTATGTGCTTTCATCCCTAACCCTAACCCTAACCCTTCCGAAAGTCGGAGAAGCTCAAGGATGGTACCGATCGATGCGCGCTACCCCATTTAGTGGGGGTAGAGCCTACTTGCAAGTCTCTCCGACCTTCACAAAAAATGTTATTCAAGAATATCTCCTCAGATTTGGGGGAATTTCGTCGGTCGACCTCTTCCGAAGGTCGTACAAGCTCGGGGATGGTACCAATCGATCTGCAGGACCCAAATTAGTCCAGATGCAACCACTTTCCAAGTCTCTCCGACCTTCACAAAAAAAGTTATTCAAGAATATCTCTTTCTCCTATGTGCTTTCATCCCTAACCCTAACCCTAACCCTTCCGAAAGTCGGAGAAGCTCAGGGATGGTACCAATCGATGCGCGCAACCCCATTTAGTGGGGGTAGAGCCTACTTGCAAGTCTCTCCGACCTTCACAAAAAAAGTTATTCAAGAATATCTCTTTCTCCTATGTGCTTTCATCCCTAACCCTAACCCTAACCCTTCCGAAAGTCGGAGAAGCTCAAGGATGGTAACGATCGATGCGCGCTACCCCATTTAGTGGGGGTAGAGCCTACTTGCAAGTCTCTCCGACCTTCACAAAAAAAGTTATTCAAGAATATCTCTTTCTCCTATGTGCTTTCATCCCTAACCCTAACCCTAACCCTTCCGAAAGTCGGAGAAGCTCAAGGATGGTACCGATCGATGCGCGCTACCCCATTTAGTGGGGGTAGAGCCTACTTGCAAGTCTCTCCGACCTTCACAAAAAAAGTTATTCAAGAATATCTCCTCAGATTTGGGGGAATTTCGTCGGTCGACCTCTTCCGAAGGTCGTACAAGCTCGGGGATGGTACCAATCGATCCGCAGGACCCAAATTAGTCCAGATGCAACCACTTTCCAAGTCTCTCCGACCTTCACAAAAAAAGTTATTCAAGAATATCTCTTTCTCCTATGTGCTTTCATCCCTAACCCTAACCCTAACCCTTCCGAAAGTCGGAGAAGCTCAAGGATGGTACCGATCGATGCGCGCTACCCCATTTAGTGGGGGTAGAGCCTACTTGCAGGTCTCTCCGACCTTCACAAAAAAAGTTATTCAAGAATATCTCCTCAGATTTGGGGGAATTTCGTCGGTCGACCTCTTCCGAAGGTCGTACAAGCTCGGGGATGGTACCAATCGATCCGCAGGACCCAAATTAGTCCAGATGCAACCACTTTCCAAGTCTCTCCGACCTTCACAAAAAAAGTTATTCAAGAATATCTCTTTCTCCTATGTGCTTTCATCCCTAACCCTAACCCTAACCCTTCCGAAAGTCGGAGAAGCTCAAGGATGGTACCGATCGATGCGCGCAACCCCATTTAGTGGGGGTAGAGCCTACTTGCAAGTCTCTCCGACCTTCACAAAAAAAGTTATTCAAGAATATCTCTTTCTCCTATGTGCTTTCATCCCTAACCCTAACCCTAACCCTTCCGAAAGTCGGAGAAGCTCAAGGATGGTACCGATCGATGCGCGCTACCCCATTTAGTGGGGGTAGAGCCTACTTGCAAGTCTCTCCGACCTTCACAAAAAAAGTTATTCAAGAATATCTCTTTCTCCTATGTGCTTTCATCCCTAACCCTAACCCTAACCCTTCCGAAAGTCGGAGAAGCTCAAGGATGGTACCGATCGATGCGCGCTACCCCATTTAGTGGGGGTAGAGCCTACTTGCAAGTCTCTCCGACCTTCACAAAAAAAGTTATTCAAGAATATCTCCTCAGATTTGGGGGAATTTCGTCGGTCGACCTCTTCCGAAGGTCGTACAAGCTCGGGGATGGTACCAATCGATCCGCAGGACCCAAATTAGTCCAGATGCAACCACTTTCCAAGTCTCTCCGACCTTCACAAAAAAAGTTATTCAAGAATATCTCTTTCTCCTATGTGCTTTCATCCCTAACCCTAACCCTAACCCTTCCGAAAGTCGGAAAAGCTCAAGGATGGTACCGATCGATGCGCGCTACCCCATTTAGTGGGGGTAGAGCCTACTTGCAAGTCTCTCCGACCTTCACAAAAAAAGTTATTCAAGAATATCTCCTCAGATTTGGGGGAATTTCGTCGGTCGACCTCTTCCGAAGGTCGTACAAGCTCGGGGATGGTACCAATCGATCCGCAGGACCCAAATTAGTCCAGATGCAACCACTTTCCAAGTCTCTCCGACCTTCACAAAAAAAGTTATTCAAGAATATCTCTTTCTCCTATGTGCTTTCATCCCTAACCCTAACCCTAACCCTTCCGAAAGTCGGAGAAGCTCAAGGATGGTACCGATCGATGCGCGCTACCCCATTTAGTGGGGGTAGAGCCTACTTGCAGGTCTCTCCGACCTTCACAAAAAAAGTTATTCAAGAATATCTCCTCAGATTTGGGGGAATTTCGTCGGTCGACCTCTTCCGAAGGTCGTACAAGCTCGGGGATGGTACCAATCGATCCGCAGGACCCAAATTAGTCCAGATGCAACCACTTTCCAAGTCTCTCCGACCTTCACAAAAAAAGTTATTCAAGAATATCTCTTTCTCCTATGTGCTTTCATCCCTAACCCTAACCCTAACCCTTCCGAAAGTCGGAGAAGCTCAAGGATGGTACCGATCGATGCGCGCAACCCCATTTAGTGGGGGTAGAGCCTACTTGCAAGTCTCTCCGACCTTCACAAAAAAAGTTATTCAAGAATATCTCTTTCTCCTATGTGCTTTCATCCCTAACCCTAACCCTAACCCTTCCGAAAGTCGGAGAAGCTCAAGGATGGTACCGATCGATGCGCGCTACCCCATTTAGTGGGGGTAGAGCCTACTTGCAAGTCTCTCCGACCTTCACAAAAAAAGTTATTCAAGAATATCTCTTTCTCCTATGTGCTTTCATCCCTAACCCTAACCCTAACCCTTCCGAAAGTCGGAGAAGCTCAAGGATGGTACCGATCGATGCGCGCTACCCCATTTAGTGGGGGTAGAGCCTACTTGCAAGTCTCTCCGACCTTCACAAAAAAAGTTATTCAAGAATATCTCCTCAGATTTGGGGGAATTTCGTCGGTCGACCTCTTCCGAAGGTCGTACAAGCTCGGGGATGGTACCAATCGATCCGCAGGACCCAAATTAGTCCAGATGCAACCACTTTCCAAGTCTCTCCGACCTTCACAAAAAAAGTTATTCAAGAATATCTCTTTCTCCTATGTGCTTTCATCCCTAACCCTAACCCTAACCCTTCCGAAAGTCGGAAAAGCTCAAGGATGGTACCGATCGATGCGCGCTACCCCATTTAGTGGGGGTAGAGCCTACTTGCAAGTCTCTCCGACCTTCACAAAAAAAGTTATTCAAGAATATCTCCTCAGATTTGGGGGAATTTCGTCGGTCGACCTCTTCCGAAGGTCGTACAAGCTCGGGGATGGTACCAATCGATCCGCAGGACCCAAATTAGTCCAGATGCAACCACTTTCCAAGTCTCTCCGACCTTCACAAAAAAAGTTATTCAAGAATATCTCTTTCTCCTATGTGCTTTCATCCCTAACCCTAACCCTAACCCTTCCGAAAGTCGGAGAAGCTCAAGGATGGTACCGATCGATGTGCGCAACCCCATTTAGTGGGGGTAGAGCCTACTTGCAAGTCTCTCCGACCTTCACAAAAAAAGTTATTCAAGAATATCTCTTTCTCCTATGTGCTTTCATCCCTAACCCTAACCCTAACCCTTCCGAAAGTCGGAGAAGCTCAAGGATGGTACCGATCGATGCGCGCTACCCCATTTAGTGGGGGTAGAGCCTACTTGCAAGTCTCTCCGACCTTCACAAAAAAAGTTATTCAAGAATATCTCTTTCTCCTATGTGCTTTCATCCCTAACCCTAACCCTAACCCTTCCGAAAGTCGGAGAAGCTCAAGGATGGTACCGATCGATGCGCGCTACCCCATTTAGTGGGGGTAGAGCCTACTTGCAAGTCTCTCCGACCTTCACAAAAAAAGTTATTCAAGAATATCTCTTTCTCCTATGTGCTTTCATCCCTAACCCTAACCCTAACCCTTCCGAAAGTCGGAGAAGCTCAAGGATGGTACCGATCGATGCGCGCTACCCCATTTAGTGGGGGTAGAGCCTACTTGCAAGTCTCTCCGACCTTCACAAAAAAAGTTATTCAAGAATATCTCCTCAGATTTGGGGGAATTTCGTCGGTCGACCTCTTCCGAAGGTCGTACAAGCTCGGGGATGGTACCAATCGATCCGCAGGACCCAAATTAGTCCAGATGCAACCACTTTCCAAGTCTCTCCGACCTTCACAAAAAAAGTTATTCAAGAATATCTCTTTCTCCTATGTGCTTTCATCCCTAACCCTAACCCTAACCCTTCCGAAAGTCGGAAAAGCTCAAGGATGGTACCGATCGATGCGCGCTACCCCATTTAGTGGGGGTAGAGCCTACTTGCAAGTCTCTCCGACCTTCACAAAAAAAGTTATTCAAGAATATCTCCTCAGATTTGGGGGAATTTCGTCGGTCGACCTCTTCCGAAGGTCGTACAAGCTCGGGGATGGTACCAATCGATCCGCAGGACCCAAATTAGTCCAGATGCAACCACTTTCCAAGTCTCTCCGACCTTCACAAAAAAAGTTATTCAAGAATATCTCTTTCTCCTATGTGCTTTCATCCCTAACCCTAACCCTAACCCTTCCGAAAGTCGGAGAAGCTCAAGGATGGTACCGATCGATGTGCGCAACCCCATTTAGTGGGGGTAGAGCCTACTTGCAAGTCTCTCCGACCTTCACAAAAAAAGTTATTCAAGAATATCTCTTTCTCCTATGTGCTTTCATCCCTAACCCTAACCCTAACCCTTCCGAAAGTCGGAGAAGCTCAAGGATGGTACCAATCGATGCGCGCTACCCCATTTAGTGGGGGTAGAGCCTACTTGCAAGTCTCTACGACCTTCACAAAAAAAGTTATTCAAGAATATCTCTTTCTCCTATGTGCTTTCATCCCTAACCCTAACCCTAACCCTTCCGAAAGTCGGAGAAGCTCAAGGATGGTACCGATCGATGCGCGCTACCCCATTTAGTGGGGGTAGAGCCTACTTGCAAGTCTCTCCGACCTTCACAAAAAAAGTTATTCAAGAATATCTCCTCAGATTTGGGGGAATTTCGTCGGTCGACCTCTTCCGAAGGTCGTACAAGCTCGGGGATGGTACCAATCGATCCGCAGGACCCAAATTAGTCCAGATGCAACCACTTTCCAAGTCTCTCCGACCTTCACAAAAAACGTTATTCAAGAATATCTCTTTCTCCTATGTGCTTTCATCCCTAACCCTAACCCTAACCCTTCCGAAAGTCGGAGAAGCTCAAGGATGGTACCGATCGATGCGCGCTACCCCATTTAGTGTGGGTAGAGCCTACTTGCAAGTCTCTCCGACCTTCACAAAAAAAGTTATTCAAGAATATCTCCTCAGATTTGGGGGAATTTCGTCGGTCGACCTCTTCCGAAGGTCGTACAAGCTCGGGGATGGTACCAATCGATCCGCAGGACCCAAATTAGTCCAGATGCAACCACTTTCCAAGTCTCTCCGACCTTCACAAAAAAAGTTATTCAAGAATATCTCTTTCTCCTATGTGCTTTCATCCCTAACCCTAACCCTAACCCTTCCGAAAGTCGGAGAAGCTCAAGGATGGTACCGATCGATGCGCGCTACCCCATTTAGTGGGGGTAGAGCCTACTTGCAAGTCTCTCCGACCTTCACAAAAAAAGTTATTCAAGAATATCTCTTTCTCCTATGTGCTTTCATCCCTAACCCTAACCCTAACCCTTCCGAAAGTCGGAGAAGCTCAAGGATGGTAACGATCGATGCGCGCTACCCCCTTTAGTGGGGGTAGAGCCTACTTGCAAGTCTCTCCGACCTTCACAAAAAAAGTTATTCAAGAATATCTCTTTCTCCTATGTGCTTTCATCCCTAACCCTAACCCTAACCCTTCCGAAAGTCGGAGAAGCTCAAGGATGGTACCGATCGATGCGCGCTACCCCATTTAGTGGGGGTAGAGCCTACTTGCAAGTCTCTCCGACCTTCACAAAAAAAGTTATTCAAGAATATCTCCTCAGATTTGGGGGAATTTCGTCGGTCGACCTCTTCCGAAGGTCGTACAAGCTCGGGGATGGTACCAATCGATCCGCAGGACCCAAATTAGTCCAGATGCAACCACTTTCCAAGTCTCTCCGACCTTCACAAAAAAAGTTATTCAAGAATATCTCTTTCTCCTATGTGCTTTCATCCCTAACCCTAACCCTAACCCTTCCGAAAGTCGGAGAAGCTCAAGGATGGTACCGATCGATGCGCGCTACCCCATTTAGTGGGGGTAGAGCCTACTTGCAAGTCTCTCCGACCTTCACAAAAAACGTTATTCAAGAATATCTCTTTCTCCTATGTGCTTTCATCCCTAACCCTAACCCTAACCCTTCCGAAAGTCGGAGAAGCTCAAGGATGGTACCGATCGATGCGCGCTACCCCATTTAGTGGGGGTAGAGCCTACTTGCAAGTCTCTCCGACCTTCACAAAAAAAGTTATTCAAGAATATCTCCTCAGATTTGGGGGAATTTCGTCGGTCGACCTCTTCCGAAGGTCGTACAAGCTCGGGGATGGTACCAATCGATCCGCAGGACCCAAATTAGTCCAGATGCAACCACTTTCCAAGTCTCTCCGACCTTCACAAAAAAAGTTATTCAAGAATATCTCTTTCTCCTATGTGCTTTCATCCCTAACCCTAACCCTAACCCTTCCGAAAGTCGGAGAAGCTCAAGGATGGTACCGATCGATGCGTGCTACCCCATTTAGTGGGGGTAGAGCCTACTTGCAAGTCTCTCCGACCTTCACAAAAAACGTTATTCAAGAATATCTCTTTCTCCTATGTGCTTTCATCCCTAACCCTAACCCTAACCCTTCCGAAAGTCGGAGAAGCTCAAGGATGGTACCGATCGATGCGCGCTACCCCATTTAGTGGGGGTAGAGCCTACTTGCAAGTCTCTCCGACCTTCACAAAAAAAGTTATTCAAGAATATCTCCTCAGATTTGGGGGAATTTCGTCGGTCGACCTCTTCCGAAGGTCGTACAAGCTCGGGGATGGTACCAATCGATCCGCAGGACCCAAATTAGTCCAGATGCAACCACTTTCCAAGTCTCTCCGACCTTCACAAAAAAAGTTATTCAAGAATATCTCTTTCTCCTATGTGCTTTCATCCCTAACCCTAACCCTAACCCTTCCGAAAGTCGGAGAAGCTCAAGGATGGTACCGATCGATGCGCGCTACCCCATTTAGTGGGGGTAGAGCCTACTTGCAAGTCTCTCCGACCTTCACAAAAAAAGTTATTCAAGAATATCTCTTTCTCCTATGTGCTTTCATCCCTAACCCTAACCCTAACCCTTCCGAAAGTCGGAGAAGCTCAAGGATGGTACCGATCGATGCGCGCTACCCCATTTAGTGGGGGTAGAGCCTACTTGCAAGTCTCTCCGACCTTCACAAAAAAAGTTATTCAAGAATATCTCTTTCTCCTATGTGCTTTCATCCCTAACCCTAACCCTTCCGAAAGTCGGAGAAGCTCAAGGATGGTACCGATCGATGCGCGCTACCCCATTTAGTGGGGGTAGAGCCTACTTGCAAGTCTCTCCGACCTTCACAAAAAAAGTTATTCAAGAATATCTCCTCAGATTTGGGGGAATTTCGTCGGTCGACCTCTTCCGAAGGTCGTACAAGCTCGGGGATGGTACCAATCGATCCGCAGGACCCAAATTAGTCCAGATGCAACCACTTTCCAAGTCTCTCCGACCTTCACAAAAAAAGTTATTCAAGAATATCTCTTTCTCCTATGTGCTTTCATCCCTAACCCTAACCCTAACCCTTCCGAAAGTCGGAGAAGCTCCAGGATGGTACCGATCGATGCGCGCAACCCCATTTAGTGGGGGTAGAGCCTACTTGCAAGTCTCTCCGACCTTCACAAAAAAAGTTATTCAAGAATATCTCTTTCTCCTATGTGCTTTCATCCCTAACCCTAACCCTAACCCTTCCGAAAGTCGGAGAAGCTCAAGGATGGTACCGATCGATGCGCGCTACCCCATTTAGTGGGGGTAGAGCCTACTTGCAAGTCTCTCCGACCTTCACAAAAAAAGTTATTCAAGAATATCTCTTTCTCCTATGTGCTTTCATCCCTAACCCTAACCCTAACCCTTCCGAAAGTCGGAGAAGCTCAAGGATGGTACCGATCGATGCGCGCTACCCCATTTAGTGGGGGTAGAGCCTACTTGCAAGTCTCTCCGACCTTCACAAAAAAAGTTATTCAAGAATATCTCCTCAGATTTGGGGGAATTTCGTCGGTCGACCTCTTCCGAAGGTCGTACAAGCTCGGGGATGGTACCAATCGATCCGCAGGACCCAAATTAGTCCAGATGCAACCACTTTCCAAGTCTCTCCGACCTTCACAAAAAAAGTTATTCAAGAATATCTCTTTCTCCTATG
This sequence comes from Limanda limanda, assembly GCF_963576545.1. Classification (NCBI taxonomy): domain Eukaryota; kingdom Metazoa; phylum Chordata; class Actinopteri; order Pleuronectiformes; family Pleuronectidae; genus Limanda; species Limanda limanda. Next base: position 34,088,457 of record NC_083637.1, on the reverse strand, counting down.
TGCTTTCATCCCTAACCCTAACCCTTCCGAAAGTCGGAGAAGCTCAAGGATGGTACCGATCGATGCGCGCTACCCCATTTAGTGGGGGTAGAGCCTACTTGCAAGTCTCTCCGACCTTCACAAAAAAAGTTATTCAAGAATATCTCTTTCTCCTATGTGCTTTCATCCCTAACCCTAACCCTAACCCTTCCGAAAGTCGGAGAAGCTCAAGGATGGTACCGATCGATGCGCGCTACCCCATTTAGTGGGGGTAGAGCCTACTTGCAAGTCTCTCCGACCTTCACAAAAAACGTTATTCAAGAATATCTCTTTCTCCTATGTGCTTTCATCCCTAACCCTAACCCTAACCCTTCCGAAAGTCGGAGAAGCTCAAGGATGGTACCGATCGATGCGCGCTACCCCATTTAGTGGGGGTAGAGCCTACTTGCAAGTCTCTCCGACCTTCACAAAAAAAGTTATTCAAGAATATCTCCTCAGATTTGGGGGAATTTCGTCGGTCGACCTCTTTCGAAGGTCGTACAAGCTCGGGGATGGTACCAATCGATCCGCAGGACCCAAATTAGTCCAGATGCAACCACTTTCCAAGTCTCTCCGACCTTCACAAAAAAAGTTATTCAAGAATATCTCTTTCTCCTATGTGCTTTCATCCCTAACCCTAACCCTAACCCTTCCGAAAGTCGGAGAAGCTCAAGGATGGTACCGATCGATGCGCGCTACCCCATTTAGTGGGGGTAGAGCCTACTTGCAAGTCTCTCCGACCTTCACAAAAAAAGTTATTCAAGAATATCTCTTTCTCCTATGTGCTTTCATCCCTAACCCTAACCCTAACCCTTCCGAAAGTCGGAGAAGCTCAAGGATGGTACCGATCGATGCGCGCTACCCCATTTAGTGGGGGTAAAGCCTACTTGCAAGTCTCTCCGACCTTCACAAAAAAAGTTATTCAAGAATATCTCTTTCTCCTATGTGCTTTCATCCCTAACCCTAACCCTAACCCTTCCGAAAGTCGGAGAAGCTCAAGGATGGTACCGATCGATGCGCGCTACCCCATTTAGTGGGGGTAGAGCCTACTTGCAAGTCTCTCCAACCTTCACAAAAAAAGTTATTCAAGAATATCTCTTTCTCCTATGTGCTTTCATCCCTAACCCTAACCCTAACCCTTCCGAAAGTCGGAGAAGCTCAAGGATGGTACCGATCGATGCGCGCAACCCCATTTAGTGGGGGTAGAGCCTACTTGCAAGTCTCTCCGACCTTCACAAAAAAAGTTATTCAAGAATATCTCCTCAGATTTGGGGGAATTTCGTCGGTCGACCTCTTCCGAAGGTCGTACAAGCTCGGGGATGGTACCAATCGATCCGCAGGACCCAAATTAGTCCAGATGCAACCACTTTCCAAGTCTCTCCGACCTTCACAAAAAAAGTTATTCAAGAATATCTCTTTCTCCTATGTGCTTTCATCCCTAACCCTAACCCTAACCCTTCCGAAAGTCGGAGAAGCTCAAGGATGGTACCGATCGATGCGCGCTACCCCATTTAGTGGGGGTAGAGCCTACTTGCAAGTCTCTCCGACCTTCACAAAAAAAGTTATTCAAGAATATCTCTTTCTCCTATGTGCTTTCATCCCTAACCCTAACCCTAACCCTTCCGAAAGTCGGAGAAGCTCAAGGATGGTACCGATCGATGCGCGCAACCCCATTTAGTGGGGGTAAAGCCTACTTGCAAGTCTCTCCGACCTTCACAAAAAAAGTTATTCAAGAATATCTCCTCAGATTTGGGGGAATTTCGTCGGTCGACCTCTTTCGAAGGTCGTACAAGCTCGGGGATGGTACCAATCGATCCGCAGGACCCAAATTAGTCCAGATGCAACCACTTTCCAAGTCTCTCCGACCTTCACAAAAAAAGTTATTCAAGAATATCTCTTTCTCCTATGTGCTTTCATCCCTAACCCTAACCCTAACCCTTCCGAAAGTCGGAGAAGCTCAAGGATGGTACCGATCGATGCGCGCTACCCCATTTAGTGGGGGTAGAGCCTACTTGCAAGTCTCTCCGACCTTCACAAAAAACGTTATTCAAGAATATCTCTTTCTCCTATGTGCTTTCATCCCTAACCCTAACCCTAACCCTTCCGAAAGTCGGAGAAGCTCAAGGATGGTACCGATCGATGCGCGCTACCCCATTTAGTGGGGGTAGAGCCTACTAGCAAGTCTCTCCGACCTTCACAAAAAAAGTTATTCAAGAATATCTCCTCAGATTTGGGGGAATTTCGTCGGTCGACCTCTTCCGAAGGTCGTACAAGCTCGGGGATGGTACCAATCGATCTGCAGGACCCAAATTAGTCCAGATGCAACCACTTTCCAAGTCTCTCCGACCTTCACAAAAAAAGTTATTCAAGAATATCTCTTTCTCCTATGTGCTTTCATCCCTAACCCTAACCCTAACCCTTCCGAAAGTCGGAGAAGCTCAAGGATGGTACCGATCGATGCGCGCTACCCCATTTAGTGGGGGTAGAGCCTACTTGCAAGTCTCTCCGACCTTCACAAAAAAAGTTATTCAAGAATATCTCTTTCTCCTATGTGCTTTCATCCCTAACCCTAACCCTAACCCTTCCGAAAGTCGGAGAAGCTCAAGGATGGTACCGATCGATGCGCGCAACCCCATTTAGTGGGGGTAGAGCCTACTTGCAAGTCTCTCCGACCTTCACAAAAAAAGTTATTCAAGAATATCTCCTCAGATTTGGGGGAATTTCGTCGGTCGACCTCTTTCGAAGGTTGTACAAGCTCGGGGATGGTACCAATCGATCCGCAGGCCCCAAATTAGTCCAGATGCAACCACTTTCCAAGTCGTTCCGACCTTCACAAAAAAAGTTATTCAAGAATATCTCTTTCTCCTATGTGCTTTCATCCCTAACCCTAACCCTAACCCTTCCGAAAGTCGGAGAAGCTCAAGGATGGTACCGATCGATGTGCGCTACCCCATTTAGTGGGGGTAGAGCCTACTTGCAAGTCTCTCCGACCTTCACAAAAAACGTTATTCAAGAATATCTCTTTCTCCTATGTGCTTTCATCCCTAACCCTAACCCTAACCCTTCCGAAAGTCGGAGAAGCTCAAGGATGGTACCGATCGATGCGCGCTACCCCATTTAGTGGGGGTAGAGCCTACTTGCAAGTCTCTCCGACCTTCACAAAAAAAGTTATTCAAGAATATCTCCTCAGATTTGGGGGAATTTCGTCGGTCGACCTCTTCCGAAGGTCGTACAAGCTCGGGGATGGTACCAATCGATCTGCAGGACCCAAATTAGTCCGGATGCAACCACTTTCCAAGTCTCTCCGACCTTCACAAAAAAAGTTATTCAAGAATATCTCTTTCTCCTATGTGCTTTCATCCCTAACCCTAACCCTAACCCTTCCGAAAGTCGGAGAAGCTCAAGGATGGTACTGATCGATGCGCGCTACCCCATTTAGTGGGGGTAGAGCCTACTTGCAAGTCTCTCCGACCTTCACAAAAAAAGTTATTCAAGAATATCTCTTTCTCCTATGTGCTTTCATCCCTAACCCTAACCCTAACCCTTCCGAAAGTCGGAGAAGCTCAAGGATGGTACCGATCGATGCGCGCTACCCCATTTAGTGGGGGTAGAGCCTACTTGCAAGTCTCTCCGACCTTCACAAAAAAAGTTATTCAAGAATATCTCTTTCTCCTATGTGCTTTCATCCCTAACCCTAACCCTAACCCTTCCGAAAGTCGGAGAAGCTCAAGGATGGTACCGATCGATGCGCGCTACCCCATTTAGTGGGGGTAGAGCCTACTTGCAAGTCTCTCCGACCTTCACAAAAAAAGTTATTCAAGAATATCTCTTTCTCCTATGTGCTTTCATCCCTAACCCTAACCCTAACCCTTCCGAAAGTCGGAGAAGCTCAAGGATGGTACCGATCGATGCGCGCTACCCCATTTAGTGGGGGTAGAGCCTACTTGCAAGTCTCTCCGACCTTCACAAAAAAAGTTATTCAAGAATATCTCTTTCTCCTATGTGCTTTCATCCCTAACCCTAACCCTAACCCTTCCGAAAGTCGGAGAAGCTCAAGGATGGTACCGATCGATGCGCGCTACCCCATTTAGTGGGGGTAGAGCCTACTTGCAAGTCTCTCCGACCTTCACAAAAAAAGTTATTCAAGAATATCTCTTTCTCCTATGTGCTTTCATCCCTAACCCTAACCCTAACCCTTCCAAAAGTCGGAGAAGCTCAAGGATGGTACCGATCGATGCGCGCTACCCTATTTAGTGGGGGTAGAGCCTACTTGCAAGTCTCTCCGACCTTCACAAAAAAAGTTATTCAAGAATATCTCTTTCTCCTATGTGCTTTCATCCCTAACCCTAACCCTAACACTTCCGAAAGTCGGAGAAGCTCAAGGATGGTACCGATCGATGCGCGCTACCCCATTTAGTGGGGGTAGAGCCTACTTGCAAGTCTCTCCGACCTTCACAAAAAAAGTTATTCAAGAATATCTCCTCAGATTTGGGGGAATTTCGTCGGTCGACCTCTTCCGAAGGTCGTACAAGCTCGGGGATGGTACCAATCGATCCGCAGGACCCAAATTAGTCCAGATGCAACCACTTTCCAAGTCTCTCCGACCTTCACAAAAAAAGTTATTCAAGAATATCTCTTTCTCCTATGTGCTTTCATCCCTAACCCTAACCCTAACCCTTCCGAAAGTCGGAGAAGCTCAAGGATGGTACCGATCGATGCGCGCTACCCCATTTAGTGGGGGTAGAGCCTACTTGCAAGTCTCTCCGACCTTCACAAAAAAAGTTATTCAAGAATATCTCTTTCTCCTATGTGCTTTCATCCCTAACCCTAACCCTAACCCTTCCGAAAGTCGGAGAAGCTCAAGGATGGTACCGATCGATGCGCGCTACCCCATTTAGTGGGGGTAGAGCCTACTTGCAAGTCTCTCCGACCTTCACAAAAAAAGTTATTCAAGAATATCTCTTTCTCCTATGTGCTTTCATCCCTAACCCTAACCCTAACCCTTCCGAAAGTCGGAGAAGCTCAAGGATGGTACCGATCGATGCGCGCTACCCCATTTAGTGGGGGTAGAGCCTACTTGCAAGTCTCTCGGACCTTCACAAAAAAAGTTATTCAAGAATATCTCTTTCTCCTATGTGCTTTCATCCCTAACCCTAACCCTAACCCTTCAGAAAGTCGGAGAAGCTCAAGGATGGTACCGATCGATGCGCGCTACCCCATTTAGTGGGGGTAGAGCCTACTTGCAAGTCTCTCCGACCTTCACAAAAAAAGTTATTCAAGAATATCTCCTCAGATTTGGGGGAATTTCGTCGGTCGACCTCTTCCGAAGGTCGTACAAGCTCGGGGATGGTACCAATCGATCCGCAGGACCCAAATTAGTCCAGATGCAACCACTTTCCAAGTCTCTCCGACCTTCACAAAAAAAGTTATTCAAGAATATCTCTTTCTCCTATGTGCTTTCATCCCTAACCCTAACCCTAACCCTTCCAAAAGTCGGAGAAGCTCAAGGATGGTACCGATCGATGCGCGCTACCCCATTTAGTGGGGGTAGAGCCTACTTGCAAGTCTCTCCGACCTTCACAAAAAAAGTTATTCAAGAATATCTCTTTCTCCTATGTGCTTTCATCCCTAACCCTAACCCTAACACTTCCGAAAGTCGGAGAAGCTCAAGGATGGTACCGATCGATGTGCGCTACCCCATTTAGTGGGGGTAGAGCCTACTTGCAAGTCTCTCCGACCTTCACAAAAAAAGTTATTCAAGAATATCTCCTCAGATTTGGGGGAATTTCGTCGGTCGACCTCTTCCGAAGGTCGTACAAGCTCGGGGATGGTACCAATCGATCCGCAGGACCCAAATTAGTCCAGATGCAACCACTTTCCAAGTCTCTCCGACCTTCACAAAAAAAGTTATTCAAGAATATCTCTTTCTCCTATGTGCTTTCATCCCTAACCCTAACCCTAACCCTTCCGAAAGTCGGAGAAGCTCAAGGATGGTACCGATCGATGCGCGCTACCCCATTTAGTGGGGGTAGAGCCTACTTGCAAGTCTCTCCGACCTTCACAAAAAAAGTTATTCAAGAATATGTCTTTCTCCTATGTGCTTTCATCCCTAACCCTAACCCTAACCCTTCCGAAAGTCGGAGAAGCTCAAGAATGGTACCGATCGATGCGCGCTACCCCATTTAGTGGGGGTAGAGCCTACTTGCAAGTCTCTCCGACCTTCACAAAAAAAGTTATTCAAGAATATCTCTTTCTCCTATGTGCTTTCATCCCTAACCCTAACCCTAACCATTCCGAAAGTCGGAGAAGCTCAAGGATGGTACCGATCGATGCGCGCTACCCCATTTAGTGGGGGTAGAGCCTACTTGCAAGTCTCTCCGACCTTCACAAAAAAAGTTATTCAAGAATATCTCTTTCTCCTATGTGCTTTCATCCCTAACCCTAACCCTAACCCTTCCAAAAGTCGGAGAAGCTCAAGGATGGTACCGATCGATGCGCGCTACCCCATTTAGTGGGGGTAGAGCCTACTTGCAAGTCTCTCCGACCTTCACAAAAAAAGTTATTCAAGAATATCTCTTTCTCCTATGTGCTTTCATCCCTAACCCTAACCCTAACACTTCCGAAAGTCGGAGAAGCTCAAGGATGGTACCGATCGATGTGCGCTACCCCATTTAGTGGGGGTAGAGCCTACTTGCAAGTCTCTCCGACCTTCACAAAAAAAGTTATTCAAGAATATCTCCTCAGATTTGGGGGAATTTCGTCGGTCGACCTCTTCCGAAGGTCGTACAAGCTTGGGGATGGTACCAATCGATCCGCAGGACCCAAATTAGTCCAGATGCAACCACTTTCCAAGTCTCTCCGACCTTCACAAAAAAAGTTATTCAAGAATATCTCTTTCTCCTATGTGCTTTCATCCCTAACCCTAACCCTAACCCTTCCGAAAGTCGGAGAAGCTCAAGGATGGTACCGATCGATGCGCGCTACCCCATTTAGTGGGGGTAGAGCCTACTTGCAAGTCTCTCCGACCTTCACAAAAAAAGTTATTCAAGAATATGTCTTTCTCCTATGTGCTTTCATCCCTAACCCTAACCCTAACCCTTCCGAAAGTCGGAGAAGCTCAAGAATGGTACCGATCGATGCGCGCTACCCCATTTAGTGGGGGTAGAGCCTACTTGCAAGTCTCTCCGACCTTCACAAAAAAAGTTATTCAAGAATATCTCTTTCTCCTATGTGCTTTCATCCCTAACCCTAACCCTAACCCTTCCGAAAGTCGGAGAAGCTCAAGGATGGTACCGATCGATGTGCGCTACCCCATTTAGTGGGGGTAGAGCCTACTTGCAAGTCTCTCCGACCTTCACAAAAAAAGTTATTCAAGAATATCTCTTTCTCCTATGTGCTTTCATCCCTAACCCTAACCCTAACCCTTCCAAAAGTCGGAGAAGCTCAAGGATGGTACCGATCGATGCGCGCTACCCCATTTAGTGGGGGTAGAGCCTACTTGCAAGTCTCTCCGACCTTCACAAAAAAAGTTATTCAAGAATATCTCTTTCTCCTATGTGCTTTCAACCCTAACCCTAACCCTAACACTTCCGAAAGTCGGAGAAGCTCAAGGATGGTACCGATCGATGCGCGCTACCCCATTTAGTGGGGGTAGAGCCTACTTGCAAGTCTCTCCGACCTTCACAAAAAAAGTTATTCAAGAATATCTCCTCAGATTTGGGGGAATTTCGTCGGTCGACCTCTTCCGAAGGTCGTACAAGCTCGGGGATGGTACCAATCGATCCGCAGGACCCAAATTAGTCCAGATGCAACCACTTTCCAAGTCTCTCCGACCTTCACAAAAAAAGTTATTCAAGAATATCTCTTTCTCCTATGTGCTTTCATCCCTAACCCTAACCCTAACCCTTCCAAAAGTCGGAGAAGCTCAAGGATGGTACCGATCGATGCGCGCTACCCCATTTAGTGGGGGTAGAGCCTACTTGCAAGTCTCTCCGACCTTCACAAAAAAAGTTATTCAAGAATATCTCTTTCTCCTATGTGCTTTCATCCCTAACCCTAACCCTAACACTTCCGAAAGTGGGAGAAGCTCAAGGATGGTACCGATCGATGTGCGCTACCCCATTTAGTGGGGGTAGAGCCTACTTGCAAGTCTCTCCGACCTTCACAAAAAAAGTTATTCAAGAATATCTCCTCAGATTTGGGGGAATTTCGTCGGTCGACCTCTTCCGAAGGTCGTACAAGCTCGGGGATGGTACCAATCGATCCGCAGGACCCAAATTAGTCCAGATGCAACCACTTTCCAAGTCTCTCCGACCTTCACAAAAAAAGTTATTCAAGAATATCTCTTTCTCCTATGTGCTTTCATCCCTAACCCTAACCCTAACCCTTCCAAAAGTCGGAGAAGCTCAAGGATGGTACCGATCGATGCGCGCTACCCCATTTAGTGGGGGTAGAGCCTACTTGCAAGTCTCTCCGACCTTCACAAAAAAAGTTATTCAAGAATATCTCTTTCTCCTATGTGCTTTCATCCCTAACCCTAACCCTAACACTTCCGAAAGTCGGAGAAGCTCAAAGATGGTACCGATCGATGCGCGCTACCCCATTTAGTGGGGGTAGAGCCTACTTGCAAGTCTCTCCGACCTTCACAAAAAAAGTTATTCAAGAATATCTCCTCAGATTTGGGGGAATTTCGTCGGTCGACCTCTTCCGAAGGTCGTACAAGCTCGGGGATGGTACCAATCGATCCGCAGGACCCAAATTAGTCCAGATGCAACCACTTTCCAAGTCTCTCCGACCTTCACAAAAAAAGTTATTCAAGAATATCTCTTTCTCCTATGTGCTTTCATCCCTAACCCTAACCCTAACCCTTCCGAAAGTCGGAGAAGCTCAAGGATGGTACCGATCGATGCGCGCTACCCCATTTAGTGGGGGTAGAGCCTACTTGCAAGTCTCTCCGACCTTCACAAAAAAAGTTATTCAAGAATATGTCTTTCTCCTATGTGCTTTCATCCCTAACCCTAACCCTAACCCTTCCGAAAGTCGGAGAAGCTCAAGGATGGTACCGATCGATGCGCGCTACCCCATTTAGTGGGGGTAGAGCCTACTTGCAAGTCTCTCCGACCTTCACAAAAAAAGTTATTCAAGAATATCTCTTTCTCCTATGTGCTTTCATCCCTAACCCTAACCCTAACCCTTCCGAAAGTCGGAGAAGCTCAAGGATGGTACCGATCGATGCGCGCTACCCCATTTAGTGGGGGTAGAGCCTACTTGCAAGTCTCTCCGACCTTCACAAAAAAAGTTATTCAAGAATATCTCTTTCTCCTATGTGCTTTCATCCCTAACCCTAACCCTAACCCTTCCAAAAGTCGGAGAAGCTCAAGGATGGTACCGATCGATGCGCGCTACCCCATTTAGTGGGGGTAGAGCCTACTTGCAAGTCTCTCCGACCTTCACAAAAAAAGTTATTCAAGAATATCTCTTTCTCCTATGTGCTTTCATCCCTAACCCTAACCCTAACACTTCCGAAAGTCGGAGAAGCTCAAGGATGGTACCGATCGATGCGCGCTACCCCATTTAGTGGGGGTAGAGCGTACTTGCAAGTCTCTCCGACCTTCACAAAAAAAGTTATTCAAGAATATCTCCTCAGATTTGGGGGAATTTCGTCGGTCGACCTCTTCCGAAGGTCGTAAAAGCTCGGGGATGGTACCAATCGATCCGCAGGACCCAAATTAGTCCAGATGCAACCACTTTCCAAGTCTCTCCGACCTTCACAAAAAAAGTTATTCAAGAATATCTCTTTCTCCTATGTGCTTTCATCCCTAACCCTAACCCTAACCCTTCCGAAAGTCGGAGAAGCTCAAGGATGGTACCGATCGATGCGCGCTACCCCATTTAGTGGGGGTAGAGCCTACTTGCAAGTCTCTCCGACCTTCACAAAAAAAGTTATTCAAGAATATCTCTTTCTCCTATGTGCTTTCATCCCTAACCCTAACCCTAACCCTTCCGAAAGTCGGAGAAGCTCAAGGATGGTACCGATCGATGCGCGCTACCCCATTTAGTGGGGGTAGAGCCTACTTGCAAGTCTCTCCGACCTTCACAAAAAAAGTTATTCAAGAATATCTCTTTCTCCTATGTGCTTTCATCCCTAACCCTAACCCTAACCCTTCCAAAAGTCGGAGAAGCTCAAGGATGGTACCGATCGATGCGCGCTACCCCATTTAGTGGGGGTAGAGCCTACTTGCAAGTCTCTCCGACCTTCACAAAAAAAGTTATTCAAGAATATCTCTTTCTCCTATGTGCTTTCATCCCTAACCCTAACCCTAACACTTCCGAAAGTCGGAGAAGCTCAAGGATGGTACCGATCGATGTGCGCTACCCCATTTAGTGGGGGTAGAGCCTACTTGCAAGTCTCTCCGACCTTCACAAAAAAAGTTATTCAAGAATATCTCCTCAGATTTGGGGGAATTTCGTCGGTCGACCTCTTCCGAAGGTCGTACAAGCTCGGGGATGGTACCAATCGATCCGCAGGACCCAAATTAGTCCAGATGCAACCACTTTCCAAGTCTCTCCGACCTTCACAAAAAAAGTTATTCAAGAATATCTCTTTCTCCTATGTGCTTTCATCCCTAACCCTAACCCTAACCCTTCCAAAAGTCGGAGAAGCTCAAGGATGGTACCGATCGATGCGCGCTACCCCATTTAGTGGGGGTAGAGCCTACTTGCAAGTCTCTCCGACCTTCACAAAAAAAGTTATTCAAGAATATCTCTTTCTCCTATGTGCTTTCATCCCTAACCCTAACCCTAACACTTCCGAAAGTCGGAGAAGCTCAAAGATGGTACCGATCGATGCGCGCTACCCCATTTAGTGGGGGTAGAGCCTACTTGCAAGTCTCTCCGACCTTCACAAAAAAAGTTATTCAAGAATATCTCCTCAGATTTGGGGGAATTTCGTCGGTCGACCTCTTCCGAAGGTCGTACAAGCTCGGGGATGGTACCAATCGATCTGCAGGACCCAAATTAGTCCAGATGCAACCACTTTCCAAGTCTCTCCGACCTTCACAAAAAAAGTTATTCAAGAATATCTCTTTCTCCTATGTGCTTTCATCCCTAACCCTAACCCTAACCCTTCCGAAAGTCGGAGAAGCTCAAGGATGGTACCGATCGATGCGCGCTACCCCATTTAGTGGGGGTAGAGCCTACTTGCAAGTCTCTCCGACCTTCACAAAAAAAGTTATTCAAGAATATGTCTTTCTCCTATGTGCTTTCATCCCTAACCCTAACCCTAACCCTTCCGAAAGTCGGAGAAGCTCAAGGATGGTACCGATCGATGCGCGCTACCCCATTTAGTGGGGGTAGAGCCTACTTGCAAGTCTCTCCGACCTTCACAAAAAAAGTTATTCAAGAATATCTCTTTCTCCTATGTGCTTTCATCCCTAACCCTAACCCTAACCCTTCCGAAAGTCGGAGAAGCTCAAGGATGGTACCGATCGATGCGCGTTACCCCATTTAGTGGGGGTAGAGCCTACTTGCAAGTCTCTCCGACCTTCACAAAAAAAGTTATTCAAGAATATCTCTTTCTCCTATGTGCTTTCATCCCTAACCCTAACCCTAACCCTTCCAAAAGTCGGAGAAGCTCAAGGATGGTACCGATCGATGCGCGCTACCCCATTTAGTGGGGGTAGAGCCTACTTGCAAGTCTCTCCGACCTTCACAAAAAAAGTTATTCAAGAATATCTCTTTCTCCTATGTGCTTTCATCCCTAACCCTAACCCTAACACTTCCGAAAGTCGGAGAAGCTCAAGGATGGTACCGATCGATGCGCGCTACCCCATTTAGTGGGGGTAGAGCGTACTTGCAAGTCTCTCCGACCTTCACAAAAAAAGTTATTCAAGAATATCTCCTCAGATTTGGGGGAATTTCGTCGGTCGACCTCTTCCGAAGGTCGTAAAAGCTCGGGGATGGTACCAATCGATCCGCAGGACCCAAATTAGTCCAGATGCAACCACTTTCCAAGTCTCTCCGACCTTCACAAAAAAAGTTATTCAAGAATATCTCTTTCTCCTATGTGCTTTCATCCCTAACCCTAACCCTAACCCTTCCGAAAGTCGGAGAAGCTCAAGGATGGTACCGATCGATGCGCGCTACCCCATTTAGTGGGGGTAGAGCCTACTTGCAAGTCTCTCCGACCTTCACAAAAAAAGTTATTCAAGAATATCTCTTTCTCCTATGTGCTTTCATCCCTAACCCTAACCCTAACCCTTCCGAAAGTCGGAGAAGCTCAAGGATGGTACCGATCGATGCGCGCTACCCCATTTAGTGGGGGTAGAGCCTACTTGCAAGTCTCTCCGACCTTCACAAAAAAAGTTATTCAAGAATATCTCCTCAGATTTGGGGGAATTTCGTCGGTCGACCTCTTCCGAAGGTCGTACAAGCTCGTGGATGGTACCAATCGATCCGCAGGACCCAAATTAGTCCAGATGCAACCACTTTCCAAGTCTCTCCGACCTTCACAAAAAAAGTTATTCAAGAATATCTCTTTCTCCTATGTGCTTTCATCCCTAACCCTAACCCTAACCCTTCCGAAAGTCGGAGAAGCTCAAGGATGGTACCGATCGATGCGCGCTACCCCATTTAGTGGGGGTAGAGCCTACTTGCAAGTCTCTCCGACCTTCACAAAAAAAGTTATTCAAGAATATGTCTTTCTCCTATGTGCTTTCATCCCTAACCCTAACCCTAACCCTTCCGAAAGTCGGAGAAGCTCAAGAATGGTACCGATCGATGCGCGCTACCCCATTTAGTGGGGGTAGAGCCTACTTGCAAGTCTCTCCGACCTTCACAAAAAAAGTTATTCAAGAATATCTCTTTCTCCTATGTGCTTTCATCCCTAACCCTAACCCTAACCATTCCGAAAGTCGGAGAAGCTCAAGGATGGTACCGATCGATGCGCGCTACCCCATTTAGTGGGGGTAGAGCCTACTTGCAAGTCTCTCCGACCTTCACAAAAAAAGTTATTCAAGAATATCTCTTTCTCCTATGTGCTTTCATCCCTAACCCTAACCCTAACCCTTCCAAAAGTCGGAGAAGCTCAAGGATGGTACCGATCGATGCGCGCTACCCCATTTAGTGGGGGTAGAGCCTACTTGCAAGTCTCTCCGACCTTCACAAAAAAAGTTATTCAAGAATATCTCTTTCTCCTATGTGCTTTCATCCCTAACCCTAACCCTAACACTTCCGAAAGTCGGAGAAGCTCAAGGATGGTACCGATCGATGTGCGCTACCCCATTTAGTGGGGGTAGAGCCTACTTGCAAGTCTCTCCGACCTTCACAAAAAAAGTTATTCAAGAATATCTCCTCAGATTTGGGGGAATTTCGTCGGTCGACCTCTTCCGAAGGTCGTACAAGCTTGGGGATGGTACCAATCGATCCGCAGGACCCAAATTAGTCCAGATGCAACCACTTTCCAAGTCTCTCCGACCTTCACAAAAAAAGTTATTCAAGAATATCTCTTTCTCCTATGTGCTTTCATCCCTAACCCTAACCCTAACCCTTCCGAAAGTCGGAGAAGCTCAAGGATGGTACCGATCGATGCGCGCTACCCCATTTAGTGGGGGTAGAGCCTACTTGCAAGTCTCTCCGACCTTCACAAAAAAAGTTATTCAAGAATATGTCTTTCTCCTATGTGCTTTCATCCCTAACCCTAACCCTAACCCTTCCGAAAGTCGGAGAAGCTCAAGAATGGTACCGATCGATGCGCGCTACCCCATTTAGTGGGGGTAGAGCCTACTTGCAAGTCTCTCCGACCTTCACAAAAAAAGTTATTCAAGAATATCTCTTTCTCCTATGTGCTTTCATCCCTAACCCTAACCCTAACCCTTCCGAAAGTCGGAGAAGCTCAAGGATGGTACCGATCGATGTGCGCTACCCCATTTAGTGGGGGTAGAGCCTACTTGCAAGTCTCTCCGACCTTCACAAAAAAAGTTATTCAAGAATATCTCTTTCTCCTATGTGCTTTCATCCCTAACCCTAACCCTAACCCTTCCAAAAGTCGGAGAAGCTCAAGGATGGTACCGATCGATGCGCGCTACCCCATTTAGTGGGGGTAGAGCCTACTTGCAAGTCTCTCCGACCTTCACAAAAAAAGTTATTCAAGAATATCTCTTTCTCCTATGTGCTTTCATCCCTAACCCAAACCCTAACACTTCCGAAAGTCGGAGAAGCTCAAGGATGGTACCGATCGATGCGCGCTACCCCATTTAGTGGGGGTAGAGCCTACTTGCAAGTCTCTCCGACCTTCACAAAAAAAGTTATTCAAGAATATCTCCTCAGATTTGGGGGAATTTCGTCGGTCGACCTCTTCCGAAGGTCGTACAAGCTCGGGGATGGTACCAATCGATCCGCAGGACCCAAATTAGTCCAGATGCAACCACTTTCCAAGTCTCTCCGACCTTCACAAAAAAAGTTATTCAAGAATATCTCTTTCTCCTATGTGCTTTCATCCCTAACCCTAACCCTAACCCTTCCAAAAGTCGGAGAAGCTCAAGGATGGTACCGATCGATGCGCGCTACCCCATTTAGTGGGGGTAGAGCCTACTTGCAAGTCTCTCCGACCTTCACAAAAAAAGTTATTCAAGAATATCTCTTTCTCCTATGTGCTTTCATCCCTAACCCTAACCCTAACACTTCCGAAAGTGGGAGAAGCTCAAGGATGGTACCGATCGATGTGCGCTACCCCATTTAGTGGGGGTAGAGCCTACTTGCAAGTCTCTCCGACCTTCACAAAAAAAGTTATTCAAGAATATCTCCTCAGATTTGGGGGAATTTCGTCGGTCGACCTCTTCCGAAGGTCGTACAAGCTCGGGGATGGTACCAATCGATCCGCAGGACCCAAATTAGTCCAGATGCAACCACTTTCCAAGTCTCTCCGACCTTCACAAAAAAAGTTATTCAAGAATATCTCTTTCTCCTATGTGCTTTCATCCCTAACCCTAACCCTAACCCTTCCAAAAGTCGGAGAAGCTCAAGGATGGTACCGATCGATGCGCGCTACCCCATTTAGTGGGGGTAGAGCCTACTTGCAAGTCTCTCCGACCTTCACAAAAAAAGTTATTCAAGAATATCTCTTTCTCCTATGTGCTTTCATCCCTAACCCTAACCCTAACACTTCCGAAAGTCGGAGAAGCTCAAAGATGGTACCGATCGATGCGCGCTACCCCATTTAGTGGGGGTAGAGCCTACTTGCAAGTCTCTCCGACCTTCACAAAAAAAGTTATTCAAGAATATCTCCTCAGATTTGGGGGAATTTCGTCGGTCGACCTCTTCCGAAGGTCGTACAAGCTCGGGGATGGTACCAATCGATCCGCAGGACCCAAATTAGTCCAGATGCAACCACTTTCCAAGTCTCTCCGACCTTCACAAAAAAAGTTATTCAAGAATATCTCTTTCTCCTATGTGCTTTCATCCCTAACCCTAACCCTAACCCTTCCGAAAGTCGGAGAAGCTCAAGGATGGTACCGATCGATGCGCGCTACCCCATTTAGTGGGGGTAGAGCCTACTTGCAAGTCTCTCCGACCTTCACAAAAAAAGTTATTCAAGAATATGTCTTTCTCCTATGTGCTTTCATCCCTAACCCTAACCCTAACCCTTCCGAAAGTCGGAGAAGCTCAAGGATGGTACCGATCGATGCGCGCTACCCCATTTAGTGGGGGTAGAGCCTACTTGCAAGTCTCTCCGACCTTCACAAAAAAAGTTATTCAAGAATATCTCTTTCTCCTATGTGCTTTCATCCCTAACCCTAACCCTAACCCTTCCGAAAGTCGGAGAAGCTCAAGGATGGTACCGATCGATGCGCGCTACCCCATTTAGTGGGGGTAGAGCCTACTTGCAAGTCTCTCCGACCTTCACAAAAAAAGTTATTCAAGAATATCTCTTTCTCCTATGTGCTTTCATCCCTAACCCTAACCCTAACCCTTCCAAAAGTCGGAGAAGCTCAAGGATGGTACCGATCGATGCGCGCTACCCCATTTAGTGGGGGTAGAGCCTACTTGCAAGTCTCTCCGACCTTCACAAAAAAACTTATTCAAGAATATCTCTTTCTCCTATGTGCTTTCATCCCTAACCCTAACCCTAACACTTCCGAAAGTCGGAGAAGCTCAAGGATGGTACCGATCGATGCGCGCTACCCCATTTAGTGGGGGTAGAGCGTACTTGCAAGTCTCTCCGACCTTCACAAAAAAAGTTATTCAAGAATATCTCCTCAGATTTGGGGGAATTTCGTCGGTCGACCTCTTCCGAAGGTCGTAAAAGCTCGGGGATGGTACCAATCGATCCGCAGGACCCAAATTAGTCCAGATGCAACCACTTTCCAAGTCTCTCCGACCTTCACAAAAAAAGTTATTCAAGAATATCTCTTTCTCCTATGTGCTTTCATCCCTAACCCTAACCCTAACCCTTCCGAAAGTCGGAGAAGCTCAAGGATGGTACCGATCGATGCGCGCTACCCCATTTAGTGGGGGTAGAGCCTACTTGCAAGTCTCTCCGACCTTCACAAAAAAAGTTATTCAAGAATATCTCTTTCTCCTATGTGCTTTCATCCCTAACCCTAACCCTAACCCTTCCGAAAGTCGGAGAAGCTCAAGGATGGTACCGATCGATGCGCGCTACCCCATTTAGTGGGGGTAGAGCCTACTTGCAAGTCTCTCCGACCTTCACAAAAAAAGTTATTCAAGAATATCTCTTTCTCCTATGTGCTTTCATCCCTAACCCTAACCCTAACCCTTCCAAAAGTCGGAGAAGCTCAAGGATGGTACCGATCGATGCGCGCTACCCCATTTAGTGGGGGTAGAGCCTACTTGCAAGTCTCTCCGACCTTCACAAAAAAAGTTATTCAAGAATATCTCTTTCTCCTATGTGCTTTCATCCCTAACCCTAACCCTAACACTTCCGAAAGTCGGAGAAGCTCAAGGATGGTACCGATCGATGTGCGCTACCCCATTTAGTGGGGGTAGAGCCTACTTGCAAGTCTCTCCGACCTTCACAAAAAAAGTTATTCAAGAATATCTCCTCAGATTTGGGGGAATTTCGTCGGTCGACCTCTTCCGAAGGTCGTACAAGCTCGGGGATGGTACCAATCGATCCGCAGGACCCAAATTAGTCCAGATGCAACCACTTTCCAAGTCTCTCCGACCTTCACAAAAAAAGTTATTCAAGAATATCTCTTTCTCCTATGTGCTTTCATCCCTAACCCTAACCCTAACCCTTCCAAAAGTCGGAGAAGCTCAAGGATGGTACCGATCGATGCGCGCTACCCCATTTAGTGGGGGTAGAGCCTACTTGCAAGTCTCTCCGACCTTCACAAAAAAAGTTATTCAAGAATATCTCTTTCTCCTATGTGCTTTCATCCCTAACCCTAACCCTAACACTTCCGAAAGTCGGAGAAGCTCAAAGATGGTACCGATCGATGCGCGCTACCCCATTTAGTGGGGGTAGAGCCTACTTGCAAGTCTCTCCGACCTTCACAAAAAAAGTTATTCAAGAATATCTCCTCAGATTTGGGGGAATTTCGTCGGTCGACCTCTTCCGAAGGTCGTACAAGCTCGGGGATGGTACCAATCGATCTGCAGGACCCAAATTAGTCCAGATGCAACCACTTTCCAAGTCTCTCCGACCTTCACAAAAAAAGTTATTCAAGAATATCTCTTTCTCCTATGTGCTTTCATCCCTAACCCTAACCCTAACCCTTCCGAAAGTCGGAGAAGCTCAAGGATGGTACCGATCGATGTGCGCTACCCCATTTAGTGGGGGTAGAGCCTACTTGCAAGTCTCTCCGACCTTCACAAAAAAAGTTATTCAAGAATATGTCTTTCTCCTATGTGCTTTCATCCCTAACCCTAACCCTAACCCTTCCGAAAGTCGGAGAAGCTCAAGGATGGTACCGATCGATGCGCGCTACCCCATTTAGTGGGGGTAGAGCCTACTTGCAAGTCTCTCCGACCTTCACAAAAAAAGTTATTCAAGAATATCTCTTTCTCCTATGTGCTTTCATCCCTAACCCTAACCCTAACCCTTCCGAAAGTCGGAGAAGCTCAAGGATGGTACCGATCGATGCGCGTTACCCCATTTAGTGGGGGTAGAGCCTACTTGCAAGTCTCTCCGACCTTCACAAAAAAAGTTATTCAAGAATATCTCTTTCTCCTATGTGCTTTCATCCCTAACCCTAACCCTAACCCTTCCAAAAGTCGGAGAAGCTCAAGGATGGTACCGATCGATGCGCGCTACCCCATTTAGTGGGGGTAGAGCCTACTTGCAAGTCTCTCCGACCTTCACAAAAAAAGTTATTCAAGAATATCTCTTTCTCCTATGTGCTTTCATCCCTAACCCTAACCCTAACACTTCCGAAAGTCGGAGAAGCTCAAGGATGGTACCGATCGATGCGCGCTACCCCATTTAGTGGGGGTAGAGCGTACTTGCAAGTCTCTCCGACCTTCACAAAAAAAGTTATTCAAGAATATCTCCTCAGATTTGGGGGAATTTCGTCGGTCGACCTCTTCCGAAGGTCGTAAAAGCTCGGGGATGGTACCAATCGATCCGCAGGACCCAAATTAGTCCAGATGCAACCACTTTCCAAGTCTCTCCGACCTTCACAAAAAAAGTTATTCAAGAATATCTCTTTCTCCTATGTGCTTTCATCCCTAACCCTAACCCTAACCCTTCCGAAAGTCGGAGAAGCTCAAGGATGGTACCGATCGATGCGCGCTACCCCATTTAGTGGGGGTAGAGCCTACTTGCAAGTCTCTCCGACCTTCACAAAAAAAGTTATTCAAGAATATCTCTTTCTCCTATGTGCTTTCATCCCTAACCCTAACCCTAACCCTTCCGAAAGTCGGAGAAGCTCAAGGATGGTACCGATCGATGCGCGCTACCCCATTTAGTGGGGGTAGAGCCTACTTGCAAGTCTCTCCGACCTTCACAAAAAAAGTTATTCAAGAATATCTCCTCAGATTTGGGGGAATTTCGTCGGTCGACCTCTTCCGAAGGTCGTACAAGCTCGGGGATGGTACCAATCGATCCGCAGGACCCAAATTAGTCCAGATGCAACCACTTTCCAAGTCTCTCCGACCTTCACAAAAAAAGTTATTCAAGAATATCTCTTTCTCCTATGTGCTTTCATCCCTAACCCTAACCCTAACCCTTCCAAAAGTCGGAGAAGCTCAAGGATGGTACCGATCGATGCGCGCTACCCCATTTAGTGGGGGTAGAGCCTACTTGCAAGTCTCTCCGACCTTCACAAAAAAAGTTATTCAAGAATATCTCTTTCTCCTATGTGCTTTCATCCCTAACCCTAACCCTAACACTTCCGAAAGTCGGAGAAGCTCAAAGATGGTACCGATCGATGCGCGCTACCCCATTTAGTGGGGGTAGAGCCTACTTGCAAGTCTCTCCGACCTTCACAAAAAAAGTTATTCAAGAATATCTCCTCAGATTTGGGGGAATTTCGTCGGTCGACCTCTTCCGAAGGTCGTACAAGCTCGGGGATGGTACCAATCGATCTGCAGGACCCAAATTAGTCCAGATGCAACCACTTTCCAAGTCTCTCCGACCTTCACAAAAAAAGTTATTCAAGAATATCTCTTTCTCCTATGTGCTTTCATCCCTAACCCTAACCCTAACCCTTCCGAAAGTCGGAGAAGCTCAAGGATGGTACCGATCGATGCGCGCTACCCCATTTAGTGGGGGTAGAGCCTACTTGCAAGTCTCTCCGACCTTCACAAAAAAAGTTATTCAAGAATATGTCTTTCTCCTATGTGCTTTCATCCCTAACCCTAACCCTAACCCTTCCGAAAGTTGGAGAAGCTCAAGGATGGTACCGATCGATGCGCGCTACCCCATTTAGTGGGGGTAGAGCCTACTTGCAAGTCTCTCCGACCTTCACAAAAAAAGTTATTCAAGAATATCTCTTTCTCCTATGTGC
Source organism: Limanda limanda (assembly GCF_963576545.1). Taxonomy (NCBI): domain Eukaryota; kingdom Metazoa; phylum Chordata; class Actinopteri; order Pleuronectiformes; family Pleuronectidae; genus Limanda; species Limanda limanda. The sequence goes on along the minus strand of NC_083637.1, from coordinate 34,068,472 downwards.
TTTCATCCCTAACCCTAACCCTAACCCTTCCGAAAGTCGGAGAAGCTCAAGGATGGTACCGATCGATGCGCGCTACCCCATTTAGTGGGGGTAGAGCCTACTTGCAAGTCTCTCCGACCTTCACAAAAAAAGTTATTCAAGAATATCTCTTTCTCCTATGTGCTTTCATCCCTAACCCTAACCCTAACCCTTCCAAAAGTCGGAGAAGCTCAAGGATGGTACCGATCGATGCGCGCTACCCCATTTAGTGGGGGTAGAGCCTACTTGCAAGTCTCTCCGACCTTCACAAAAAAAGTTATTCAAGAATATCTCTTTCTCCTATGTGCTTTCATCCCTAACCCTAACCCTAACACTTCCGAAAGTCGGAGAAGCTCAAGGATGGTACCGATCGATGCGCGCTACCCCATTTAGTGGGGGTAGAGCGTACTTGCAAGTCTCTCCGACCTTCACAAAAAAAGTTATTCAAGAATATCTCCTCAGATTTGGGGGAATTTCGTCGGTCGACCTCTTCCGAAGGTCGTAAAAGCTCGGGGATGGTACCAATCGATCCGCAGGACCCAAATTAGTCCAGATGCAACCACTTTCCAAGTCTCTCCGACCTTCACAAAAAAAGTTATTCAAGAATATCTCTTTCTCCTATGTGCTTTCATCCCTAACCCTAACCCTAACCCTTCCGAAAGTCGGAGAAGCTCAAGGATGGTACCGATCGATGCGCGCTACCCCATTTAGTGGGGGTAGAGCCTACTTGCAAGTCTCTCCGACCTTCACAAAAAAAGTTATTCAAGAATATCTCTTTCTCCTATGTGCTTTCATCCCTAACCCTAACCCTAACCCTTCCGAAAGTCGGAGAAGCTCAAGGATGGTACCGATCGATGCGCGCTACCCCATTTAGTGGGGGTAGAGCCTACTTGCAAGTCTCTCCGACCTTCACAAAAAAAGTTATTCAAGAATATCTCTTTCTCCTATGTGCTTTCATCCCTAACCCTAACCCTAACCCTTCCAAAAGTCGGAGAAGCTCAAGGATGGTACCGATCGATGCGCGCTACCCCATTTAGTGGGGGTAGAGCCTACTTGCAAGTCTCTCCGACCTTCACAAAAAAAGTTATTCAAGAATATCTCTTTCTCCTATGTGCTTTCATCCCTAACCCTAACCCTAACACTTCCGAAAGTCGGAGAAGCTCAAGGATGGTACCGATCGATGCGCGCTACCCCATTTAGTGGGGGTAGAGCCTACTTGCAAGTCTCTCCGACCTTCACAAAAAAAGTTATTCAAGAATATCTCCTCAGATTTGGGGGAATTTCGTCGGTCGACCTCTTCCGAAGGTCGTACAAGCTCGGGGATGGTACCAATCGATCCGCAGGACCCAAATTAGTCCAGATGCAACCACTTTCCAAGTCTCTCCGACCTTCACAAAAAAAGTTAATCAAGAATATCTCTTTCTCCTATGTGCTTTCATCCCTAACCCTAACCCTAACCCTTCCAAAAGTCGGAGAAGCTCAAGGATGGTACCGATCGATGCGCGCTACCCCATTTAGTGGGGGTAGAGCCTACTTGCAAGTCTCTCCGACCTTCACAAAAAAAGTTATTCAAGAATATCTCTTTCTCCTATGTGCTTTCATCCCTAACCCTAACCCTAACACTTCCGAAAGTCGGAGAAGCTCAAGGATGGTACCGATCGATGTGCGCTACCCCATTTAGTGGGGGTAGAGCCTACTTGCAAGTCTCTCCGACCTTCACAAAAAAAGTTATTCAAGAATATCTCCTCAGATTTGGGGGAATTTCGTCGGTCGACCTCTTCCGAAGGTCGTACAAGCTCGGGGATGGTACCAATCGATCCGCAGGACCCAAATTAGTCCAGATGCAACCACTTTCCAAGTCTCTCCGACCTTCACAAAAAAAGTTATTCAAGAATATCTCTTTCTCCTATGTGCTTTCATCCCTAACCCTAACCCTAACCCTTCCGAAAGTCGGAGAAGCTCAAGGATGGTACCGATCGATGCGCGCTACCCCATTTAGTGGGGGTAGAGCCTACTTGCAAGTCTCTCCGACCTTCACAAAAAAAGTTATTCAAGAATATGTCTTTCTCCTATGTGCTTTCATCCCTAACCCTAACCCTAACCCTTCCGAAAGTCGGAGAAGCTCAAGGATGGTACCGATCGATGCGCGCTACCCCATTTAGTGGGGGTAGAGCCTACTTGCAAGTCTCTCCGACCTTCACAAAAAAAGTTATTCAAGAATATCTCTTTCTCCTATGTGCTTTCATCCCTAACCCTAACCCTAACCCTTCCGAAAGTCGGAGAAGCTCAAGGATGGTACCGATCGATGCGCGCTACCCCATTTAGTGGGGGTAGAGCCTACTTGCAAGTCTCTCCGACCTTCACAAAAAAAGTTATTCAAGAATATCTCTTTCTCCTATGTGCTTTCATCCCTAACCCTAACCCTAACCCTTCCAAAAGTCGGAGAAGCTCAAGGATGGTACCGATCGATGCGCGCTACCCCATTTAGTGGGGGTAGAGCCTACTTGCAAGTCTCTCCGACCTTCACAAAAAAAGTTATTCAAGAATATCTCTTTCTCCTATGTGCTTTCATCCCTAACCCTAACCCTAACACTTCCGAAAGTCGGAGAAGCTCAAGGATGGTACCGATCGATGCGCGCTACCCCATTTAGTGGGGGTAGAGCGTACTTGCAAGTCTCTCTGACCTTCACAAAAAAAGTTATTCAAGAATATCTCCTCAGATTTGGGGGAATTTCGTCGGTCGACCTCTTCCGAAGGTCGTAAAAGCTCGGGGATGGTACCAATCGATCCGCAGGACCCAAATTAGTCCAGATGCAACCACTTTCCAAGTCTCTCCGACCTTCACAAAAAAAGTTATTCAAGAATATCTCTTTCTCCTATGTGCTTTCATCCCTAACCCTAACCCTAACCCTTCCAAAAGTCGGAGAAGCTCAAGGATGGTACTGATCGATGCGCGCTACCCCATTTAGTGGGGGTAGAGCCTACTTGCAAGTCTCTCCGACCTTCACAAAAAAAGTTATTCAAGAATATGTCTTTCTCCTATGTGCTTTCATCCCTAACCCTAACCCTAACCCTTCCGAAAGTCGGAGAAGCTCAAGGATGGTACCGATCGATGCGCGCTACCCCATTTAGTGGGGGTAGAGCCTACTTGCAAGTCTTTCCGACCTTCACAAAAAAAGTTATTCAAGAATATCTCTTTCTCCTATGTGCTTTCATCCCTAACCCTAACCCTAACACTTCCGAAAGTCGGAGAAGCTCAAGGATGGTACCGATCGATGCGCGCTACCCCATTTAGTGGGGGTAGAGCCTACTTGCAAGTCTCTCCGACCTTCACAAAAAAAGTTATTCAAGAATATCTCCTCAGATTTGGGGGAATTTCGTCGGTCGACCTCTTCCGAAGGTCGTACAAGCTCGGGGATGGTACCAATCGATCCGCAGGACCCAAATTAGTCCAGATGCAACCACTTTCCAAGTCTCTCCGACCTTCACAAAAAAAGTTATTCAAGAATATCTCTTTCTCCTATGTGCTTTCATCCCTAACCCTAACCCTAACCCTTCCAAAAGTCGGAGAAGCTCAAGGATGGTACCGATCGATGCGCGCTACCCCATTTAGTGGGGGTAGAGCCTACTTGCAAGTCTCTCCGACCTTCACAAAAAAAGTTATTCAAGAATATCTCTTTCTCCTATGTGCTTTCATCCCTAACCCTAACCCTAACCCTTCCGAAAGTCGGAGAAGCTCAAGGATGGTACCGATCGATGCGCGTTACCCCATTTAGTGGGGGTAGAGCCTACTTGCAAGTCTCTCCGACCTTCACAAAAAAAGTTATTCAAGAATATCTCTTTCTCCTATGTGCTTTCATCCCTAACCCTAACCCTAACCCTTCCAAAAGTCGGAGAAGCTCAAGGATGGTACCGATCGATGCGCGCTACCCCATTTAGTGGGGGTAGAGCCTACTTGCAAGTCTCTCCGACCTTCACAAAAAAAGTTATTCAAGAATATCTCTTTCTCCTATGTGCTTTCATCCCTAACCCTAACCCTAACACTTCCGAAAGTCGGAGAAGCTCAAGGATGGTACCGATCGATGTGCGCTACCCCATTTAGTGGGGGTAGAGCCTACTTGCAAGTCTCTCCGACCTTCACAAAAAAAGTTATTCAAGAATATCTCCTCAGATTTGGGGGAATTTCGTCGGTCGACCTCTTCCGAAGGTCGTACAAGCTCGGGGATGGTACCAATCGATCCGCAGGACCCAAATTAGTCCAGATGCAACCACTTTCCAAGTCTCTCCGACCTTCACAAAAAAAGTTATTCAAGAATATCTCTTTCTCCTATGTGCTTTCATCCCTAACCCTAACCCTAACCCTTCCGAAAGTCGGAGAAGCTCAAGGATGGTACCGATCGATGCGCGCTACCCCATTTAGTGGGGGTAGAGCCTACTTGCAAGTCTCTCCGACCTTCACAAAAAAAGTTATTCAAGAATATCTCTTTCTCCTATGTGCTTTCATCCCTAACCCTAACCCTAACCCTTCCGAAAGTCGGAGAAGCTCAAGGATGGTACCGATCGATGCGCGCTACCCCATTTAGTGGGGGTAGAGCCTACTTGCAAGTCTCTCCGACCTTCACAAAAAAAGTTATTCAAGAATATCTCTTTCTCCTATGTGCTTTCATCCCTAACCCTAACCCTAACCCTTCCGAAAGTCGGAGAAGCTCAAGGATGGTACCGATCGATGCGCGCTACCCCATTTAGTGGGGGTAGAGCCTACTTGCAAGTCTTTCCGACCTTCACAAAAAAAGTTATTCAAGAATATCTCTTTCTCCTATGTGCTTTCATCCCTAACCCTAACCCTAACCCTTCCAAAAGTCGGAGAAGCTCAAGGATGGTACCGATCGATGCGCGCTACCCCATTTAGTGGGGGTAGAGCCTACTTGCAAGTCTCTCCGACCTTCACAAAAAAAGTTATTCAAGAATATCTCTTTCTCCTATGTGCTTTCATCCCTAACCCTAACCCTAACACTTCCGAAAGTCGGAGAAGCTCAAGGATGGTACCGATCGATGCGCGCTACCCCATTTAGTGGGGGTAGAGCCTACTTGCAAGTCTCTCCGACCTTCACAAAAAAAGTTATTCAAGAATATCTCCTCAGATTTGGGGGAATTTCGTCGGTCGACCTCTTCCGAAGGTCGTACAAGCTCGGGGATGGTACCAATCGATCCGCAGGACCCAAATTAGTCCAGATGCAACCACTTTCCAAGTCTCTCCGACCTTCACAAAAAAAGTTATTCAAGAATATCTCTTTCTCCTATGTGCTTTCATCCCTAACCCTAACCCTAACCCTTCCGAAAGTCGGAGAAGCTCAAGGATGGTACCGATCGATGCGCGCTACCCCATTTAGTGGGGGTAGAGCCTACTTGCAAGTCTCTCCGACCTTCACAAAAAAAGTTATTCAAGAATATCTCTTTCTCCTATGTGCTTTCATCCCTAACCCTAACCCTAACACTTCCGAAAGTCGGAGAAGCTCAAGGATGGTACTGATCGATGTGCGCTACCCCATTTAGTGGGGGTAGAGCCTACTTGCAAGTCTCTCCGACCTTCACAAAAAAAGTTATTCAAGAATATCTCCTCAGATTTGGGGGAATTTCGTCGGTCGACCTCTTCCGAAGGTCGTACAAGCTCGGGGATGGTACCAATCGATCCGCAGGACCCAAATTAGTCCAGATGCAACCACTTTCCAAGTCTCTCCGACCTTCACAAAAAAAGTTATTCAAGAATATCTCTTTCTCCTATGTGCTTTCATCCCTAACCCTAACCCTAACCCTTCCAAAAGTCGGAGAAGCTCAAGGATGGTACCGATCGATGCGCGCTACCCCATTTAGTGGGGGTAGAGCCTACTTGCAAGTCTCTCCGACCTTCACAAAAAAAGTTATTCAAGAATATCTCTTTCTCCTATGTGCTTTCATCCCTAACCCTAACCCTAACCCTTCCGAAAGTCGGAGAAGCTCAAGGATGGTACCGATCGATGCGCGCTACCCCATTTAGTGGGGGTAGAGCCTACTTGCAAGTCTCTCCGACCTTCACAAAAAAAGTTATTCAAGAATATCTCTTTCTCCTATGTGCTTTCATCCCTAACCCTAACCCTAACCCTTCCGAAAGTCGGAGAAGCTCAAGGATGGTACCGATCGATGCGCGCTACCCCATTTAGTGGGGGTAGAGCCTACTTGCAAGTCTTTCCGACCTTCACAAAAAAAGTTATTCAAGAATATCTCTTTCTCCTATGTGCTTTCATCCCTAACCCTAACCCTAACCCTTCCAAAAGTCGGAGAAGCTCAAGGATGGTACCGATCGATGCGCGCTACCCCATTTAGTGGGGGTAGAGCCTACTTGCAAGTCTCTCCGACCTTCACAAAAAAAGTTATTCAAGAATATCTCTTTCTCCTATGTGCTTTCATCCCTAACCCTAACCCTAACACTTCCGAAAGTCGGAGAAGCTCAAGGATGGTACCGATCGATGCGCGCTACCCCATTTAGTGGGGGTAGAGCCTACTTGCAAGTCTCTCCGACCTTCACAAAAAAAGTTATTCAAGAATATCTCCTCAGATTTGGGGGAATTTCGTCGGTCGACCTCTTCCGAAGGTCGTACAAGCTCGGGGATGGTACCAATCGATCCGCAGGACCCAAATTAGTCCAGATGCAACCACTTTCCAAGTCTCTCCGACCTTCACAAAAAAAGTTATTCAAGAATATCTCTTTCTCCTATGTGCTTTCATCCCTAACCCTAACCCTAACCCTTCCGAAAGTCGGAGAAGCTCAAGGATGGTACCGATCGATGCGCGCTACCCCATTTAGTGGGGGTAGAGCCTACTTGCAAGTCTCTCCGACCTTCACAAAAAAAGTTATTCAAGAATATCTCTTTCTCCTATGTGCTTTCATCCCTAACCCTAACCCTAACACTTCCGAAAGTCGGAGAAGCTCAAGGATGGTACCGATCGATGTGCGCTACCCCATTTAGTGGGGGTAGAGCCTACTTGCAAGTCTCTCCGACCTTCACAAAAAAAGTTATTCAAGAATATCTCCTCAGATTTGGGGGAATTTCGTCGGTCGACCTCTTCCGAAGGTCGTACAAGCTCGGGGATGGTACCAATCGATCCGCAGGACCCAAATTAGTCCAGATGCAACCACTTTCCAAGTCTCTCCGACCTTCACAAAAAAAGTTATTCAAGAATATCTCTTTCTCCTATGTGCTTTCATCCCTAACCCTAACCCTAACCCTTCCAAAAGTCGGAGAAGCTCAAGGATGGTACCGATCGATGCGCGCTACCCCATTTAGTGGGGGTAGAGCCTACTTGCAAGTCTCTCCGACCTTCACAAAAAAAGTTATTCAAGAATATCTCTTTCTCCTATGTGCTTTCATCCCTAACCCTAACCCTAACACTTCCGAAAGTCGGAGAAGCTCAAAGATGGTACCGATCGATGCGCGCTACCCCATTTAGTGGGGGTAGAGCCTACTTGCAAGTCTCTCCGACCTTCACAAAAAAAGTTATTCAAGAATATCTCCTCAGATTTGGGGGAATTTCGTCGGTCGACCTCTTCCGAAGGTCGTACAAGCTCGGGGATGGTACCAATCGATCTGCAGGACCCAAATTAGTCCAGATGCAACCACTTTCCAAGTCTCTCCGACCTTCACAAAAAAAGTTATTCAAGAATATCTCTTTCTCCTATGTGCTTTCATCCCTAACCCTAACCCTAACCCTTCCGAAAGTCGGAGAAGCTCAAGGATGGTACCGATCGATGCGCGCTACCCCATTTAGTGGGGGTAGAGCCTACTTGCAAGTCTCTCCGACCTTCACAAAAAAAGTTATTCAAGAATATGTCTTTCTCCTATGTGCTTTCATCCCTAACCCTAACCCTAACCCTTCCGAAAGTCGGAGAAGCTCAAGGATGGTACCGATCGATGCGCGCTACCCCATTTAGTGGGGGTAGAGCCTACTTGCAAGTCTCTCCGACCTTCACAAAAAAAGTTATTCAAGAATATCTCTTTCTCCTATGTGCTTTCATCCCTAACCCTAACCCTAACCCTTCCGAAAGTCGGAGAAGCTCAAGGATGGTACCGATCGATGCGCGCTACCCCATTTAGTGGGGGTAGAGCCTACTTGCAAGTCTCTCCGACCTTCACAAAAAAAGTTATTCAAGAATATCTCTTTCTCCTATGTGCTTTCATCCCTAACCCTAACCCTAACCCTTCCAAAAGTCGGAGAAGCTCAAGGATGGTACCGATCGATGCGCGCTACCCCATTTAGTGGGGGTAGAGCCTACTTGCAAGTCTCTCCGACCTTCACAAAAAAAGTTATTCAAGAATATCTCTTTCTCCTATGTGCTTTCATCCCTAACCCTAACCCTAACACTTCCGAAAGTCGGAGAAGCTCAAGGATGGTACCGATCGATGCGCGCTACCCCATTTAGTGGGGGTAGAGCGTACTTGCAAGTCTCTCCGACCTTCACAAAAAAAGTTATTCAAGAATATCTCCTCAGATTTGGGGGAATTTCGTCGGTCGACCTCTTCCGAAGGTCGTACAAGCTCGGGGATGGTACCAATCGATCCGCAGGACCCAAATTAGTCCAGATGCAACCACTTTCCAAGTCTCTCCGACCTTCACAAAAAAAGTTATTCAAGAATATCTCTTTCTCCTATGTGCTTTCATCCCTAACCCTAACCCTAACCCTTCCGAAAGTCGGAGAAGCTCAAGGATGGTACCGATCGATGCGCGCTACCCCATTTAGTGGGGGTAGAGCCTACTTGCAAGTCCTTCCGACCTTCACAAAAAAAGTTATTCAAGAATATGTCTTTCTCCTATGTGCTTTCATCCCTAACCCTAACCCTAACCCTTCCGAAAGTCGGAGAAGCTCAAGGATGGTACCGATCGATGCGCGCTACCCCATTTAGTGGGGGTAGAGCCTACTTGCAAGTCTCTCCGACCTTCACAAAAAAAGTTATTCAAGAATATCTCTTTCTCCTATGTGCTTTCATCCCTAACCCTAACCCTAACCCTTCCGAAAGTCGGAGAAGCTCAAGGATGGTACCGATCGATGCGCGCTACCCCATTTAGTGGGGGTAGAGCCTACTTGCAAGTCTCTCCGACCTTCACAAAAAAAGTTATTCAAGAATATCTCTTTCTCCTATGTGCTTTCATCCCTAACCCTAACCCTAACCCTTCCAAAAGTCGGAGAAGCTCAAGGATGGTACCGATCGATGCGCGCTACCCCATTTAGTGGGGGTAGAGCCTACTTGCAAGTCTCTCCGACCTTCACAAAAAAAGTTATTCAAGAATATCTCTTTCTCCTATGTGCTTTCATCCCTAACCCTAACCCTAACACTTCCGAAAGTCGGAGAAGCTCAAGGATGGTACCGATCGATGCGCGCTACCCCATTTAGTGGGGGTAGAGCGTACTTGCAAGTCTCTCCAACCTTCACAAAAAAAGTTATTCAAGAATATCTCCTCAGATTTGGGGGAATTTCGTCGGTCGACCTCTTCCGAAGGTCGTACAAGCTCGGGGATGGTACCAATCGATCCGCAGGACCCAAATTAGTCCAGATGCAACCACTTTCCAAGTCTCTCCGACCTTCACAAAAAAAGTTATTCAAGAATATCTCTTTCTCCTATGTGCTTTCATCCCTAACCCTAACCCTAACCCTTCCAAAAGTCGGAGAAGCTCAAGGATGGTACCGATCGATGCGCGCTACCCAATTTAGTGGGGGTAGAGCCTACTTGCAAGTCTCTCCGACCTTCACAAAAAAAGTTATTCAAGAATATCTCTTTCTCCTATGTGCTTTCATCCCTAACCCTAACCCTAACCCTTCCAAAAGTCGGAGAAGCTCAAGGATGGTACCGATCGATGCGCGCTACCCCATTTAGTGGGGGTAGAGCCTACTTGCAAGTCTCTCCGACCTTCACAAAAAAAGTTATTCAAGAATATCTCTTTCTCCTATGTGCTTTCATCCCTAACCCTAACCCTAACCCTTCCGAAAGTCGGAGAAGCTCAAGGATGGTACCGATCGATGCGCGCTACCCCATTTAGTGGGGGTAGAGCCTACTTGCAAGTCTCTCCGACCTTCACAAAAAAAGTTATTCAAGAATATCTCTTTCTCCTATGTGCTTTCATCCCTAACCCTAACCCTAACCCTTCCAAAAGTCGGAGAAGCTCAAGGATGGTACCGATCGATGCGCGCTACCCCATTTAGTGGGGGTAGAGCCTACTTGCAAGTCTCTCCGACCTTCACAAAAAAAGTTATTCAAGAATATCTCTTTCTCCTATGTGCTTTCATCCCTAACCCTAACCCTAACACTTCCGAAAGTCGGAGAAGCTCAAGGATGGTACCGATCGATGCGCGCTACCCCATTTAGTGGGGGTAGAGCGTACTTGCAAGTCTCTCCGACCTTCACAAAAAAAGTTATTCAAGAATATCTCCTCAGATTTGGGGGAATTTCGTCGGTCGACCTCTTCCGAAGGTCGTACAAGCTCGGGGATGGTACCAATCGATCCGCAGGACCCAAATTAGTCCAGATGCAACCACTTTCCAAGTCTCTCCGACCTTCACAAAAAAAGTTATTCAAGAATATCTCTTTCTCCTATGTGCTTTCATCCCTAACCCTAACCCTAACCCTTCCAAAAGTCGGAGAAGCTCAAGGATGGTACCGATCGATGCGCGCTACCCCATTTAGTGGGGGTAGAGCCTACTTGCAAGTCTCTCCGACCTTCACAAAAAAAGTTATTCAAGAATATCTCTTTCTCCTATGTGCTTTCATCCCTAACCCTAACCCTAACCCTTCCAAAAGTCGGAGAAGCTCAAGGATGGTACCGATCGATGCGCGCTATCCCATTTAGTGGGGGTAGAGCCTACTTGCAAGTCTCTCCGACCTTCACAAAAAAAGTTATTCAAGAATATCTCTTTCTCTTATGTGCTTTCATCCCTAACCCTAACCCTAACACTTCCGAAAGTCGGAGAAGCTCAAGGATGGTACCGATCGATGCGCGCTACCCCATTTAGTGGGGGTAGAGCCTACTTGCAAGTCTCTCCGACCTTCACAAAAAAAGTTATTCAAGAATATCTCCTCAGATTTGGGGGAATTTCGTCGGTCGACCTCTTCCGAAGGTCGTACAAGCTCGGGGATGGTACCAATCGATCCGCAGGACCCAAATTAGTCCAGATGCAACCACTTTCCAAGTCTCTCCGACCTTCACAAAAAAAGTTATTCAAGAATATCTCTTTCTCCTATGTGCTTTCATCCCTAACCCTAACCCTAACCCTTCCGAAAGTCGGAGAAGCTCAAGGATGGTACCGATCGATGCGCGTTACCCCATTTAGTGGGGGTAGAGCCTACTTGCAAGTCTCTCCGACCTTCACAAAAAAAGTTATTCAAGAATATCTCTTTCTCCTATGTGCTTTCATCCCTAACCCTAACCCTAACCCTTCTAAAAGTCGGAGAAGCTCAAGGATGGTACCGATCGATGCGCGCTACCCCATTTAGTGGGGGTAGAGCCTACTTGCAAGTCTCTCCGACCTTCACAAAAAAAGTTATTCAAGAATATCTCTTTCTCCTATGTGCTTTCATCCCTAACCCTAACCCTAACACTTCCGAAAGTCGGAGAAGCTCAAGGATGGTACCGATCGATGTGCGCTACCCCATTTAGTGGGGGTAGAGCCTACTTGCAAGTCTCTCCGACCTTCACAAAAAAAGTTATTCAAGAATATCTCCTCAGATTTGGGGGAATTTCGTCGGTCGACCTCTTCCGAAGGTCGTACAAGCTCGGGGATGGTACCAATCGATCCGCAGGACCCAAATTAGTCCAGATGCAACCACTTTCCAAGTCTCTCCGACCTTCACAAAAAAAGTTATTCAAGAATATCTCTTTCTCCTATGTGCTTTCATCCCTAACCCTAACCCTAACCCTTCCGAAAGTCGGAGAAGCTCAAGGATGGTACCGATCGATGCGCGCTACCCCATTTAGTGGGGGTAGAGCCTACTTGCAAGTCTCTCCGACCTTCACAAAAAAAGTTATTCAAGAATATCTCTTTCTCCTATGTGCTTTCATCCCTAACCCTAACCCTAACCCTTCCGAAAGTCGGAGAAGCTCAAGGATGGTACCGATCGATGCGCGCTACCCCATTTAGTGGGGGTAGAGCCTACTTGCAAGTCTCTCCGACCTTCACAAAAAAAGTTATTCAAGAATATCTCCTCAGATTTGGGGGAATTTCGTCGGTCGACCTCTTCCGAAGGTCGTACAAGCTCGGGGATGGTACCAATCGATCCGCAGGACCCAAATTAGTCCAGATGCAACCACTTTCCAAGTCTCTCCGACCTTCACAAAAAAAGTTATTCAAGAATATCTCTTTCTCCTATGTGCTTTCATCCCTAACCCTAACCCTAACCCTTCCGAAAGTCGGAGAAGCTCAAGGATGGTACCGATCGATGCGCGCTACCCCATTTAGTGGGGGTAGAGCCTACTTGCAAGTCTCTCCGACCTTCACAAAAAAAGTTATTCAAGAATATCTCCTCAGATTTGGGGGAATTTCGTCGGTCGACCTCTTCCGAAGGTCGTACAAGCTCGGGGATGGTACCAATCGATCCGCAGGACCCAAATTAGTCCAGATGCAACCACTTTCCAAGTCTCTCCGACCTTCACAAAAAAAGTTATTCAAGAATATCTCTTTCTCCTATGTGCTTTCATCCCTAACCCTAACCCTAACCCTTCAGAAAGTCGGAGAAGCTCAAGGATGGTACTGATCGATGCGCGCTACCCCATTTAGTGGGGGTAGAGCCTACTTGCAAGTCTCTCCGACCTTCACAAAAAAAGTTATTCAAGAATATCTCTTTCTCCTATGTGCTTTCATCCCTAACCCTAACCCTAACCCTTCCGAAAGTCGGAGAAGCTCAAGGATGGTACCGATCGATGCGCGCTACCCCATTTAGTGGGGGTAGAGCCTACTTGCAAGTCTCTCCGACCTTCACAAAAAAAGTTATTCAAGAATATCTCCTCAGATTTGGGGGAATTTCGTCGGTCGACCTCTTCCGAAGGTCGTACAAGCTTGGGGATGGTACCAATCGATCCGCAGGACCCAAATTAGTCCAGATGCAACCACTTTCCAAGTCTCTCCGACCTTCACAAAAAAAGTTATTCAAGAATATCTCTTTCTCCTATGTGCTTTCATCCCTAACCCTAACCCTAACCCTTCCGAAAGTCGGAGAAGCTCAAGGATGGTACCGATCGATGCGCGCTACCCCATTTAGTGGGGGTAAAGCCTACTTGCAAGTCTCTCCGACCTTCACAAAAAAAGTTATTCAAGAATATCTCTTTCTCCTATGTGCTTTCATCCCTAACCCTAACCCTAACCCTTCCGAAAGTCGGAGAAGCTCAAGGATGGTACCGATCGATGCGTGCAACCCCATTTAGTGGGGGTAGAGCCTACTTGCAAGTCTCTCCGACCTTCACAAAAAAAGTTATTCAAGAATATCTCCTCAGATTTGGGGGAATTTCGTCGGTCGACCTCTTCCGAAGGTCGTACAAGCTCGGGGATGATACCAATCGATCCGCAGGACCCAAATTAGTCCAGATGCAACCACTTTCCAAGTCTCTCCGACCTTCACAAAAAAAGTTATTCAAGAATATCTCTTTCTCCTATGTGCTTTCATCCCTAACCCTAACCCTAACCCTTCCGAAAGTCGGAGAAGCTCAAGGATGGTACCGATCGATGCGCGCTACCCCATTTAGTGGGGGTAGAGCCTACTTGCAAGTCTCTCCGACCTTCACAAAAAAAGTTATTCAAGAATATCTCTTTCTCCTATGTGCTTTCATCCCTAACCCTAACCCTAACCCTTCCAAAAGTCGGAGAAGCTCAAGGATGGTACCGATCGATGCGCGCTACCCCATTTAGTGGGGGTAGAGCCTACTTGCAAGTCTCTCCGACCTTCACAAAAAAAGTTATTCAAGAATATCTCTTTCTCCTATGTGCTTTCATCCCTAACCCTAACCCTAACACTTCCGAAAGTCGGAGAAGCTCAAGGATGGTACTGATCGATGCGCGCTACCCCATTTAGTGGGGGTAGAGCGTACTTGCAAGTCTCTCCGACCTTCACAAAAAAAGTTATTCAAGAATATCTCCTCAGATTTGGGGGAATTTCGTCGGTCGACCTCTTCCGAAGGTCGTACAAGCTCGGGGATGGTACCAATCGATCCGCAGGACCCAAATTAGTCCAGATGCAACCACTTTCCAAGTCTCTCCGACCTTCACAAAAAAAGTTATTCAAGAATATCTCTTTCTCCTATGTGCTTTCATCCCTAACCCTAACCCTAACCCTTCCAAAAGTCGGAGAAGCTCAAGGATGGTACCGATCGATGCGCGCTACCCCATTTAGTGGGGGTAGAGCCTACTTGCAAGTCTCTCCGACCTTCACAAAAAAAGTTATTCAAGAATATCTCTTTCTCCTATGTGCTTTCATCCCTAACCCTAACCCTAACCCTTCCAAAAGTCGAAGAAGCTCAAGGATGGTACCGATCGATGCGCGCTACCCCATTTAGTGGGGGTAGAGCCTACTTGCAAGTCTCTCCGACCTTCACAAAAAAAGTTATTCAAGAATATCTCTTTCTCCTATGTGCTTTCATCCCTAACCCTAACCCTAACCCTTCCGAAAGTCGGAAAAGCTCAAGGATAGTACCGATCGATTCGCGCTACCCCATTTAGTGGGGGTAGAGCCTACTTGCAAGTCTCTCCGACCTTCACAAAAAAAGTTATTCAAGAATATCTCTTTCTCCTATGTGCTTTCATCCCTAACCCTAACCCTAACCCTTCCGAAAGTCGGAGAAGCTCAAGGATGGTACCGATCGATGCGCGTTACCCCATTTAGTGGGGGTAGAGCCTACTTGCAAGTCTCTCCGACCTTCACAAAAAAAGTTATTCAAGAATATCTCTTTCTCCTATGTGCTTTCATCCCTAACCCTAACCCTAACCCTTCCAAAAGTCGGAGAAGCTCAAGGATGGTACCGATCGATGCGCGCTACCCCATTTAGTGGGGGTAGAGCCTACTTGCAAGTCTCTCCGACCTTCACAAAAAAAGTTATTCAAGAATATCTCTTTCTCCTATGTGCTTTCATCCCTAACCCTAACCCTAACACTTCCGAAAGTCGGAGAAGCTCAAGGATGGTACCGATCGATGCGCGCTACCCCATTTAGTGGGGGTAGAGCGTACTTGCAAGTCTCTCCAACCTTCACAAAAAAAGTTATTCAAGAATATCTCCTCAGATTTGGGGGAATTTCGTCGGTCGACCTCTTCCGAAGGTCGTACAAGCTCGGGGATGGTACCAATCGATCCGCAGGACCCAAATTAGTCCAGATGCAACCACTTTCCAAGTCTCTCCGACCTTCACAAAAAAAGTTATTCAAGAATATCTCTTTCTCCTATGTGCTTTCATCCCTAACCCTAACCCTAACCCTTCCAAAAGTCGGAGAAGCTCAAGGATGGTACCGATCGATGCGCGCTACCCAATTCAGTGGGGGTAGAGCCTACTTGCAAGTCTCTCCGACCTTCACAAAAAAAGTTATTCAAGAATATCTCTTTCTCCTATGTGCTTTCATCCCTAACCCTAACCCTAACCCTTCCAAAAGTCGGAGAAGCTCAAGGATGGTACCGATCGATGCGCGCTACCCCATTTAGTGGGGGTAGAGCCTACTTGCAAGTCTCTCCGACCTTCACAAAAAAAGTTATTCAAGAATATCTCTTTCTCCTATGTGCTTTCATCCCTAACCCTAACCCTAACCCTTCCGAAAGTCGGAGAAGCTCAAGGATGGTACCGATCGATGCGCGCTACCCCATTTAGTGGGGGTAGAGCCTACTTGCAAGTCTCTCCGACCTTCACAAAAAAAGTTATTCAAGAATATCTCTTTCTCCTATGTGCTTTCATCCCTAACCCTAACCCTAACCCTTCCAAAAGTCGGAGAAGCTCAAGGATGGTACCGATCGATGCGCGCTACCCCATTTAGTGGGGGTAGAGCCTACTTGCAAGTCTCTCCGACCTTCACAAAAAAAGTTATTCAAGAATATCTCTTTCTCCTATGTGCTTTCATCCCTAACCCTAACCCTAACACTTCCGAAAGTCGGAGAAGCTCAAGGATGGTACCGATCGATGCGCGCTACCCCATTTAGTGGGGGTAGAGCGTACTTGCAAGTCTCTCCGACCTTCACAAAAAAAGTTATTCAAGAATATCTCCTCAGATTTGGGGGAATTTCGTCGGTCGACCTCTTCCGAAGGTCGTACAAGCTCGGGGATGGTACCAATCGATCCGCAGGACCCAAATTAGTCCAGATGCAACCACTTTCCAAGTCTCTCCGACCTTCACAAAAAAAGTTATTCAAGAATATCTCTTTCTCCTATGTGCTTTCATCCCTAACCCTAACCCTAACCCTTCAGAAAGTCGGAGAAGCTCAAGGATGGTACTGATCGATGCGCGCTACCCCATTTAGTGGGGGTAGAGCCTACTTGCAAGTCTCTCCGACCTTCACAAAAAAAGTTATTCAAGAATATCTCTTTCTCCTATGTGCTTTCATCCCTAACCCTAACCCTAACCCTTCCGAAAGTCGGAGAAGCTCAAGGATGGTACCGATCGATGCGCGCTACCCCATTTAGTGGGGGTAGAGCCTACTTGCAAGTCTCTCCGACCTTCACAAAAAAAGTTATTCAAGAATATCTCCTCAGATTTGGGGGAATTTCGTCGGTCGACCTCTTCCGAAGGTCGTACAAGCTTGGGGATGGTACCAATCGATCCGCAGGACCCAAATTAGTCCAGATGCAACCACTTTCCAAGTCTCTCCGACCTTCACAAAAAAAGTTATTCAAGAATATCTCTTTCTCCTATGTGCTTTCATCCCTAACCCTAACCCTAACCCTTCCGAAAGTCGGAGAAGCTCAAGGATGGTACCGATCGATGCGCGCTACCCCATTTAGTGGGGGTAAAGCCTACTTGCAAGTCTCTCCGACCTTCACAAAAAAAGTTATTCAAGAATATCTCTTTCTCCTATGTGCTTTCATCCCTAACCCTAACCCTAACCCTTCCGAAAGTCGGAGAAGCTCAAGGATGGTACCGATCGATGCGTGCAACCCCATTTAGTGGGGGTAGAGCCTACTTGCAAGTCTCTCCGACCTTCACAAAAAAAGTTATTCAAGAATATCTCCTCAGATTTGGGGGAATTTCGTCGGTCGACCTCTTCCGAAGGTCGTACAAGCTCGGGGATGATACCAATCGATCCGCAGGACCCAAATTAGTCCAGATGCAACCACTTTCCAAGTCTCTCCGACCTTCACAAAAAAAGTTATTCAAG
Source organism: Limanda limanda (assembly GCF_963576545.1). NCBI lineage: Eukaryota > Metazoa > Chordata > Actinopteri > Pleuronectiformes > Pleuronectidae > Limanda > Limanda limanda. Next base: position 34,051,090 of record NC_083637.1, on the reverse strand, counting down.
AATATCTCTTTCTCCTATGTGCTTTCATCCCTAACCCTAACCCTAACCCTTCCGAAAGTCGGAGAAGCTCAAGGATGGTACCGATCGATGCGCGCTACCCCATTTAGTGGGGGTAGAGCCTACTTGCAAGTCTCTCCGACCTTCACAAAAAAAGTTATTCAAGAATATCTCTTTCTCCTATGTGCTTTCATCCCTAACCCTAACCCTAACCCTTCCAAAAGTCGGAGAAGCTCAAGGATGGTACCGATCGATGCGCGCTACCCCATTTAGTGGGGGTAGAGCCTACTTGCAAGTCTCTCCGACCTTCACAAAAAAAGTTATTCAAGAATATCTCTTTCTCCTATGTGCTTTCATCCCTAACCCTAACCCTAACACTTCCGAAAGTCGGAGAAGCTCAAGGATGGTACTGATCGATGCGCGCTACCCCATTTAGTGGGGGTAGAGCGTACTTGCAAGTCTCTCCGACCTTCACAAAAAAAGTTATTCAAGAATATCTCCTCAGATTTGGGGGAATTTCGTCGGTCGACCTCTTCCGAAGGTCGTACAAGCTCGGGGATGGTACCAATCGATCCGCAGGACCCAAATTAGTCCAGATGCAACCACTTTCCAAGTCTCTCCGACCTTCACAAAAAAAGTTATTCAAGAATATCTCTTTCTCCTATGTGCTTTCATCCCTAACCCTAACCCTAACCCTTCCAAAAGTCGGAGAAGCTCAAGGATGGTACCGATCGATGCGCGCTACCCCATTTAGTGGGGGTAGAGCCTACTTGCAAGTCTCTCCGACCTTCACAAAAAAAGTTATTCAAGAATATCTCTTTCTCCTATGTGCTTTCATCCCTAACCCTAACCCTAACCCTTCCAAAAGTCGAAGAAGCTCAAGGATGGTACCGATCGATGCGCGCTACCCCATTTAGTGGGGGTAGAGCCTACTTGCAAGTCTCTCCGACCTTCACAAAAAAAGTTATTCAAGAATATCTCTTTCTCCTATGTGCTTTCATCCCTAACCCTAACCCTAACCCTTCCGAAAGTCGGAAAAGCTCAAGGATAGTACCGATCGATTCGCGCTACCCCATTTAGTGGGGGTAGAGCCTACTTGCAAGTCTCTCCGACCTTCACAAAAAAAGTTATTCAAGAATATCTCTTTCTCCTATGTGCTTTCATCCCTAACCCTAACCCTAACCCTTCCGAAAGTCGGAGAAGCTCAAGGATGGTACCGATCGATGCGCGTTACCCCATTTAGTGGGGGTAGAGCCTACTTGCAAGTCTCTCCGACCTTCACAAAAAAAGTTATTCAAGAATATCTCTTTCTCCTATGTGCTTTCATCCCTAACCCTAACCCTAACCCTTCCAAAAGTCGGAGAAGCTCAAGGATGGTACCGATCGATGCGCGCTACCCCATTTAGTGGGGGTAGAGCCTACTTGCAAGTCTCTCCGACCTTCACAAAAAAAGTTATTCAAGAATATCTCTTTCTCCTATGTGCTTTCATCCCTAACCCTAACCCTAACACTTCCGAAAGTCGGAGAAGCTCAAGGATGGTACCGATCGATGCGCGCTACCCCATTTAGTGGGGGTAGAGCGTACTTGCAAGTCTCTCCAACCTTCACAAAAAAAGTTATTCAAGAATATCTCCTCAGATTTGGGGGAATTTCGTCGGTCGACCTCTTCCGAAGGTCGTACAAGCTCGGGGATGGTACCAATCGATCCGCAGGACCCAAATTAGTCCAGATGCAACCACTTTCCAAGTCTCTCCGACCTTCACAAAAAAAGTTATTCAAGAATATCTCTTTCTCCTATGTGCTTTCATCCCTAACCCTAACCCTAACCCTTCCAAAAGTCGGAGAAGCTCAAGGATGGTACCGATCGATGCGCGCTACCCAATTCAGTGGGGGTAGAGCCTACTTGCAAGTCTCTCCGACCTTCACAAAAAAAGTTATTCAAGAATATCTCTTTCTCCTATGTGCTTTCATCCCTAACCCTAACCCTAACCCTTCCAAAAGTCGGAGAAGCTCAAGGATGGTACCGATCGATGCGCGCTACCCCATTTAGTGGGGGTAGAGCCTACTTGCAAGTCTCTCCGACCTTCACAAAAAAAGTTATTCAAGAATATCTCTTTCTCCTATGTGCTTTCATCCCTAACCCTAACCCTAACCCTTCCGAAAGTCGGAGAAGCTCAAGGATGGTACCGATCGATGCGCGCTACCCCATTTAGTGGGGGTAGAGCCTACTTGCAAGTCTCTCCGACCTTCACAAAAAAAGTTATTCAAGAATATCTCTTTCTCCTATGTGCTTTCATCCCTAACCCTAACCCTAACCCTTCCAAAAGTCGGAGAAGCTCAAGGATGGTACCGATCGATGCGCGCTACCCCATTTAGTGGGGGTAGAGCCTACTTGCAAGTCTCTCCGACCTTCACAAAAAAAGTTATTCAAGAATATCTCTTTCTCCTATGTGCTTTCATCCCTAACCCTAACCCTAACACTTCCGAAAGTCGGAGAAGCTCAAGGATGGTACCGATCGATGCGCGCTACCCCATTTAGTGGGGGTAGAGCGTACTTGCAAGTCTCTCCGACCTTCACAAAAAAAGTTATTCAAGAATATCTCCTCAGATTTGGGGGAATTTCGTCGGTCGACCTCTTCCGAAGGTCGTACAAGCTCGGGGATGGTACCAATCGATCCGCAGGACCCAAATTAGTCCAGATGCAACCACTTTCCAAGTCTCTCCGACCTTCACAAAAAAAGTTATTCAAGAATATCTCTTTCTCCTATGTGCTTTCATCCCTAACCCTAACCCTAACCCTTCCAAAAGTCGGAGAAGCTCAAGGATGGTACCGATCGATGCGCGCTACCCCATTTAGTGGGGGTAGAGCCTACTTGCAAGTCTCTCCGACCTTCACAAAAAAAGTTATTCAAGAATATCTCTTTCTCCTATGTGCTTTCATCCCTAACCCTAACCCTAACCCTTCCAAAAGTCGGAGAAGCTCAAGGATGGTACCGATCGATGCGCGCTATCCCATTTAGTGGGGGTAGAGCCTACTTGCAAGTCTCTCCGACCTTCACAAAAAAAGTTATTCAAGAATATCTCTTTCTCCTATGTGCTTTCATCCCTAACCCTAACCCTAACACTTCCGAAAGTCGGAGAAGCTCAAGGATGGTACCGATCGATGTGCGCTACCCCATTTAGTGGGGGTAGAGCCTACTTGCAAGTCTCTCCGACCTTCACAAAAAAAGTTATTCAAGAATATCTCCTCAGATTTGGGGGAATTTCGTCGGTCGACCTCTTCCGAAGGTCGTACAAGCTCGGGGATGGTACCAATCGATCCGCAGGACCCAAATTAGTCCAGATGCAACCACTTTCCAAGTCTCTCCGACCTTCACAAAAAAAGTTATTCAAGAATATCTCTTTCTCCTATGTGCTTTCATCCCTAACCCTAACCCTAACCCTTCCGAAAGTCGGAGAAGCTCAAGGATGGTACCGATCGATGCGCGCTACCCCATTTAGTGGGGGTAGAGCCTACTTGCAAGTCTCTCCGACCTTCACAAAAAAAGTTATTCAAGAATATCTCTTTCTCCTATGTGCTTTCATCCCTAACCCTAACCCTAACCCTTCCGAAAGTCGGAGAAGCTCAAGGATGGTACCGATCGATGCGCGCTACCCCATTTAGTGGGGGTAGAGCCTACTTGCAAGTCTCTCCGACCTTCACAAAAAAAGTTATTCAAGAATATCTCCTCAGATTTGGGGGAATTTCGTCGGTCGACCTCTTCCGAAGGTCGTACAAGCTCGGGGATGGTACCAATCGATCCGCAGGACCCAAATTAGTCCAGATGCAACCACTTTCCAAGTCTCTCCGACCTTCACAAAAAAAGTTATTCAAGAATATCTCTTTCTCCTATGTGCTTTCATCCCTAACCCTAACCCTAACCCTTCCGAAAGTCGGAGAAGCTCAAGGATGGTACCGATCGATGCGCGCTACCCCATTTAGTGGGGGTAGAGCCTACTTGCAAGTCTCTCCGACCTTCACAAAAAAAGTTATTCAAGAATATCTCTTTCTCCTATGTGCTTTCATCCCTAACCCTAACCCTAACACTTCCGAAAGTCGGAGAAGCTCAAGGATGGTACCGATCGATGTGCGCTACCCCATTTAGTGGGGGTAGAGCCTACTTGCAAGTCTCTCCGACCTTCACAAAAAAAGTTATTCAAGAATATCTCCTCAGATTTGGGGGAATTTCGTCGGTCGACCTCTTCCGAAGGTCGTACAAGCTCGGGGATGGTACCAATCGATCCGCAGGACCCAAATTAGTCCAGATGCAACCACTTTCCAAGTCTCTCCGACCTTCACAAAAAAAGTTATTCAAGAATATCTCTTTCTCCTATGTGCTTTCATCCCTAACCCTAACCCTAACCCTTCCGAAAGTCGGAGAAGCTCAAGGATGGTACCGATCGATGCGCGCTACCCCATTTAGTGGGGGTAGAGCCTACTTGCAAGTCTCTCCGACCTTCACAAAAAAAGTTATTCAAGAATATCTCTTTCTCCTATGTGCTTTCATCCCTAACCCTAACCCTAACCCTTCCGAAAGTCGGAGAAGCTCAAGGATGGTACCGATCGATGCGCGCTACCCCATTTAGTGGGGGTAGAGCCTACTTGCAAGTCTCTCCGACCTTCACAAAAAAAGTTATTCAAGAATATCTCCTCAGATTTGGGGGAATTTCGTCGGTCGACCTCTTCCGAAGGTCGTACAAGCTCGGGGATGGTACCAATCGATCCGCAGGACCCAAATTAGTCCAGATGCAACCACTTTCCAAGTCTCTCCGACCTTCACAAAAAAAGTTATTCAAGAATATCTCTTTCTCCTATGTGCTTTCATCCCTAACCCTAACCCTAACCCTTCCGAAAGTCGGAGAAGCTCAAGGATGGTACCGATCGATGCGCGCTACCCCATTTAGTGGGGGTAGAGCCTACTTGCAAGTCTCTCCGACCTTCACAAAAAAAGTTATTCAAGAATATCTCCTCAGATTTGGGGGAATTTCGTCGGTCGACCTCTTCCGAAGGTCGTACAAGCTCGGGGATGGTACCAATCGATCCGCAGGACCCAAATTAGTCCAGATGCAACCACTTTCCAAGTCTCTCCGACCTTCACAAAAAAAGTTATTCAAGAATATCTCTTTCTCCTATGTGCTTTCATCCCTAACCCTAACCCTAACCCTTCAGAAAGTCGGAGAAGCTCAAGGATGGTACTGATCGATGCGCGCTACCCCATTTAGTGGGGGTAGAGCCTACTTGCAAGTCTCTCCGACCTTCACAAAAAAAGTTATTCAAGAATATCTCTTTCTCCTATGTGCTTTCATCCCTAACCCTAACCCTAACCCTTCCGAAAGTCGGAGAAGCTCAAGGATGGTACCGATCGATGCGCGCTACCCCATTTAGTGGGGGTAGAGCCTACTTGCAAGTCTCTCCGACCTTCACAAAAAAAGTTATTCAAGAATATCTCCTCAGATTTGGGGGAATTTCGTCGGTCGACCTCTTCCGAAGGTCGTACAAGCTTGGGGATGGTACCAATCGATCCGCAGGACCCAAATTAGTCCAGATGCAACCACTTTCCAAGTCTCTCCGACCTTCACAAAAAAAGTTATTCAAGAATATCTCTTTCTCCTATGTGCTTTCATCCCTAACCCTAACCCTAACCCTTCCGAAAGTCGGAGAAGCTCAAGGATGGTACCGATCGATGCGCGCTACCCCATTTAGTGGGGGTAAAGCCTACTTGCAAGTCTCTCCGACCTTCACAAAAAAAGTTATTCAAGAATATCTCTTTCTCCTATGTGCTTTCATCCCTAACCCTAACCCTAACCCTTCCGAAAGTCGGAGAAGCTCAAGGATGGTACCGATCGATGCGTGCAACCCCATTTAGTGGGGGTAGAGCCTACTTGCAAGTCTCTCCGACCTTCACAAAAAAAGTTATTCAAGAATATCTCCTCAGATTTGGGGGAATTTCGTCGGTCGACCTCTTCCGAAGGTCGTACAAGCTCGGGGATGATACCAATCGATCCGCAGGACCCAAATTAGTCCAGATGCAACCACTTTCCAAGTCTCTCCGACCTTCACAAAAAAAGTTATTCAAGAATATCTCTTTCTCCTATGTGCTTTCATCCCTAACCCTAACCCTAACCCTTCCGAAAGTCGGAGAAGCTCAAGGATGGTACCGATCGATGCGCGCTACCCCATTTAGTGGGGGTAGAGCCTACTTGCAAGTCTCTCCGACCTTCACAAAAAAAGTTATTCAAGAATATCTCTTTCTCCTATGTGCTTTCATCCCTAACCCTAACCCTAACCCTTCCAAAAGTCGGAGAAGCTCAAGGATGGTACCGATCGATGCGCGCTACCCCATTTAGTGGGGGTAGAGCCTACTTGCAAGTCTCTCCGACCTTCACAAAAAAAGTTATTCAAGAATATCTCTTTCTCCTATGTGCTTTCATCCCTAACCCTAACCCTAACACTTCCGAAAGTCGGAGAAGCTCAAGGATGGTACTGATCGATGCGCGCTACCCCATTTAGTGGGGGTAGAGCGTACTTGCAAGTCTCTCCGACCTTCACAAAAAAAGTTATTCAAGAATATCTCCTCAGATTTGGGGGAATTTCGTCGGTCGACCTCTTCCGAAGGTCGTACAAGCTCGGGGATGGTACCAATCGATCCGCAGGACCCAAATTAGTCCAGATGCAACCACTTTCCAAGTCTCTCCGACCTTCACAAAAAAAGTTATTCAAGAATATCTCTTTCTCCTATGTGCTTTCATCCCTAACCCTAACCCTAACCCTTCCAAAAGTCGGAGAAGCTCAAGGATGGTACCGATCGATGCGCGCTACCCCATTTAGTGGGGGTAGAGCCTACTTGCAAGTCTCTCCGACCTTCACAAAAAAAGTTATTCAAGAATATCTCTTTCTCCTATGTGCTTTCATCCCTAACCCTAACCCTAACCCTTCCAAAAGTCGGAGAAGCTCAAGGATGGTACCGATCGATGCGCGCTACCCCATTTAGTGGGGGTAGAGCCTACTTGCAAGTCTCTCCGACCTTCACAAAAAAAGTTATTCAAGAATATCTCTTTCTCCTATGTGCTTTCATCCCTAACCCTAACCCTAACCCTTCCGAAAGTCGGAAAAGCTCAAGGATAGTACCGATCGATTCGCGCTACCCCATTTAGTGGGGGTAGAGCCTACTTGCAAGTCTCTCCGACCTTCACAAAAAAAGTTATTCAAGAATATCTCTTTCTCCTATGTGCTTTCATCCCTAACCCTAACCCTAACCCTTCCGAAAGTCGGAGAAGCTCAAGGATGGTACCGATCGATGCGCGTTACCCCATTTAGTGGGGGTAGAGCCTACTTGCAAGTCTCTCCGACCTTCACAAAAAAAGTTATTCAAGAATATCTCTTTCTCCTATGTGCTTTCATCCCTAACCCTAACCCTAACCCTTCCAAAAGTCGGAGAAGCTCAAGGATGGTACCGATCGATGCGCGCTACCCCATTTAGTGGGGGTAGAGCCTACTTGCAAGTCTCTCCGACCTTCACAAAAAAAGTTATTCAAGAATATCTCTTTCTCCTATGTGCTTTCATCCCTAACCCTAACCCTAACACTTCCGAAAGTCGGAGAAGCTCAAGGATGGTACCGATCGATGTGCGCTACCCCATTTAGTGGGGGTAGAGCCTACTTGCAAGTCTCTCCGACCTTCACAAAAAAAGTTATTCAAGAATATCTCCTCAGATTTGGGGGAATTTCGTCGGTCGACCTCTTCCGAAGGTCGTACAAGCTCGGGGATGGTACCAATCGATCCGCAGGACCCAAATTAGTCCAGATGCAACCACTTTCCAAGTCTCTCCGACCTTCACAAAAAAAGTTATTCAAGAATATCTCTTTCTCCTATGTGCTTTCATCCCTAACCCTAACCCTAACCCTTCCGAAAGTCGGAGAAGCTCAAGGATGGTACCGATCGATGCGCGCTACCCCATTTAGTGGGGGTAGAGCCTACTTGCAAGTCTCTCCGACCTTCACAAAAAAAGTTATTCAAGAATATCTCTTTCTCCTATGTGCTTTCATCCCTAACCCTAACCCTAACCCTTCCGAAAGTCGGAGAAGCTCAAGGATGGTACCGATCGATGCGCGCTACCCCATTTAGTGGGGGTAGAGCCTACTTGCAAGTCTCTCCGACCTTCACAAAAAAAGTTATTCAAGAATATCTCTTTCTCCTATGTGCTTTCATCCCTAACCCTAACCCTAACTCTTCCGAAAGTCGGAGAAGCTCAAGGATGGTACCGATCGATGCGCGCTACCCCATTTAGTGGGGGTAAAGCCTACTTGCAAGTCTTTCCGACCTTCACAAAAAAAGTTATTCAAGAATATCTCTTTCTCCTATGTGCTTTCATCCCTAACCCTAACCCTAACCCTTCCAAAAGTCGGAGAAGCTCAAGGATGGTACCGATCGATGCGCGCTACCCCATTTAGTGGGGGTAGAGCCTACTTGCAAGTCTCTCCGACCTTCACAAAAAAAGTTATTCAAGAATATCTCTTTCTCCTATGTGCTTTCATCCCTAACCCTAACCCTAACACTTCCGAAAGTCGGAGAAGCTCAAGGATGGTACCGATCGATGCGCGCTACCCCATTTAGTGGGGGTAGAGCCTACTTGCAAGTCTCTCCGACCTTCACAAAAAAAGTTATTCAAGAATATCTCCTCAGATTTGGGGGAATTTCGTCGGTCGACCTCTTCCGAAGGTCGTACAAGCTCGGGGATGGTACCAATCGATCTGCAGGACCCAAATTAGTCCAGATGCAACCACTTTCCAAGTCTCTCCGACCTTCACAAAAAAAGTTATTCAAGAATATCTCTTTCTCCTATGTGCTTTCATCCCTAACCCTAACCCTAACCCTTCCGAAAGTCGGAGAAGCTCAAGGATGGTACCGATCGATGCGCGCTACCCCATTTAGTGGGGGTAGAGCCTACTTGCAAGTCTCTCCGACCTTCACAAAAAAAGTTATTCAAGAATATCTCTTTCTCCTATGTGCTTTCATCCCTAACCCTAACCCTAACCCTTCCGAAAGTCGGAGAAGCTCAAGGATGGTACCGATTGATGCGCGCTACCCCATTTAGTGGGGGTAGAGCCTACTTGCAAGTCTCTCCGACCTTCACAAAAAAAGTTATTCAAGAATATCTCTTTCTCCTATGTGCTTTCATCCCTAACCCTAACCCTAACCCTTCCAAAAGTCGGAGAAGCTCAAGGATGGTACCGATCGATGCGCGCTACCCCATTTAGTGGGGGTAGAGCCTACTTGCAAGTCTCTCCGACCTTCACAAAAAAAGTTATTCAAGAATATCTCCTCAGATTTGGGGGAATTTCGTCGGTCGACCTCTTCCGAAGGTCGTACAAGCTCGGGGATGGTACCAATCGATCCGCAGGACCCAAATTAGTCCAGATGCAACCACTTTCCAAGTCTCTCCGACCTTCACAAAAAAAGTTATTCAAGAATATCTCTTTCTCCTATGTGCTTTCATCCCTAACCCTAACCCTAACCCTTCCGAAAGTCGGAGAAGCTCAAGGATGGTACCGATCGATGCGCGTTACCCCATTTAGTGGGGGTAGAGCCTACTTGCAAGTCTCTCCGACCTTCACAAAAAACGTTATTCAAGAATATCTCTTTCTCCTATGTGCTTTCATCCCTAACCCTAACCCTAACCCTTCCGAAAGTCGGAGAAGCTCAAGGATGGTACCGATCGATGCGCGCTACCCCATTTAGTGGGGGTAGAGCCTACTTGCAAGTCTCTCCGACCTTCACAAAAAAAGTTATTCAAGAATATCTCCTCAGATTTGGGGGAATTTCGTCGGTCGACCTCTTCCGAAGGTCGTACAAGCTCGGGGATGGTACCAATCGATCTGCAGGACCCAAATTAGTCCAGATGCAACCACTTTCCAAGTCTCTCCGACCTTCACAAAAAAAGTTATTCAAGAATATCTCTTTCTCCTATGTGCTTTCATCCCTAACCCTAACCCTAACCCTTCCGAAAGTCGGAGAAGCTCAAGGATGGTACCGATCGATGCGCGCTACCCCATTTAGTGGGGGTAGAGCCTACTTGCAAGTCTCTCCGACCTTCACAAAAAAAGTTATTCAAGAATATCTCTTTCTCCTATGTGCTTTCATCCCTAACCCTAACCCTAACCCTTCCGAAAGTCGGAGAAGCTCAAGGATGGTACCGATCGATGCGCGCTACCCCATTTAGTGGGGGTAGAGCCTACTTGCAAGTCTCTCCGACCTTCACAAAAAAAGTTATTCAAGAATATCTCTTTCTCCTATGTGCTTTCATCCCTAACCCTAACCCTAACCCTTCCGAAAGTCGGAGAAGCTCAAGGATGGTACCGATCGATGCGCGCTACCCCATTTAGTGGGGGTAGAGCCTACTTGCAAGTCTCTCCGACCTTCACAAAAAAAGTTATTCAAGAATATCTCTTTCTCCTATGTGCTTTCATCCCTAACCCTAACCCTTCCGAAAGTCGGAGAAGCTCAAGGATGGTACCGATTGATGCGCGCTACCCCATTTAGTGGGGGTAGAGCCTACTTGCAAGTCTCTCCGACCTTCACAAAAAAAGTTATTCAAGAATATCTCCTCAGATTTGGGGGAATTTCGTCGGTCGACCTCTTCCGAAGGTCGTACAAGCTCGGGGATGGTACCAATCGATCCGCAGGACCCAAATTAGTCCAGATGCAACCACTTTCCAAGTCTCTCCGACCTTCACAAAAAAAGTTATTCAAGAATATCTCTTTCTCCTATGTGCTTTCATCCCTAACCCTAACCCTAACCCTTCCGAAAGTCGGAGAAGCTCAAGGATGGTACCGATCGATGCGCGTTACCCCATTTAGTGGGGGTAGAGCCTACTTGCAAGTCTCTCCGACCTTCACAAAAAACGTTATTCAAGAATATCTCTTTCTCCTATGTGCTTTCATCCCTAACCCTAACCCTAACCCTTCCGAAAGTCGGAGAAGCTCAAGGATGGTACCGATCGATGCGCGCTACCCCATTTAGTGGGGGTAGAGCCTACTTGCAAGTCTCTCCGACCTTCACAAAAAAAGTTATTCAAGAATATCTCCTCAGATTTGGGGGAATTTCGTCGGTCGACCTCTTCCGAAGGTCGTACAAGCTCGGGGATGGTACCAATCGATCCGCAGGACCCAAATTAGTCCAGATGCAACCACTTTCCAAGTCTCTCCGACCTTCACAAAAAAAGTTATTCAAGAATATCTCTTTCTCCTATGTGCTTTCATCCCTAACCCTAACCCTAACCCTTCAGAAAGTCGGAGAAGCTCAAGGATGGTACTGATCGATGCGCGCTACCCCATTTAGTGGGGGTAGAGCCTACTTGCAAGTCTCTCCGACCTTCACAAAAAAAGTTATTCAAGAATATCTCTTTCTCCTATGTGCTTTCATCCCTAACCCTAACCCTAACCCTTCCGAAAGTCGGAGAAGCTCAAGGATGGTACCGATCGATGCGCGCTACCCCATTTAGTGGGGGTAGAGCCTACTTGCAAGTCTCTCCGACCTTCACAAAAAAAGTTATTCAAGAATATCTCCTCAGATTTGGGGGAATTTCGTCGGTCGACCTCTTCCGAAGGTCGTACAAGCTCGGGGATGGTACCAATCGATCCGCAGGACCCAAATTAGTCCAGATGCAACCACTTTCCAAGTCTCTCCGACCTTCACAAAAAAAGTTATTCAAGAATATCTCTTTCTCCTATGTGCTTTCATCCCTAACCCTAACCCTAACCCTTCCGAAAGTCGGAAAAGCTCAAGGATGGTACCGATCGATGCGCGCTACCCCATTTAGTGGGGGTAAAGCCTACTTGCAAGTCTCTCCGACCTTCACAAAAAAAGTTATTCAAGAATATCTCTTTCTCCTATGTGCTTTCATCCCTAACCCTAACCCTAACCCTTCCGAAAGTCGGAGAAGCTCAAGGATGGTACCGATCGATGCGTGCAACCCCATTTAGTGGGGGTAGAGCCTACTTGCAAGTCTCTCCGACCTTCACAAAAAAAGTTATTCAAGAATATCTCCTCAGATTTGGGGGAATTTCGTCGGTCGACCTCTTCCGAAGGTCGTACAAGCTCGGGGATGATACCAATCGATCCGCAGGACCCAAATTAGTCCAGATGCAACCACTTTCCAAGTCTCTCCGACCTTCACAAAAAAAGTTATTCAAGAATATCTCTTTCTCCTATGTGCTTTCATCCCTAACCCTAACCCTAACCCTTCCAAAAGTCGGAGAAGCTCAAGGATGGTACCGATCGATGCGCGCTACCCCATTTAGTGGGGGTAGAGCCTACTTGCAAGTCTCTCCGACCTTCACAAAAAAAGTTATTCAAGAATATCTCCTCAGATTTGGGGGAATTTCGTCGGTCGACCTCTTCCGAAGGTCGTACAAGCTCGGGGATGGTACCAATCGATCTGCAGGACCCAAATTAGTCCAGATGCAACCACTTTCCAAGTCTCTCCGACCTTCACAAAAAAGTTATTCAAGAATATCTCTTTCTCCTATGTGCTTTCATCCCTAACCCTAACCCTAACCCTTCCGAAAGTCGGAGAAGCTCAAGGATGGTACCGATCGATGCGCGCTACCCTATTTAGTGGGGGTAGAGCCTACTTGCAAGTCTCTCCGACCTTCACAAAAAAAGTTATTCAAGAATATCTCTTTCTCCTATGTGCTTTCATCCCTAACCCTAACCCTAACCCTTCCGAAAGTCGGAGAAGCTCAAGGATGGTACCGATCGATGCGCGCTACCCCATTTAGTGGGGGTAGAGCCTACTTGCAAGTCTCTCCGACCTTCACAAAAAAAGTTATTCAAGAATATCTCTTTCTCCTATGTGCTTTCATCCCTAACCCTAACCCTAACCCTTCCGAAAGTCGGAGAAGCTCAAGGATGGTACCGATCGATGCGCGCTACCCCATTTAGTGGGGGTAGAGCCTACTTGCAAGTCTCTCCGACCTTCACAAAAAAAGTTATTCAAGAATATCTCTTTCTCCTATGTGCTTTCATCCCTAACCCTAACCCTTCCGAAAGTCGGAGAAGCTCAAGGATGGTACCGATTGATGCGCGCTACCCCATTTAGTGGGGGTAGAGCCTACTTGCAAGTCTCTCCGACCTTCACAAAAAAAGTTATTCAAGAATATCTCTTTCTCCTATGTGCTTTCATCCCTAACCCTAACCCTAACCCTTCCAAAAGTCGGAGAAGCTCAAGGATGGTACCGATCGATGCGCGCTACCCCATTTAGTGGGGGTAGAGCCTACTTGCAAGTCTCTCCGACCTTCACAAAAAAAGTTATTCAAGAATATCTCCTCAGATTTGGGGGAATTTCGTCGGTCGACCTCTTCCGAAGGTCGTACAAGCTCGGGGATGGTACCAATCGATCCGCAGGACCCAAATTAGTCCAGATGCAACCACTTTCCAAGTCTCTCCGACCTTCACAAAAAAAGTTATTCAAGAATATCTCTTTCTCCTATGTGCTTTCATCCCTAACCCTAACCCTAACCCTTCCGAAAGTCGGAGAAGCTCAAGGATGGTACCGATCGATGCGCGTTACCCCATTTAGTGGGGGTAGAGCCTACTTGCAAGTCTCTCCGACCTTCACAAAAAACGTTATTCAAGAATATCTCTTTCTCCTATGTGCTTTCATCCCTAACCCTAACCCTAACCCTTCCGAAAGTCGGAGAAGCTCAAGGATGGTACCGATCGATGCGCGCTACCCCATTTAGTGGGGGTAGAGCCTACTTGCAAGTCTCTCCGACCTTCACAAAAAAAGTTATTCAAGAATATCTCCTCAGATTTGGGGGAATTTCGTCGGTCGACCTCTTCCGAAGGTCGTACAAGCTCGGGGATGGTACCAATCGATCCGCAGGACCCAAATTAGTCCAGATGCAACCACTTTCCAAGTCTCTCCGACCTTCACAAAAAAAGTTATTCAAGAATATCTCTTTCTCCTATGTGCTTTCATCCCTAACCCTAACCCTAACCCTTCAGAAAGTCGGAGAAGCTCAAGGATGGTACTGATCGATGCGCGCTACCCCATTTAGTGGGGGTAGAGCCTACTTGCAAGTCTCTCCGACCTTCACAAAAAAAGTTATTCAAGAATATCTCTTTCTCCTATGTGCTTTCATCCCTAACCCTAACCCTAACCCTTCCGAAAGTCGGAGAAGCTCAAGGATGGTACCGATCGATGCGCGCTACCCCATTTAGTGGGGGTAGAGCCTACTTGCAAGTCTCTCCGACCTTCACAAAAAAAGTTATTCAAGAATATCTCCTCAGATTTGGGGGAATTTCGTCGGTCGACCTCTTCCGAAGGTCGTACAAGCTCGGGGATGGTACCAATCGATCCGCAGGACCCAAATTAGTCCAGATGCAACCACTTTCCAAGTCTCTCCGACCTTCACAAAAAAAGTTATTCAAGAATATCTCTTTCTCCTATGTGCTTTCATCCCTAACCCTAACCCTAACCCTTCCGAAAGTCGGAAAAGCTCAAGGATGGTACCGATCGATGCGCGCTACCCCATTTAGTGGGGGTAAAGCCTACTTGCAAGTCTCTCCGACCTTCACAAAAAAAGTTATTCAAGAATATCTCTTTCTCCTATGTGCTTTCATCCCTAACCCTAACCCTAACCCTTCCGAAAGTCGGAGAAGCTCAAGGATGGTACCGATCGATGCGTGCAACCCCATTTAGTGGGGGTAGAGCCTACTTGCAAGTCTCTCCGACCTTCACAAAAAAAGTTATTCAAGAATATCTCCTCAGATTTGGGGGAATTTCGTCGGTCGACCTCTTCCGAAGGTCGTACAAGCTCGGGGATGATACCAATCGATCCGCAGGACCCAAATTAGTCCAGATGCAACCACTTTCCAAGTCTCTCCGACCTTCACAAAAAAAGTTATTCAAGAATATCTCTTTCTCCTATGTGCTTTCATCCCTAACCCTAACCCTAACCCTTCCGAAAGTCGGAGAAGCTCAAGGATGGTACCGATCGATGCGCGCTACCCCATTTAGTGGGGGTAGAGCCTACTTGCAAGTCTCTCCGACCTTCACAAAAAAAGTTATTCAAGAATATCTCCTCAGATTTGGGGGAATTTCGTCGGTCGACCTCTTCCGAAGGTCGTACAAGCTCGGGGATGGTACCAATCGATCCGCAGGACCCAAATTAGTCCAGATGCAACCACTTTCCAAGTCTCTCCGACCTTCACAAAAAAAGTTATTCAAGAATATCTCTTTCTCCTATGTGCTTTCATCCCTAACCCTAACCCTAACCCTTCCGAAAGTCGGAGAAGCTCAAGGATGGTACCGATCGATGCGCGCTACCCCATTTAGTGGGGGTAGAGCCTACTTGCAAGTCTCTCCGACCTTCACAAAAAACGTTATTCAAGAATATCTCTTTCTCCTATGTGCTTTCATCCCTAACCCTAACCCTAACCCTTCCGAAAGTCGGAGAAGCTCAAGGATGGTACCGATCGATGCGTGCAACCCCATTTAGTGGGGGTAGAGCCTACTTGCAAGTCTCTCCGACCTTCACAAAAAAAGTTATTCAAGAATATCTCCTCAGATTTGGGGGAATTTCGTCGGTCGACCTCTTCCGAAGGTTGTACAAGCTCGGGGATGATACCAATCGATCCGCAGGACCCAAATTAGTCCAGATGCAACCACTTTCCAAGTCTCTCCGACCTTCAAAAAAAAAGTTATTCAAGAATATCTCTTTCTCCTATGTGCTTTCATCCCTAACCCTAACCCTAACCCTTCCGAAAGTCGGAGAAGCTCAAGGATGGTACCGATCGATGCGTGCTACCCCATTTAGTGGGGGTAGAGCCTACTTGCAAGTCTCTCCGACCTTCACAAAAAAAGTTATTCAAGAATATCTCTTTCTCCTATGTGCTTTCATCCCTAACCCTAACCCTAACCCTTCCGAAAGTCGGAGAAGCTCAAGGATGGTACCGATCGATGCGCGCTACCCCATTTAGTGGGGGTAGAGCCTACTTGCAAGTCTCTCCGACCTTCACAAAAAAAGTTATTCAAGAATATCTCCTCAGATTTGGGGGAATTTCGTCGGTCGACCTCTTCCGAAGGTCGTACAAGCTCGGGGATGATACCAATCGATCCGCAGGACCCAAATTAGTCCAGATGCAACCACTTTCCAAGTCTCTCCGACCTTCACAAAAAAAGTTATTCAAGAATATCTCTTTCTCCTATGTGCTTTCATCCCTAACCCTAACCCTAACCCTTCCGAAAGTCGGAGAAGCTCAAGGATGGTACCGATCGATGCGCGCTACCCCATTTAGTGGGGGTAGAGCCTACTTGCAAGTCTCTCCGACCTTCACAAAAAAAGTTATTCAAGAATATCTCCTCAGATTTGGGGGAATTTCGTCGGTCGACCTCTTCCGAAGGTCGTACAAGCTCGGGGATGGTACCAATCGATCCGCAGGACCCAAATTAGTCCAGATGCAACCACTTTCCAAGTCTCTCCGACCTTCACAAAAAAAGTTATTCAAGAATATCTCTTTCTCCTATGTGCTTTCATCCCTAACCCTAACCCTAACCCTTCCGAAAGTCGGAGAAGCTCAAGGATGGTACCGATCGATGCGCGCTACCCCATTTAGTGGGGGTAGAGCCTACTTGCAAGTCTCTCCGACCTTCACAAAAAAAGTTATTCAAGAATATCTCTTTCTCCTATGTGCTTTCATCCCTAACCCTAACCCTAACCCTTCCGAAAGTCGGAGAAGCTCAAGGATGGTACCGATCGATGCGCGCAACCCCATTTAGTGGGGGTAGAGCCTACTTGCAAGTCTCTCCGACCTTCACAAAAAAAGTTATTCAAGAATATCTCCTCAGATTTGGGGGAATTTCGTCGGTCGACCTCTTCCGAAGGTCGTACAAGCTCGGGGATGATACCAATCGATCCGCAGGACCCAAATTAGTCCAGATGCAACCACTTTCCAAGTCTCTCCGACCTTCACAAAAAAAGTTATTCAAGAATATCTCTTTCTCCTATGTGCTTTCATCCCTAACCCTAACCCTAACCCTTCCGAAAGTCGGAGAAGCTCAAGGATGGTACCGATCGATGCGCGCTACCCCATTTAGTGGGGGTAGAGCCTACTTGCAAGTCTCTCCGACCTTCACAAAAAAAGTTATTCAAGAATATCTCTTTCTCCTATGTGCTTTCATCCCTAACCCTAACCCTAACCCTTCCGAAAGTCGGAGAAGCTCAAGGATGGTACCGATCGATGTGCGCTACCCCATTTAGTGGGGGTAGAGCCTACTTGCAAGTCTCTCCGACCTTCACAAAAAAAGTTATTCAAGAATATCTATTTCTCCTATGTGCTTTCATCCCTAACCCTAACCCTAACCCTTCCGAAAGTCGGAGAAGCTCAAGGATGGTACCGATCGATGCGCGCTACCCCATTTAGTGGGGGTAGAGCCTACTTGCAAGTCTCTCCGACCTTCACAAAAAAAGTTATTCAAGAATATCTCTTTCTCCTATGTGCTTTCATCCCTAACCCTAACCCTAACCCTTCCGAAAGTCGGAGAAGCTCAAGAATGGTACTGGTCGATGCGCGCAACCCCATTTAGTGGGGGTAGAGCCTACTTGCAAGTCTCTCCGACCTTCACAAAAAAAGTTATTCAAGAATATCTCCTCAGATTTGGGGGAATTTCGTCGGTCGACCTCTTCCGAAGGTCGTACAAGCTCGGGGATGGTACCAATCGATCCGCAGGACCCAAATTAGTCCAGATGCAACCACTTTCCAAGTCTCTCCGACCTTCACAAAAAAAGTTATTCAAGAATATCTCTTTCTCCTATGTGCTTTCATCCCTAACCCTAACCCTAACCCTTCCGAAAGTCGGAGAAGCTCAAGGATGGTACCGATCGATGCGCGCTACCCCATTTAGTGGGGGTAGAGCCTACTTGCAAGTCTCTCCGACCTTCACAAAAAAAGTTATTCAAGAATATCTCTTTCTCCTATGTGCTTTCATCCCTAACCCTAACCCTAACCCTTCCGAAAGTCGGAGAAGCTCAAGGATGGTACCGATCGATGCGCGCTACCCCATTTAGTGGGGGTAGAGCCTACTTGCAAGTCTCTCCGACCTTCACAAAAAAAGTTATTCAAGAATATCTCTTTCTCCTATGTGCTTTCATCCCTAACCCTAACCCTAACCCTTCCGAAAGTCGGAGAAGCTCAAGGATGGTACCGATCGATGCGCGCAACCCCATTTAGTGGGGGTAGAGCCTACTTGCAAGTCTCTCCGACCTTCACAAAAAAAGTTATTCAAGAATATCTCCTCAGATTTGGGGGAATTTCGTCGGTCGACCTCTTCCGAAGGTCGTACAAGCTCGGGGATGATACCAATCGATCCGCAGGACCCAAATTAGTCCAGATGCAACCACTTTCCAAGTCTCTCCGACCTTCACAAAAAAAGTTATTCAAGAATATCTCTTTCTCCTATGTGCTTTCATCCCTAACCCTAACCCTAACCCTTCCGAAAGTCGGAGAAGCTCAAGGATGGTACCGATCGATGCGCGCTACCCCATTTAGTGGGGGTAGAGCCTACTTGCAAGTCTCTCCGACCTTCACAAAAAAAGTTATTCAAGAATATCTCTTTCTCCTATGTGCTTTCATCCCTAACCCTAACCCTAACCCTTCCGAAAGTCGGAGAAGCTCAAGGATGGTACCGATCGATGTGCGCTACCCCATTTAGTGGGGGTAGAGCCTACTTGCAAGTCTCTCCGACCTTCACAAAAAAAGTTATTCAAGAATATCTATTTCTCCTATGTGCTTTCATCCCTAACCCTAACCCTAACCCTTCCGAAAGTCGGAGAAGCTCAAGGATGGTACCGATCGATGCGCGCTACCCCATTTAGTGGGGGTAGAGCCTACTTGCAAGTCTCTCCGACCTTCACAAAAAAAGTTATTCAAGAATATCTCTTTCTCCTATGTGCTTTCATCCCTAACCCTAACCCTAACCCTTCCGAAAGTCGGAGAAGCTCAAGGATGGTACTGGTCGATGCGCACAACCCCATTTAGTGGGGGTAGAGCCTACTTGCAAGTCTCTCCGACCTTCACAAAAAAAGTTATTCAAGAATATCTCCTCAGATTTGGGGGAATTTCGTCGGTCGACCTCTTCCGAAGGTCGTACAAGCTCGGGGATGGTACCAATCGATCCGCAGGACCCAAATTAGTCCAGATGCAACCACTTTCCAAGTCTCTCCGACCTTCACAAAAAAAGTTATTCAAGAATATCTCTTTCTCCTATGTGCTTTCATCCCTAACCCTAACCCTTCCGAAAGTCGGACAAGCTCAAGGATGGTACCGATCGATGCGCGCTACCCCATTTAGTGGGGGTAGAGCCTACTTGCAAGTCTCTCCGACCTTCACAAAAAAAGTTATTCAAGAATATCTCTTTCTCCTATGTGCTTTCATCCCTAACCCTAACCCTAACCCTTCCGAAAGTCGGAGAAGCTCAAGGATGGTACCGATCGATGCGCGCTACCCCATTTAGTGGGGGTAGAGCCTACTTGCAAGTCTCTCCGACCTTCACAAAAAAAGTTATTCAAGAATATCTCTTTCTCCTATGTGCTTTCATCCCTAACCCTAACCCTTCCGAAAGTCGGAGAAGCTCAAGGATGGTACCGATCGATGCGCGCTACCCCATTTAGTGGGGGTAGAGCCTACTTGCAAGTCTCTCCGACCTTCACAAAAAAAGTTATTCAAGAATATCTCCTCAGATTTGGGGGAATTTCGTCGGTCGACCTCTTCCGAAGGTCGTACAAGCTCGGGGATGGTACCAATCGATCCGCAGGACCCAAATTAGTCCAGATGCAACCACTTTCCAAGTCTCTCCGACCTTCACAAAAAAAGTTATTCAAGAATATCTCTTTCTCCTATGTGCTTTCATCCCTAACCCTAACCCTTCCGAAAGTCGGAGAAGCTCAAGGATGGTACCGATCGATGTGCGCTACCCCATTTAGTGGGGGTAGAGCCTACTTGCAAGTCTCTCCGACCTTCACAAAAAAAGTTATTCAAGAATATCTCTTTCTCCTATGTGCTTTCATCCCTAACCCTAACCCTAACCCTTCCGAAAGTCGGAGAAGCTCAAGGATGGTACCGATCGATGCGCGCTACCCCATTTAGTGGGGGTAGAGCCTACTTGCAAGTCTCTCCGACCTTCACAAAAAAAGTTATTCAAGAATATCTCTTTCTCCTATGTGCTTTCATCCCTAACCCTAACCCTAACCCTTCCGAAAGTCGGAGAAGCTCAAGGATGGTACCGATCGATGCGCGCTACCCCATTTAGTGGGGGTAGAGCCTACTTGCAAGTCTCTCCGACCTTCACAAAAAAAGTTATTCAAGAATATCTCCTCAGATTTGGGGGAATTTCGTCGGTCGACCTCTTCCGAAGGTCGTACAAGCTCGGGGATGGTACCAATCGATCCGCAGAACCCAAATTAGTCCAGATGCAACCACTTTCCAAGTCTCTCCGACCTTCACAAAAAAAGTTATTCAAGAATATCTCTTTCTCCTATGTGCTTTCATCCCTAACCCTAACCCTAACCCTTCCGAAAGTCGGAAAAGCTCAAGGATGGTACCGATCGATGCGCGCTACCCCATTTAGTGGGGGTAGAGCCTACTTGCAAGTCTCTCCGACCTTCACAAAAAAAGTTATTCAAGAATATCTCTTTCTCCTATGTGCTTTCATCCCTAACCCTAACCCTTCCGAAAGTCGGAGAAGCTCGAGGATGGTACCGATCGATGCGCGCTACCCCATTTAGTGGGGGTAGAGCCTACTTGCAAGTCTCTCCGACCTTCACAAAAAAAGTTATTCAAGAATATCTCTTTCTCCTATGTGCTTTCATCCCTAACCCTAACCCTAACCCTTCCGAAAGTCGGAGAAGCTCAAGGATGGTACCGATCGATGCGCGCTACCCCATTTAGTGGGGGTAGAGCCTACTTGCAAGTCTCTCCGACCTTCACAAAAAAAGTTATTCAAGAATATCTCCTCAGATTTGGGGGAATTTCGTCGGTCGACCTCTTCCGAAGGTCGTACAAGCTCGGGGATGGTACCAATCGATCCGCAGGACCCAAATTAGTCCAGATGCAACCACTTTCCAAGTCTCTCCGACCTTCACAAAAAAAGTTATTCAAGAATATCTCTTTCTCCTATGTGCTTTCATCCCTAACCCTAACCCTAACCCTTCCGAAAGTCGGAGAAGCTCAAGGATGGTACCGATCGATGCGCGCTACCCCATTTAGTGGGGGTAGAGCCTACTTGCAAGTCTCTCCGACCTTCACAAAAAAAGTTATTCAAGAATATCTCTTTCTCCTATGTGCTTTCATCCCTAACCCTAACCCTAACCCTTCCGAAAGTCGGAGAAGCTCAAGGATGGTACCGATCGATGCGCGCTACCCCATTTAGTGGGGGTAGAGCCTACTTGCAAGTCTCTCCGACCTTCACAAAAAAAGTTATTCAAGAATATCTCTTTCTCCTATGTGCTTTCATCCCTAACCCTAACCCTAACCCTTCCGAAAGTCGGAGAAGCTCAAGGATGGTACCGATCGATGCGCGCTACCCCATTTAGTGGGGGTAGAGCCTACTTGCAAGTCTCTCCGACCTTCACAAAAAAAGTTATTCAAGAATATCTCTTTCTCCTATGTGCTTTCATCCCTAACCCTAACCCTAACCCTTCCGAAAGTCGGAGAAGCTCAAGGATGGTACCGATCGATGCGCGCTACCCCATTTAGTGGGGGTAGAGCCTACTTGCAAGTCTCTCCGACCTTCACAAAAAAAGTTATTCAAGAATATCTCTTTCTCCTATGTGCTTTCATCCCTAACCCTAACCCTAACCCTTCCGAAAGTCGGAGAAGCTCAAGGATGGTACCGATCGATGCG
Source organism: Limanda limanda (assembly GCF_963576545.1). NCBI lineage: Eukaryota > Metazoa > Chordata > Actinopteri > Pleuronectiformes > Pleuronectidae > Limanda > Limanda limanda. The sequence continues at coordinate 34,029,147 of NC_083637.1, read as the reverse complement.
CGCTACCCCATTTAGTGGGGGTAGAGCCTACTTGCAAGTCTCTCCGACCTTCACAAAAAAAGTTATTCAAGAATATCTCTTTCTCCTATGTGCTTTCATCCCTAACCCTAACCCTAACCCTTCCAAAAGTCGGAGAAGCTCAAGGATGGTACCGATCGATGCGCGCTACCCCATTTAGTGGGGGTAGAGCCTACTTGCAAGTCTCTCCGACCTTCACAAAAAAAGTTATTCAAGAATATCTCCTCAGATTTGGGGGAATTTCGTCGGTCGACCTCTTCCGAAGGTCGTACAAGCTCGGGGATGGTACCAATCGATCCGCAGGACCCAAATTAGTCCAGATGCAACCACTTTCCAAGTCTCTCCGACCTTCACAAAAAAAGTTATTCAAGAATATCTCTTTCTCCTATGTGCTTTCATCCCTAACCCTAACCCTTCCGAAAGTCGGAGAAGCTCAAGGATGGTACCGATCGATGCGCGCTACCCCATTTAGTGGGGGTAGAGCCTACTTGCAAGTCTCTCCGACCTTCACAAAAAAAGTTATTCAAGAATATCTCTTTCTCCTATGTGCTTTCATCCCTAACCCTAACCCTAACCCTTCCGAAAGTCGGAGAAGCTCAAGGATGGTACCGATCGATGCGCGCTACCCCATTTAGTGGGGGTAGAGCCTACTTGCAAGTCTCTCCGACCTTCACAAAAAAAGTTATTCAAGAATATCTCTTTCTCCTATGTGCTTTCATCCCTAACCCTAACCCTAACCCTTCCGAAAGTCGGAGAAGCTCAAGGATGGTACCGATCGATGCGCGTTACCCCATTTAGTGGGGGTAGAGCCTACTTGCAAGTCTCTCCGACCTTCACAAAAAAAGTTATTCAAGAATATCTCCTCAGATTTGGGGGAATTTCGTCGGTCGACCTCTTTCGAAGGTCGTACAAGCTCGGGGATGGTACCAATCGATCCGCAGGACCCAAATTAGTCCAGATGCAACCACTTTCCAAGTCTCTCCGACCTTCACAAAAAAAGTTATTCAAGAATATCTCTTTCTCCTATGTGCTTTCATCCCTAACCCTAACCCTAACCCTTCCGAAAGTCGGAGAAGCTCAAGGATGGTACCGATCGATGCGCGCAACCCCATTTAGTGGGGGTAGAGCCTACTTGCAAGTCTCTCCGACCTTCACAAAAAAAGTTATTCAAGAATATCTCTTTCTCCTATGTGCTTTCATCCCTAACCCTAACCCTAACCCTTCCGAAAGTCGGAGAAGCTCAAAGATGGTACCGATCGATGCGCGCTACCCCATTTAGTGGGGGTAGAGCCTACTTGCAAGTCTCTCCGACCTTCACAAAAAAAGTTATTCAAGAATATCTCTTTCTCCTATGTGCTTTCATCCCTAACCCTAACCCTTCCGAAAGTCGGAGAAGCTCAAGGATGGTACCGATCGATGCGCGCTACCCCATTTAGTGGGGGTAGAGCCTACTTGCAAGTCTCTCCGACCTTCACAAAAAAAGTTATTCAAGAATATCTCTTTCTCCTATGTGCTTTCATCCCTAACCCTAACCCTAACCCTTCCGAAAGTCGGAGAAGCTCAAGGATGGTACCGATCGATGCGCGCTACCCCATTTAGTGGGGGTAGAGCCTACTTGCAAGTCTCTCCGACCTTCACAAAAAAAGTTATTCAAGAATATCTCTTTCTCCTATGTGCTTTCATCCCTAACCCTAACCCTAACCCTTCCGAAAGTCGGAGAAGCTCAAGGATGGTACCGATCGATGCGCGCTACCCCATTTAGTGGGGGTAGAGCCTACTTGCAAGTCTCTCCGACCTTCACAAAAAAAGTTATTCAAGAATATCTCTTTCTCCTATGTGCTTTCATCCCTAACCCTTCCAAAAGTCGGAGAAGCTCAAGGATGGTACCGATCGATGCGCGCTACCCCATTTAGTGGGGGTAGAGCCTACTTGCAAGTCCCTCCGACCTTCACAAAAAACGTTATTCAAGAATATCTCTTTCTCCTATGTGCTTTCATCCCTAACCCTAACCCTAACCCTTCCGAAAGTCGGAGAAGCTCAAGGATGGTACCGATCGATGTGCGCTACCCCATTTAGTGGGGGTAGAGCCTACTTGCAAGTCTCTCCGACCTTCACAAAAAAAGTTATTCAAGAATATCTCTTTCTCCTATGTGCTTTCATCCCTAACCCTAACCCTAACCCTTCCGAAAGTCGGAGAAGCTCAAGGATGGTACCGATCGATGCGCGCTACCCCATTTAGTGGGGGTAGAGCCTACTTGCAAGTCTCTCCGACCTTCACAAAAAAAGTTATTCAAGAATATCTCTTTCTCCTATGTGCTTTCATCCCTAACCCTAACCCTAACCCTTCCGAAAGTCGGAGAAGCTCAAGGATGGTACCGATCGATGCGCGCTACCCCATTTAGTGGGGGTAGAGCCTACTTGCAAGTCTCTCCGACCTTCACAAAAAAAGTTATTCAAGAATATCTCCTCAGATTTGGGGGAATTTCGTCGGTCGACCTCTTCCGAAGGTCGTACAAGCTCGGGGATGGTACCAATCGATCCGCAGAACCCAAATTAGTCCAGATGCAACCACTTTCCAAGTCTCTCCGACCTTCACAAAAAAAGTTATTCAAGAATATCTCTTTCTCCTATGTGCTTTCATCCCTAACCCTAACCCTAACCCTTCCGAAAGTCGGAGAAGCTCAAGGATGGTACCGATCGATGCGCGCTACCCCATTTAGTGGGGGTAGAGCCTACTTGCAAGTCTCTCCGACCTTCACAAAAAAAGTTATTCAAGAATATCTCTTTCTCCTATGTGCTTTCATCCCTAACCCTAACCCTAACCCTTCCGAAAGTCGGAGAAGCTCGAGGATGGTACCGATCGATGCGCGCTACCCCATTTAGTGGGGGTAGAGCCTACTTGCAAGTCTCTCCGACCTTCACAAAAAAAGTTATTCAAGAATATCTCTTTCTCCTATGTGCTTTCATCCCTAACCCTAACCCTAACCCTTCCGAAAGTCGGAGAAGCTCAAGGATGGTACCGATCGATGCGCGCTACCCCATTTAGTGGGGGTAGAGCCTACTTGCAAGTCTCTCCGACCTTCACAAAAAAAGTTATTCAAGAATATCTCCTCAGATTTGGGGGAATTTCGTCGGTCGACCTCTTCCGAAGGTCGTACAAGCTCGGGGATGGTACCAATCGATCCGCAGGACCCAAATTAGTCCAGATGCAACCACTTTCCAAGTCTCTCCGACCTTCACAAAAAAAGTTATTCAAGAATATCTCTTTCTCCTATGTGCTTTCATCCCTAACCCTAACCCTAACCCTTCCGAAAGTCGGAGAAGCTCAAGGATGGTACCGATCGATGCGCGCTACCCCATTTAGTGGGGGTAGAGCCTACTTGCAAGTCTCTCCGACCTTCACAAAAAAAGTTATTCAAGAATATCTCTTTCTCCTATGTGCTTTCATCCCTAACCCTAACCCTAACCCTTCCGAAAGTCGGAGAAGCTCAAGGATGGTACCGATCGATGCGCGCTACCCCATTTAGTGGGGGTAGAGCCTACTTGCAAGTCTCTCCGACCTTCACAAAAAAAGTTATTCAAGAATATCTCCTCAGATTTGGGGGAATTTCGTCGGTCGACCTCTTCCGAAGGTCGTACAAGCTCGGGGATGGTACCAATCGATCCGCAGAACCCAAATTAGTCCAGATGCAACCACTTTCCAAGTCTCTCCGACCTTCACAAAAAAAGTTATTCAAGAATATCTCTTTCTCCTATGTGCTTTCATCCCTAACCCTAACCCTAACCCTTCCGAAAGTCGGAGAAGCTCAAGGATGGTACCGATCGATGCGCGCTACCCCATTTAGTGGGGGTAGAGCCTACTTGCAAGTCTCTCCGACCTTCACAAAAAAAGTTATTCAAGAATATCTCTTTCTCCTATGTGCTTTCATCCCTAACCCTAACCCTAACCCTTCCGAAAGTCGGAGAAGCTCAAGGATGGTACTGGTCGATGCGCACAACCCCATTTAGTGGGGGTAGAGCCTACTTGCAAGTCTCTCCGACCTTCACAAAAAAAGTTATTCAAGAATATCTCCTCAGATTTGGGGGAATTTCGTCGGTCGACCTCTTCCGAAGGTCGTACAAGCTCGGGGATGGTACCAATCGATCCGCAGGACCCAAATTAGTCCAGATGCAACCACTTTCCAAGTCTCTCCGACCTTCACAAAAAAAGTTATTCAAGAATATCTCTTTCTCCTATGTGCTTTCATCCCTAACCCTAACCCTTCCGAAAGTCGGACAAGCTCAAGGATGGTACCGATCGATGCGCGCTACCCCATTTAGTGGGGGTAGAGCCTACTTGCAAGTCTCTCCGACCTTCACAAAAAAAGTTATTCAAGAATATCTCTTTCTCCTATGTGCTTTCATCCCTAACCCTAACCCTAACCCTTCCGAAAGTCGGAGAAGCTCAAGGATGGTACCGATCGATGCGCGCTACCCCATTTAGTGGGGGTAGAGCCTACTTGCAAGTCTCTCCGACCTTCACAAAAAAAGTTATTCAAGAATATCTCTTTCTCCTATGTGCTTTCATCCCTAACCCTAACCCTAACCCTTCCGAAAGTCGGAGAAGCTCAAGGATGGTACCGATCGATGCGCGCTACCCCATTTAGTGGGGGTAGAGCCTACTTGCAAGTCTCTCCGACCTTCACAAAAAAAGTTATTCAAGAATATCTCCTCAGATTTGGGGGAATTTCGTCGGTCGACCTCTTCCGAAGGTCGTACAAGCTCGGGGATGGTACCAATCGATCCGCAGGACCCAAATTAGTCCAGATGCAACCACTTTCCAAGTCTCTCCGACCTTCACAAAAAAAGTTATTCAAGAATATCTCTTTCTCCTATGTGCTTTCATCCCTAACCCTAACCCTAACCCTTCCGAAAGTCGGAGAAGCTCAAGGATGGTACCGATCGATGTGCGCTACCCCATTTAGTGGGGGTAGAGCCTACTTGCAAGTCTCTCCGACCTTCACAAAAAAAGTTATTCAAGAATATCTCTTTCTCCTATGTGCTTTCATCCCTAACCCTAACCCTAACCCTTCCGAAAGTCGGAGAAGCTCAAGGATGGTACCGATCGATGCGCGCTACCCCATTTAGTGGGGGTAGAGCCTACTTGCAAGTCTCTCCGACCTTCACAAAAAAAGTTATTCAAGAATATCTCTTTCTCCTATGTGCTTTCATCCCTAACCCTAACCCTAACCCTTCCGAAAGTCGGAGAAGCTCAAGGATGGTACCGATCGATGCGCGCTACCCCATTTAGTGGGGGTAGAGCCTACTTGCAAGTCTCTCCGACCTTCACAAAAAAAGTTATTCAAGAATATCTCCTCAGATTTGGGGGAATTTCGTCGGTCGACCTCTTCCGAAGGTCGTACAAGCTCGGGGATGGTACCAATCGATCCGCAGAACCCAAATTAGTCCAGATGCAACCACTTTCCAAGTCTCTCCGACCTTCACAAAAAAAGTTATTCAAGAATATCTCTTTCTCCTATGTGCTTTCATCCCTAACCCTAACCCTAACCCTTCCGAAAGTCGGAGAAGCTCAAGGATGGTACCGATCGATGCGCGTTACCCCATTTAGTGGGGGTAGAGCCTACTTGCAAGTCTCTCCGACCTTCACAAAAAAAGTTATTCAAGAATATCTCTTTCTCCTATGTGCTTTCATCCCTAACCCTAACCCTAACCCTTCCGAAAGTCGGAGAAGCTCGAGGATGGTACCGATCGATGCGCGCTACCCCATTTAGTGGGGGTAGAGCCTACTTGCAAGTCTCTCCGACCTTCACAAAAAAAGTTATTCAAGAATATCTCTTTCTCCTATGTGCTTTCATCCCTAACCCTAACCCTAACCCTTCCGAAAGTCGGAGAAGCTCAAGGATGGTACCGATCGATGCGCGCTACCCCATTTAGTGGGGGTAGAGCCTACTTGCAAGTCTCTCCGACCTTCACAAAAAAAGTTATTCAAGAATATCTCCTCAGATTTGGGGGAATTTCGTCGGTCGACCTCTTCCGAAGGTCGTACAAGCTCGGGGATGGTACCAATCGATCCGCAGGACCCAAATTAGTCCAGATGCAACCACTTTCCAAGTCTCTCCGACCTTCACAAAAAAAGTTATTCAAGAATATCTCTTTCTCCTATGTGCTTTCATCCCTAACCCTAACCCTTCCGAAAGTCGGAGAAGCTCAAGGATGGTACCGATCGATGCGCGCTACCCCATTTAGTGGGGGTAGAGCCTACTTGCAAGTCTCTCCGACCTTCACAAAAAAAGTTATTCAAGAATATCTCTTTCTCCTATGTGCTTTCATCCCTAACCCTAACCCTAACCCTTCCGAAAGTCGGAGAAGCTCAAGGATGGTACCGATCGATGCGCGCTACCCCATTTAGTGGGGGTAGAGCCTACTTGCAAGTCTCTCCGACCTTCACAAAAAAAGTTATTCAAGAATATCTCTTTCTCCTATGTGCTTTCATCCCTAACCCTAACCCTAACCCTTCCGAAAGTCGGAGAAGCTCAAGGATGGTACCGATCGATGCGCGCTACCCCATTTAGTGGGGGTAGAGCCTACTTGCAAGTCTCTCCGACCTTCACAAAAAAAGTTATTCAAGAATATCTCTTTCTCCTATGTGCTTTCATCCCTAACCCTAACCCTAACCCTTCCGAAAGTCGGAGAAGCTCAAGGATGGTACCGATCGATGCGCGCTACCCCATTTAGTGGGGGTAGAGCCTACTTGCAAGTCTCTCCGACCTTCACAAAAAAAGTTATTCAAGAATATCTCTTTCTCCTATGTGCTTTCATCCCTAACCCTAACCCTAACCCTTCCGAAAGTCGGAGAAGCTCAAGGATGGTACCGATCGATGCGCGCTACCCCATTTAGTGGGGGTAGAGCCTACTTGCAAGTCTCTCCGACCTTCACAAAAAAAGTTATTCAAGAATATCTCTTTCTCCTATGTGCTTTCATCCCTAACCCTAACCCTAACCCTTCCAAAAGTCGGAGAAGCTCAAGGATGGTACCGATCGATGCGCGCTACCCCATTTAGTGGGGGTAGAGCCTACTTGCAAGTCTCTCCGACCTTCACAAAAAAAGTTATTCAAGAATATCTCCTCAGATTTGGGGGAATTTCGTCGGTCGACCTCTTCCGAAGGTCGTACAAGCTCGGGGATGGTACCAATCGATCCGCAGGACCCAAATTAGTCCAGATGCAACCACTTTCCAAGTCTCTCCGACCTTCACAAAAAAAGTTATTCAAGAATATCTCTTTCTCCTATGTGCTTTCATCCCTAACCCTAACCCTAACCCTTCCGAAAGTCGGAGAAGCTCAAGGATGGTACCGATCGATGCGCGCTACCCCATTTAGTGGGGGTAGAGCCTACTTGCAAGTCTCTCCGACCTTCACAAAAAAAGTTATTCAAGAATATCTCTTTCTCCTATGTGCTTTCATCCCTAACCCTAACCCTAACCCTTCCGAAAGTCGGAGAAGCTCAAGGATGGTACCGATCGATGCGCGCTACCCCATTTAGTGGGGGTAGAGCCTACTTGCAAGTCTCTCCGACCTTCACAAAAAAAGTTATTCAAGAATATCTCTTTCTCCTATGTGCTTTCATCCCTAACCCTAACCCTAACCCTTCCGAAAGTCGGAGAAGCTCAAGGATGGTACCGATCGATGCGCGCTACCCCATTTAGTGGGGGTAGAGCCTACTTGCAAGTCTCTCCGACCTTCACAAAAAAAGTTATTCAAGAATATCTCCTCAGATTTGGGGGAATTTCGTCGGTCGACCTCTTTCGAAGGTCGTACAAGCTCGGGGATGGTACCAATCGATCCGCAGGACCCAAATTAGTCCAGATGCAACCACTTTCCAAGTCTCTCCGACCTTCACAAAAAAAGTTATTCAAGAATATCTCTTTCTCCTATGTGCTTTCATCCCTAACCCTAACCCTAACCCTTCCGAAAGTCGGAGAAGCTCAAGGATGGTACCGATCGATGCGCGCTACCCCATTTAGTGGGGGTAGAGCCTACTTGCAAGTCTCTCCGACCTTCACAAAAAAAGTTATTCAAGAATATCTCCTCAGATTTGGGGGAATTTCGTCGGTCGACCTCTTCCGAAGGTCGTACAAGCTCGGGGATGGTACCAATCGATCCGCAGGACCCAAATTAGTCCAGATGCAACCACTTTCCAAGTCTCTCCGACCTTCACAAAAAAAGTTATTCAAGAATATCTCTTTCTCCTATGTGCTTTCATCCCTAACCCTAACCCTTCCGAAAGTCGGAGAAGCTCAAGGATGGTACCGATCGATGCGCGCTACCCCATTTAGTGGGGGTAGAGCCTACTTGCAAGTCTCTCCGACCTTCACAAAAAAAGTTATTCAAGAATATCTCTTTCTCCTATGTGCTTTCATCCCTAACCCTAACCCTAACCCTTCCGAAAGTCGGAGAAGCTCAAGGATGGTACCGATCGATGCGCGCTACCCCATTTAGTGGGGGTAGAGCCTACTTGCAAGTCTCTCCGACCTTCACAAAAAAAGTTATTCAAGAATATCTCTTTCTCCTATGTGCTTTCATCCCTAACCCTAACCCTAACCCTTCCGAAAGTCGGAGAAGCTCAAGGATGGTACCGATCGATGCGCGCTACCCCATTTAGTGGGGGTAGAGCCTACTTGCAAGTCTCTCCGACCTTCACAAAAAAAGTTATTCAAGAATATCTCTTTCTCCTATGTGCTTTCATCCCTAACCCTAACCCTAACCCTTCCGAAAGTCGGAGAAGCTCAAGGATGGTACCGATCGATGCGCGCTACCCCATTTAGTGGGGGTAGAGCCTACTTGCAAGTCTCTCCGACCTTCACAAAAAAAGTTATTCAAGAATATCTCTTTCTCCTATGTGCTTTCATCCCTAACCCTAACCCTAACCCTTCCGAAAGTCGGAGAAGCTCAAGGATGGTACCGATCGATGCGCGCTACCCCATTTAGTGGGGGTAGAGCCTACTTGCAAGTCTCTCCGACCTTCACAAAAAAAGTTATTCAAGAATATCTCTTTCTCCTATGTGCTTTCATCCCTAACCCTAACCCTAACCCTTCCAAAAGTCGGAGAAGCTCAAGGATGGTACCGATCGATGCGCGCTACCCCATTTAGTGGGGGTAGAGCCTACTTGCAAGTCTCTCCGACCTTCACAAAAAAAGTTATTCAAGAATATCTCCTCAGATTTGGGGGAATTTCGTCGGTCGACCTCTTCCGAAGGTCGTACAAGCTCGGGGATGGTACCAATCGATCCGCAGGACCCAAATTAGTCCAGATGCAACCACTTTCCAAGTCTCTCCGACCTTCACAAAAAAAGTTATTCAAGAATATCTCTTTCTCCTATGTGCTTTCATCCCTAACCCTAACCCTTCCGAAAGTCGGAGAAGCTCAAGGATGGTACCGATCGATGCGCGCTACCCCATTTAGTGGGGGTAGAGCCTACTTGCAAGTCTCTCCGACCTTCACAAAAAAAGTTATTCAAGAATATCTCTTTCTCCTATGTGCTTTCATCCCTAACCCTAACCCTAACCCTTCCGAAAGTCGGAGAAGCTCAAGGATGGTACCGATCGATGCGCGCTACCCCATTTAGTGGGGGTAGAGCCTACTTGCAAGTCTCTCCGACCTTCACAAAAAAAGTTATTCAAGAATATCTCTTTCTCCTATGTGCTTTCATCCCTAACCCTAACCCTAACCCTTCCGAAAGTCGGAGAAGCTCAAGGATGGTACCGATCGATGCGCGCTACCCCATTTAGTGGGGGTAGAGCCTACTTGCAAGTCTCTCCGACCTTCACAAAAAAAGTTATTCAAGAATATCTCTTTCTCCTATGTGCTTTCATCCCTAACCCTAACCCTAACCCTTCCGAAAGTCGGAGAAGCTCAAGGATGGTACCGATCGATGCGCGCTACCCCATTTAGTGGGGGTAGAGCCTACTTGCAAGTCTCTCCGACCTTCACAAAAAAAGTTATTCAAGAATATCTCTTTCTCCTATGTGCTTTCATCCCTAACCCTAACCCTAACCCTTCCGAAAGTCGGAGAAGCTCAAGGATGGTACCGATCGATGCGCGCTACCCCATTTAGTGGGGGTAGAGCCTACTTGCAAGTCTCTCCGACCTTCACAAAAAAAGTTATTCAAGAATATCTCTTTCTCCTATGTGCTTTCATCCCTAACCCTAACCCTAACCCTTCCAAAAGTCGGAGAAGCTCAAGGATGGTACCGATCGATGCGCGCTACCCCATTTAGTGGGGGTAGAGCCTACTTGCAAGTCTCTCCGACCTTCACAAAAAAAGTTATTCAAGAATATCTCCTCAGATTTGGGGGAATTTCGTCGGTCGACCTCTTCCGAAGGTCGTACAAGCTCGGGGATGGTACCAATCGATCCGCAGGACCCAAATTAGTCCAGATGCAACCACTTTCCAAGTCTCTCCGACCTTCACAAAAAAAGTTATTCAAGAATATCTCTTTCTCCTATGTGCTTTCATCCCTAACCCTAACCCTAACCCTTCCGAAAGTCGGAGAAGCTCAAGGATGGTACCGATCGATGCGCGCTACCCCATTTAGTGGGGGTAGAGCCTACTTGCAAGTCTCTCCGACCTTCACAAAAAAAGTTATTCAAGAATATCTCTTTCTCCTATGTGCTTTCATCCCTAACCCTAACCCTAACCCTTCCGAAAGTCGGAGAAGCTCAAGGATGGTACCGATCGATGCGCGCTACCCCATTTAGTGGGGGTAGAGCCTACTTGCAAGTCTCTCCGACCTTCACAAAAAAAGTTATTCAAGAATATCTCTTTCTCCTATGTGCTTTCATCCCTAACCCTAACCCTAACCCTTCCGAAAGTCGGAGAAGCTCAAGGATGGTACCGATCGATGCGCGCTACCCCATTTAGTGGGGGTAGAGCCTACTTGCAAGTCTCTCCGACCTTCACAAAAAAAGTTATTCAAGAATATCTCCTCAGATTTGGGGGAATTTCGTCGGTCGACCTCTTTCGAAGGTCGTACAAGCTCGGGGATGGTACCAATCGATCCGCAGGACCCAAATTAGTCCAGATGCAACCACTTTCCAAGTCTCTCCGACCTTCACAAAAAAAGTTATTCAAGAATATCTCTTTCTCCTATGTGCTTTCATCCCTAACCCTAACCCTAACCCTTCCGAAAGTCGGAGAAGCTCAAGGATGGTACCGATCGATGCGCGCAACCCCATTTAGTGGGGGTAGAGCCTACTTGCAAGTCTCTCCGACCTTCACAAAAAAAGTTATTCAAGAATATCTCTTTCTCCTATGTGCTTTCATCCCTAACCCTAACCCTAACCCTTCCGAAAGTCGGAGAAGCTCAAAGATGGTACCGATCGATGCGCGCTACCCCATTTAGTGGGGGTAGAGCCTACTTGCAAGTCTCTCCGACCTTCACAAAAAAAGTTATTCAAGAATATCTCTTTCTCCTATGTGCTTTCATCCCTAACCCTAACCCTTCCGAAAGTCGGAGAAGCTCAAGGATGGTACCGATCGATGCGCGCTACCCCATTTAGTGGGGGTAGAGCCTACTTGCAAGTCTCTCCGACCTTCACAAAAAAAGTTATTCAAGAATATCTCTTTCTCCTATGTGCTTTCATCCCTAACCCTAACCCTAACCCTTCCGAAAGTCGGAGAAGCTCAAGGATGGTACCGATCGATGCGCGCTACCCCATTTAGTGGGGGTAGAGCCTACTTGCAAGTCTCTCCGACCTTCACAAAAAAAGTTATTCAAGAATATCTCTTTCTCCTATGTGCTTTCATCCCTAACCCTAACCCTAACCCTTCCGAAAGTCGGAGAAGCTCAAGGATGGTACCGATCGATGCGCGCTACCCCATTTAGTGGGGGTAGAGCCTACTTGCAAGTCTCTCCGACCTTCACAAAAAAAGTTATTCAAGAATATCTCTTTCTCCTATGTGCTTTCATCCCTAACCCTAACCCTAACCCTTCCGAAAGTCGGAGAAGCTCAAGGATGGTACCGATCGATGCGCGCTACCCCATTTAGTGGGGGTAGAGCCTACTTGCAAGTCTCTCCGACCTTCACAAAAAAAGTTATTCAAGAATATCTCTTTCTCCTATGTGCTTTCATCCCTAACCCTAACCCTAACCCTTCCGAAAGTCGGAGAAGCTCAAGGATGGTACCGATCGATGCGCGCTACCCCATTTAGTGGGGGTAGAGCCTACTTGCAAGTCTCTCCGACCTTCACAAAAAAAGTTATTCAAGAATATCTCTTTCTCCTATGTGCTTTCATCCCTAACCCTAACCCTAACCCTTCCAAAAGTCGGAGAAGCTCAAGGATGGTACCGATCGATGCGCGCTACCCCATTTAGTGGGGGTAGAGCCTACTTGCAAGTCTCTCCGACCTTCACAAAAAAAGTTATTCAAGAATATCTCCTCAGATTTGGGGGAATTTCGTCGGTCGACCTCTTCCGAAGGTCGTACAAGCTCGGGGATGGTACCAATCGATCCGCAGGACCCAAATTAGTCCAGATGCAACCACTTTCCAAGTCTCTCCGACCTTCACAAAAAAAGTTATTCAAGAATATCTCTTTCTCCTATGTGCTTTCATCCCTAACCCTAACCCTAACCCTTCCGAAAGTCGGAGAAGCTCAAGGATGGTACCGATCGATGCGCGCTACCCCATTTAGTGGGGGTAGAGCCTACTTGCAAGTCTCTCCGACCTTCACAAAAAAAGTTATTCAAGAATATCTCTTTCTCCTATGTGCTTTCATCCCTAACCCTAACCCTAACCCTTCCGAAAGTCGGAGAAGCTCAAGGATGGTACCGATCGATGCGCGCTACCCCATTTAGTGGGGGTAGAGCCTACTTGCAAGTCTCTCCGACCTTCACAAAAAAAGTTATTCAAGAATATCTCTTTCTCCTATGTGCTTTCATCCCTAACCCTAACCCTAACCCTTCCGAAAGTCGGAGAAGCTCAAGGATGGTACCGATCGATGCGCGCTACCCCATTTAGTGGGGGTAGAGCCTACTTGCAAGTCTCTCCGACCTTCACAAAAAAAGTTATTCAAGAATATCTCCTCAGATTTGGGGGAATTTCGTCGGTCGACCTCTTTCGAAGGTCGTACAAGCTCGGGGATGGTACCAATCGATCCGCAGGACCCAAATTAGTCCAGATGCAACCACTTTCCAAGTCTCTCCGACCTTCACAAAAAAAGTTATTCAAGAATATCTCTTTCTCCTATGTGCTTTCATCCCTAACCCTAACCCTAACCCTTCCGAAAGTCGGAGAAGCTCAAGGATGGTACCGATCGATGCGCGCAACCCCATTTAGTGGGGGTAGAGCCTACTTGCAAGTCTCTCCGACCTTCACAAAAAAAGTTATTCAAGAATATCTCTTTCTCCTATGTGCTTTCATCCCTAACCCTAACCCTAACCCTTCCGAAAGTCGGAGAAGCTCAAAGATGGTACCGATCGATGCGCGCTACCCCATTTAGTGGGGGTAGAGCCTACTTGCAAGTCTCTCCGACCTTCACAAAAAAAGTTATTCAAGAATATCTCTTTCTCCTATGTGCTTTCATCCCTAACCCTAACCCTTCCGAAAGTCGGAGAAGCTCAAGGATGGTACCGATCGATGCGCGCTACCCCATTTAGTGGGGGTAGAGCCTACTTGCAAGTCTCTCCGACCTTCACAAAAAAAGTTATTCAAGAATATCTCTTTCTCCTATGTGCTTTCATCCCTAACCCTAACCCTAACCCTTCCGAAAGTCGGAGAAGCTCAAGGATGGTACCGATCGATGCGCGCTACCCCATTTAGTGGGGGTAGAGCCTACTTGCAAGTCTCTCCGACCTTCACAAAAAAAGTTATTCAAGAATATCTCTTTCTCCTATGTGCTTTCATCCCTAACCCTAACCCTAACCCTTCCGAAAGTCGGAGAAGCTCAAGGATGGTACCGATCGATGCGCGCTACCCCATTTAGTGGGGGTAGAGCCTACTTGCAAGTCTCTCCGACCTTCACAAAAAAAGTTATTCAAGAATATCTCCTCAGATTTGGGGGAATTTCGTCGGTCGACCTCTTTCGAAGGTCGTACAAGCTCGGGGATGGTACCAATCGATCCGCAGGACCCAAATTAGTCCAGATGCAACCACTTTCCAAGTCTCTCCGACCTTCACAAAAAAAGTTATTCAAGAATATCTCTTTCTCCTATGTGCTTTCATCCCTAACCCTAACCCTAACCCTTCCGAAAGTCGGAGAAGCTCAAGGATGGTACCGATCGATGCGCGCAACCCCATTTAGTGGGGGTAGAGCCTACTTGCAAGTCTCTCCGACCTTCACAAAAAAAGTTATTCAAGAATATCTCTTTCTCCTATGTGCTTTCATCCCTAACCCTAACCCTAACCCTTCCGAAAGTCGGAGAAGCTCAAAGATGGTACCGATCGATGCGCGCTACCCCATTTAGTGGGGGTAGAGCCTACTTGCAAGTCTCTCCGACCTTCACAAAAAAAGTTATTCAAGAATATCTCTTTCTCCTATGTGCTTTCATCCCTAACCCTAACCCTTCCGAAAGTCGGAGAAGCTCAAGGATGGTACCGATCGATGCGCGCTACCCCATTTAGTGGGGGTAGAGCCTACTTGCAAGTCTCTCCGACCTTCACAAAAAAAGTTATTCAAGAATATCTCTTTCTCCTATGTGCTTTCATCCCTAACCCTAACCCTAACCCTTCCGAAAGTCGGAGAAGCTCAAGGATGGTACCGATCGATGCGCGCTACCCCATTTAGTGGGGGTAGAGCCTACTTGCAAGTCTCTCCGACCTTCACAAAAAAAGTTATTCAAGAATATCTCTTTCTCCTATGTGCTTTCATCCCTAACCCTAACCCTAACCCTTCCGAAAGTCGGAGAAGCTCAAGGATGGTACCGATCGATGCGCGCTACCCCATTTAGTGGGGGTAGAGCCTACTTGCAAGTCTCTCCGACCTTCACAAAAAAAGTTATTCAAGAATATCTCTTTCTCCTATGTGCTTTCATCCCTAACCCTAACCCTTCCAAAAGTCGGAGAAGCTCAAGGATGGTACCGATCGATGCGCGCTACCCCATTTAGTGGGGGTAGAGCCTACTTGCAAGTCCCTCCGACCTTCACAAAAAACGTTATTCAAGAATATCTCTTTCTCCTATGTGCTTTCATCCCTAACCCTAACCCTAACCCTTCCGAAAGTCGGAGAAGCTCAAGGATGGTACCGATCGATGTGCGCTACCCCATTTAGTGGGGGTAGAGCCTACTTGCAAGTCTCTCCGACCTTCACAAAAAAAGTTATTCAAGAATATCTCTTTCTCCTATGTGCTTTCATCCCTAACCCTAACCCTAACCCTTCCGAAAGTCGGAGAAGCTCAAGGATGGTACCGATCGATGCGCGCTACCCCATTTAGTGGGGGTAGAGCCTACTTGCAAGTCTCTCCGACCTTCACAAAAAAAGTTATTCAAGAATATCTCTTTCTCCTATGTGCCTTCATCCCTAACCCTAACCCTAACCCTTCCGAAAGTCGGAGAAGCTCAAGGATGGTACCGATCGATGCGCGCTACCCCATTTAGTGGGGGTAGAGCCTACTTGCAAGTCTCTCCGACCTTCACAAAAAAAGTTATTCAAGAATATCTCCTCAGATTTGGGGGAATTTCGTCGGTCGACCTCTTCCGAAGGTCGTACAAGCTCGGGGATGGTACCAATCGATCCGCAGAACCCAAATTAGTCCAGATGCAACCACTTTCCAAGTCTCTCCGACCTTCACAAAAAAAGTTATTCAAGAATATCTCTTTCTCCTATGTGCTTTCATCCCTAACCCTAACCCTAACCCTTCCGAAAGTCGGAGAAGCTCAAGGATGGTACCGATCGATGCGCGCTACCCCATTTAGTGGGGGTAGAGCCTACTTGCAAGTCTCTCCGACCTTCACAAAAAAAGTTATTCAAGAATATCTCTTTCTCCTATGTGCTTTCATCCCTAACCCTAACCCTAACCCTTCCGAAAGTCGGAGAAGCTCGAGGATGGTACCGATCGATGCGCGCTACCCCATTTAGTGGGGGTAGAGCCTACTTGCAAGTCTCTCCGACCTTCACAAAAAAAGTTATTCAAGAATATCTCTTTCTCCTATGTGCTTTCATCCCTAACCCTAACCCTAACCCTTCCGAAAGTCGGAGAAGCTCAAGGATGCTACCGATCGATGCGCGCTACCCCATTTAGTGGGGGTAGAGCCTACTTGCAAGTCTCTCCGACCTTCACAAAAAAAGTTATTCAAGAATATCTCTTTCTCCTATGTGCTTTCATCCCTAACCCTAACCCTAACCCTTCCGAAAGTCGGAGAAGCTCAAGGATGGTACCGATCGATGCGCGCTACCCCATTTAGTGGGGGTAGAGCCTACTTGCAAGTCTCTCCGACCTTCACAAAAAAAGTTATTCAAGAATATCTCTTTCTCCTATGTGCTTTCATCCCTAACCCTAACCCTAACCCTTCCGAAAGTCGGAGAAGCTCAAGGATGGTACCGATCGATGCGCGCTACCCCATTTAGTGGGGGTAGAGCCTACTTGCAAGTCTCTCCGACCTTCACAAAAAAAGTTATTCAAGAATATCTCTTTCTCCTATGTGCTTTCATCCCTAACCCTAACCCTAACCCTTCCGAAAGTCGGAGAAGCTCAAGGATGGTACCGATCGATGCGCGCTACCCCATTTAGTGGGGGTAGAGCCTACTTGCAAGTCTCTCCGACCTTCACAAAAAAAGTTATTCAAGAATATCTCTTTCTCCTATGTGCTTTCATCCCTAACCCTAACCCTAACCCTTCCGAAAGTCGGAGAAGCTCAAGGATGGTACCGATCGATGCGCGCTACCCCATTTAGTGGGGGTAGAGCCTACTTGCAAGTCTCTCCGACCTTCACAAAAAAAGTTATTCAAGAATATCTCTTTCTCCTATGTGCTTTCATCCCTAACCCTAACCCTAACCCTTCCAAAAGTCGGAGAAGCTCAAGGATGGTACCGATCGATGCGCGCTACCCCATTTAGTGGGGGTAGAGCCTACTTGCAAGTCTCTCCGACCTTCACAAAAAAAGTTATTCAAGAATATCTCTTTCTCCTATGTGCTTTCATCCCTAACCCTAACCCTAACCCTTCCGAAAGTCGGAGAAGCTCGAGGATGGTACCGATCGATGCGCGCTACCCCATTTAGTGGGGGTAGAGCCTACTTGCAAGTCTCTCCGACCTTCACAAAAAAAGTTATTCAAGAATATCTCTTTCTCCTATGTGCTTTCATCCCTAACCCTAACCCTAACCCTTCCGAAAGTCGGAGAAGCTCAAGGATGCTACCGATCGATGCGCGCTACCCCATTTAGTGGGGGTAGAGCCTACTTGCAAGTCTCTCCGACCTTCACAAAAAAAGTTATTCAAGAATATCTCTTTCTCCTATGTGCTTTCATCCCTAACCCTAACCCTAACCCTTCCGAAAGTCGGAGAAGCTCAAGGATGGTACCGATCGATGCGCGCTACCCCATTTAGTGGGGGTAGAGCCTACTTGCAAGTCTCTCCGACCTTCACAAAAAAAGTTATTCAAGAATATCTCTTTCTCCTATGTGCTTTCATCCCTAACCCTAACCCTAACCCTTCCGAAAGTCGGAGAAGCTCAAGGATGGTACCGATCGATGCGCGCTACCCCATTTAGTGGGGGTAGAGCCTACTTGCAAGTCTCTCCGACCTTCACAAAAAAAGTTATTCAAGAATATCTCTTTCTCCTATGTGCTTTCATCCCTAACCCTAACCCTAACCCTTCCGAAAGTCGGAGAAGCTCAAGGATGGTACCGATCGATGCGCGCTACCCCATTTAGTGGGGGTAGAGCCTACTTGCAAGTCTCTCCGACCTTCACAAAAAAAGTTATTCAAGAATATCTCTTTCTCCTATGTGCTTTCATCCCTAACCCTAACCCTAACCCTTCCAAAAGTCGGAGAAGCTCAAGGATGGTACCGATCGATGCGCGCTACCCCATTTAGTGGGGGTAGAGCCTACTTGCAAGTCTCTCCGACCTTCACAAAAAAAGTTATTCAAGAATATCTCCTCAGATTTGGGGGAATTTCGTCGGTCGACCTCTTCCGAAGGTCGTACAAGCTCGGGGATGGTACCAATCGATCCGCAGGACCCAAATTAGTCCAGATGCAACCACTTTCCAAGTCTCTCCGACCTTCACAAAAAAAGTTATTCAAGAATATCTCTTTCTCCTATGTGCTTTCATCCCTAACCCTAACCCTAACCCTTCCGAAAGTCGGAGAAGCTCAAGGATGGTACCGATCGATGCGCGCTACCCCATTTAGTGGGGGTAGAGCCTACTTGCAAGTCTCTCCGACCTTCACAAAAAAAGTTATTCAAGAATATCTCTTTCTCCTATGTGCTTTCATCCCTAACCCTAACCCTAACCCTTCCGAAAGTCGGAGAAGCTCAAGGATGGTACCGATCGATGCGCGCTACCCCATTTAGTGGGGGTAGAGCCTACTTGCAAGTCTCTCCGACCTTCACAAAAAAAGTTATTCAAGAATATCTCTTTCTCCTATGTGCTTTCATCCCTAACCCTAACCCTAACCCTTCCGAAAGTCGGAGAAGCTCAAGGATGGTACCGATCGATGCGCGCTACCCCATTTAGTGGGGGTAGAGCCTACTTGCAAGTCTCTCCGACCTTCACAAAAAAAGTTATTCAAGAATATCTCCTCAGATTTGGGGGAATTTCGTCGGTCGACCTCTTTCGAAGGTCGTACAAGCTCGGAGATGGTACCAATCGATCCGCAGGACCCAAATTAGTCCAGATGCAACCACTTTCCAAGTCTCTCCGACCTTCACAAAAAAAGTTATTCAAGAATATCTCTTTCTCCTATGTGCTTTCATCCCTAACCCTAACCCTAACCCTTCCGAAAGTCGGAGAAGCTCAAGGATGGTACCGATCGATGCGCGCAACCCCATTTAGTGGGAGTAGAGCCTACTTGCAAGTCTCTCCGACCTTCACAAAAAAAGTTATTCAAGAATATCTCTTTCTCCTATGTGCTTTCATCCCTAACCCTAACCCTAACCCTTCCGAAAGTCGGAGAAGCTCAAAGATGGTACCGATCGATGCGCGCTACCCCATTTAGTGGGGGTAGAGCCTACTTGCAAGTCTCTCCGACCTTCACAAAAAAAGTTATTCAAGAATATCTCTTTCTCCTATGTGCTTTCATCCCTAACCCTAACCCTTCCGAAAGTCGGAGAAGCTCAAGGATGGTACCGATCGATGCGCGCTACCCCATTTAGTGGGGGTAGAGCCTACTTGCAAGTCTCTCCGACCTTCACAAAAAAAGTTATTCAAGAATATCTCTTTCTCCTATGTGCTTTCATCCCTAACCCTAACCCTAACCCTTCCGAAAGTCGGAGAAGCTCAAGGATGGTACCGATCGATGCGCGCTACCCCATTTAGTGGGGGTAGAGCCTACTTGCAAGTCTCTCCGACCTTCACAAAAAAAGTTATTCAAGAATATCTCTTTCTCCTATGTGCTTTCATCCCTAACCCTAACCCTAACCCTTCCGAAAGTCGGAGAAGCTCAAGGATGGTACCGATCGATGCGCGCTACCCCATTTAGTGGGGGTAGAGCCTACTTGCAAGTCTCTCCGACCTTCACAAAAAAAGTTATTCAAGAATATCTCTTTCTCCTATGTGCTTTCATCCCTAACCCTAACCCTTCCAAAAGTCGGAGAAGCTCAAGGATGGTACCGATCGATGCGCGCTACCCCATTTAGTGGGGGTAGAGCCTACTTGCAAGTCCCTCCGACCTTCACAAAAAACGTTATTCAAGAATATCTCTTTCTCCTATGTGCTTTCATCCCTAACCCTAACCCTAACCCTTCCGAAAGTCGGAGAAGCTCAAGGATGGTACCGATCGATGCGCGCTACCCCATTTAGTGGGGGTAGAGCCTACTTGCAAGTCTCTCCGACCTTCACAAAAAAAGTTATTCAAGAATATCTCCTCAGATTTGGGGGAATTTCGTCGGTCGACCTCTTCCGAAGGTCGTACAAGCTCGGGGATGGTACCAATCGATCCGCAGGACCCAAATTAGTCCAGATGCAACCACTTTCCAAGTCTCTCCGACCTTCACAAAAAAAGTTATTCAAGAATATCTCTTTCTCCTATGTGCTTTCATCCCTAACCCTAACCCTAACCCTTCCGAAAGTCGGAGAAGCTCAAGGATGGTACCGATCGATGCGCGCTACCCCATTTAGTGGGGGTAGAGCCTACTTGCAAGTCTCTCCGACCTTCACAAAAAAAGTTATTCAAGAATATCTCTTTCTCCTATGTGCTTTCATCCCTAACCCTAACCCTAACCCTTCCGAAAGTCGGAGAAGCTCAAGGATGGTACCGATCGATGCGCGCTACCCCATTTAGTGGGGGTAGAGCCTACTTGCAAGTCTCTCCGACCTTCACAAAAAAAGTTATTCAAGAATATCTCTTTCTCCTATGTGCTTTCATCCCTAACCCTAACCCTAACCCTTCCGAAAGTCGGAGAAGCTCAAGGATGGTACCGATCGATGCGCGCTACCCCATTTAGTGGGGGTAGAGCCTACTTGCAAGTCTCTCCGACCTTCACAAAAAAAGTTATTCAAGAATATCTCTTTCTCCTATGTGCTTTCATCCCTAACCCTAACCCTTCCGAAAGTCGGAGAAGCTCAAGGATGGTACCGATCGATGCGCGCTACCCCATTTAGTGGGGGTAGAGCCTACTTGCAAGTCTCTCCGACCTTCACAAAAAAAGTTATTCAAGAATATCTCTTTCTCCTATGTGCTTTCATCCCTAACCCTAACCCTAACCCTTCCGAAAGTCGGAGAAGCTCAAGGATGGTACCGATCGATGCGCGCTACCCCATTTAGTGGGGGTAGAGCCTACTTGCAAGTCTCTCCGACCTTCACAAAAAAAGTTATTCAAGAATATCTCTTTCTCCTATGTGCTTTCATCCCTAACCCTAACCCTAACCCTTCCAAAAGTCGGAGAAGCTCAAGGATGGTACCGATCGATGCGCGCTACCCCATTTAGTGGGGGTAGAGCCTACTTGCAAGTCTCTCCGACCTTCACAAAAAAAGTTATTCAAGAATATCTCCTCAGATTTGGGGGAATTTCGTCGGTCGACCTCTTCCGAAGGTCGTACAAGCTCGGGGATGGTACCAATCGATCCGCAGGACCCAAATTAGTCCAGATGCAACCACTTTCCAAGTCTCTCCGACCTTCACAAAAAAAGTTATTCAAGAATATCTCTTTCTCCTATGTGCTTTCATCCCTAACCCTAACCCTAACCCTTCCGAAAGTCGGAGAAGCTCAAGGATGGTACCGATCGATGCGCGCTACCCCATTTAGTGGGGGTAGAGCCTACTTGCAAGTCTCTCCGACCTTCACAAAAAAAGTTATTCAAGAATATCTCTTTCTCCTATGTGCTTTCATCCCTAACCCTAACCCTAACCCTTCCGAAAGTCGGAGAAGCTCAAGGATGGTACCGATCGATGCGCGCTACCCCATTTAGTGGGGGTAGAGCCTACTTGCAAGTCTCTCCGACCTTCACAAAAAAAGTTATTCAAGAATATCTCTTTCTCCTATGTGCTTTCATCCCTAACCCTAACCCTAACCCTTCCGAAAGTCGGAGAAGCTCAAGGATGGTACCGATCGATGCGCGCTACCCCATTTAGTGGGGGTAGAGCCTACTTGCAAGTCTCTCCGACCTTCACAAAAAAAGTTATTCAAGAATATCTCTTTCTCCTATGTGCTTTCATCCCTAACCCTAACCCTAACCCTTCCGAAAGTCGGAGAAGCTCAAGGATGGTACCGATCGATGCGCGCTACCCCATTTAGTGGGGGTAGAGCCTACTTGCAAGTCTCTCCGACCTTCACAAAAAAAGTTATTCAAGAATATCTCCTCAGATTTGGGGGAATTTCGTCGGTCGACCTCTTTCGAAGGTCGTACAAGCTCGGAGATGGTACCAATCGATCCGCAGGACCCAAATTAGTCCAGATGCAACCACTTTCCAAGTCTCTCCGACCTTCACAAAAAAAGTTATTCAAGAATATCTCTTTCTCCTATGTGCTTTCATCCCTAACCCTAACCCTAACCCTTCCGAAAGTCGGAGAAGCTCAAGGATGGTACCGATCGATGCGCGCAACCCCATTTAGTGGGAGTAGAGCCTACTTGCAAGTCTCTCCGACCTTCACAAAAAAAGTTATTCAAGAATATCTCTTTCTCCTATGTGCTTTCATCCCTAACCCTAACCCTAACCCTTCCGAAAGTCGGAGAAGCTCAAAGATGGTACCGATCGATGCGCGCTACCCCATTTAGTGGGGGTAGAGCCTACTTGCAAGTCTCTCCGACCTTCACAAAAAAAGTTATTCAAGAATATCTCTTTCTCCTATGTGCTTTCATCCCTAACCCTAACCCTTCCGAAAGTCGGAGAAGCTCAAGGATGGTACCGATCGATGCGCGCTACCCCATTTAGTGGGGGTAGAGCCTACTTGCAAGTCTCTCCGACCTTCACAAAAAAAGTTATTCAAGAATATCTCTTTCTCCTATGTGCTTTCATCCCTAACCCTAACCCTAACCCTTCCGAAAGTCGGAGAAGCTCAAGGATGGTACCGATCGATGCGCGCTACCCCATTTAGTGGGGGTAGAGCCTACTTGCAAGTCTCTCCGACCTTCACAAAAAAAGTTATTCAAGAATATCTCTTTCTCCTATGTGCTTTCATCCCTAACCCTAACCCTAACCCTTCCGAAAGTCGGAGAAGCTCAAGGATGGTACCGATCGATGCGCGCTACCCCATTTAGTGGGGGTAGAGCCTACTTGCAAGTCTCTCCGACCTTCACAAAAAAAGTTATTCAAGAATATCTCTTTCTCCTATGTGCTTTCATCCCTAACCCTAACCCTTCCAAAAGTCGGAGAAGCTCAAGGATGGTACCGATCGATGCGCGCTACCCCATTTAGTGGGGGTAGAGCCTACTTGCAAGTCCCTCCGACCTTCACAAAAAACGTTATTCAAGAATATCTCTTTCTCCTATGTGCTTTCATCCCTAACCCTAACCCTAACCCTTCCGAAAGTCGGAGAAGCTCAAGGATGGTACCGATCGATGTGCGCTACCCCATTTAGTGGGGGTAGAGCCTACTTGCAAGTCTCTCCGACCTTCACAAAAAAAGTTATTCAAGAATATCTCCTCAGATTTGGGGGAATTTCGTCGGTCGACCTCTTCCGAAGGTCGTACAAGCTCGGGGATGGTACCAATCGATCCGCAGGACCCAAATTAGTCCAGATGCAACCACTTTCCAAGTCTCTCCGACCTTCACAAAAAAAGTTATTCAAGAATATCTCTTTCTCCTATGTGCTTTCATCCCTAACCCTAACCCTAACCCTTCCGAAAGTCGGAGAAGCTCAAGGATGGTACCGATCGATGCGCGCTACCCCATTTAGTGGGGGTAGAGCCTACTTGCAAGTCTCTCCGACCTTCACAAAAAAAGTTATTCAAGAATATCTCTTTCTCCTATGTGCTTTCATCCCTAACCCTAACCCTAACCCTTCCGAAAGTCGGAGAAGCTCAAGGATGGTACCGATCGATGCGCGCTACCCCATTTAGTGGGGGTAGAGCCTACTTGCAAGTCTCTCCGACCTTCACAAAAAAAGTTATTCAAGAATATCTCTTTCTCCTATGTGCTTTCATCCCTAACCCTAACCCTAACCCTTCCGAAAGTCGGAGAAGCTCAAGGATGGTACCGATCGATGCGCGCTACCCCATTTAGTGGGGGTAGAGCCTACTTGCAAGTCTCTCCGACCTTCACAAAAAAAGTTATTCAAGAATATCTCTTTCTCCTATGTGCTTTCATCCCTAACCCTAACCCTAACCCTTCCGAAAGTCGGAGAAGCTCAAGGATGGTACCGATCGATGCGCGCTACCCCATTTAGTGGGGGTAGAGCCTACTTGCAAGTCTCTCCGACCTTCACAAAAAAAGTTATTCAAGAATATCTCTTTCTCCTATGTGCTTTCATCCCTAACCCTAACCCTAACCCTTCCGAAAGTCGGAGAAGCTCAAGGATAGTACCGATCGATGCGCGCTACCCCATTTAGTGGGGGTAGAGCCTACTTGCAAGTCTCTCCGACCTTCACAAAAAAAGTTATTCAAGAATATCTCTTTCTCCTATGTGCTTTCATCCCTAACCCTAACCCTAACCCTTCCAAAAGTCGGAGAAGCTCAAGGATGGTACCGATCGATGCGCGCTACCCCATTTAGTGGGGGTAGAGCCTACTTGCAAGTCTCTCCGACCTTCACAAAAAAAGTTATTCAAGAATATCTCCTCAGATTTGGGGGAATTTCGTCGGTCGACCTCTTCCGAAGGTCGTACAAGCTCGGGGATGGTACCAATCGATCCGCAGGACCCAAATTAGTCCAGATGCAACCACTTTCCAAGTCTCTCCGACCTTCACAAAAAAAGTTATTCAAGAATATCTCTTTCTCCTATGTGCTTTCATCCCTAACCCTAACCCTAACCCTTCCGAAAGTCGGAGAAGCTCAAGGATGGTACCGATCGATGCGCGCTACCCCATTTAGTGGGGGTAGAGCCTACTTGCAAGTCTCTCCGACCTTCACAAAAAAAGTTATTCAAGAATATCTCTTTCTCCTATGTGCTTTCATCCCTAACCCTAACCCTAACCCTTCCGAAAGTCGGAGAAGCTCAAGGATGGTACCGATCGATGCGCGCTACCCCATTTAGTGGGGGTAGAGCCTACTTGCAAGTCTCTCCGACCTTCACAAAAAAAGTTATTCAAGAATATCTCTTTCTCCTATGTGCTTTCATCCCTAACCCTAACCCTAACCCTTCCGAAAGTCGGAGAAGCTCAAGGATGGTACCGATCGATGCGCGCTACCCCATTTAGTGGGGGTAGAGCCTACTTGCAAGTCTCTCCGACCTTCACAAAAAAAGTTATTCAAGAATATCTCCTCAGATTTGGGGGAATTTCGTCGGTCGACCTCTTTCGAAGGTCGTACAAGCTCGGGGATGGTACCAATCGATCCGCAGGACCCAAATTAGTCCAGATGCAACCACTTTCCAAGTCTCTCCGACCTTCACAAAAAAAGTTATTCAAGAATATCTCTTTCTCCTATGTGCTTTCATCCCTAACCCTAACCCTAACCCTTCCGAAAGTCGGAGAAGCTCAAGGATGGTACCGATCGATGCGCGCAACCCCATTTAGTGGGGGTAGAGCCTACTTGCAAGTCTCTCCGACCTTCACAAAAAAAGTTATTCAAGAATATCTCTTTCTCCTATGTGCTTTCATCCCTAACCCTAACCCTAACCCTTCCGAAAGTCGGAGAAGCTCAAAGATGGTACCGATCGATGCGCGCTACCCCATTTAGTGGGGGTAGAGCCTACTTGCAAGTCTCTCCGACCTTCACAAAAAAAGTTATTCAAGAATATCTCTTTCTCCTATGTGCTTTCATCCCTAACCCTAACCCTAACCCTTCCGAAAGTCGGAGAAGCTCAAGGATGGTACCGATCGATGCGCGCTACCCCATTTAGTGGGGGTAGAGCCTACTTGCAAGTCTCTCCGACCTTCACAAAAAAAGTTATTCAAGAATATCTCTTTCTCCTATGTGCTTTCATCCCTAACCCTAACCCTAACCCTTCCGAAAGTCGGAGAAGCTCAAGGATTGTACCGATCGATGCGCGCTACCCCATTTAGTGGGGGTAGAGCCTACTTGCAAGTCTCTCCGAACTTCACAAAAAAAGTTATTCAAGAATATCTCCTCAGATTTGGGGGAATTTCGTCGGTCGACCTCTTCCGAAGGTCGTACAAGCTCGGGAATGGTACCAATCGATCCGCAGGACCCAAATTAGTCCAGATGCAACCACTTTCCAAGTCTCTCCGACCTTCACAAAAAAAGTTATTCAAGAATATCTCTTTCTCCTATGTGCTTTCATCCCTAACCCTAACCCTAACCCTTCCGAAAGTCGGAGAAGCTCAAGGATGGTACCGATCGATGCGCGCTACCCCATTTAGTGGGGGTAGAGCCTACTTGCAAGTCTCTCCGACCTTCACAAAAAAAGTTATTCAAGAATATCTCTTTCTCCTATGTGCTTTCATCCCTAACCCTAACCCTAACCCTTCCGAAAGTCGGAGAAGCTCAAGGATGGTACCGATCGATGCGCGCTACCCCATTTAGTGGGGGTAAAGCCTACTTGCAAGTCTCTCCGACCTTCACAAAAAAAGTTATTCAAGAATATCTCTTTCTCCTATGTGCTTTCATCCCTAACCCTAACCCTAACCCTTCCGAAAGTCGGAGAAGCTCAAGGATGGTACCGATCGATGCGCGCTACCCCATTTAGTGGGGGTAGAGCCTACTTGCAAGTCTCTCCGACCTTCACAAAAAACGTTATTCAAGAATATCTCCTCAGATTTGGGGGAATTTCGTCGGTCGACCTCTTCCTAAGGTCGTACAAGCTCGGGGATGGTACCAATCGATCCGCAGGACCCAAATTAGTCCGGATGCAACAACTTTCCAAGTCTCTCCGACCTTCACAAAAAAAGTTATTCAAGAATATCTCTTTCTCCTATGTGCTTTCATCCCTAACCCTAACCCTAACCCTTCCGAAAGTCGGAGAAGCTCAAGGATGGTACCGATCGATGCGCGCTACCCCATTTAGTGGGGGTAGAGCCTACTTGCAAGTCTCTCCGACCTTCACAAAAAACGTTATTCAAGAATATCTCTTTCTCCTATGTGCTTTCATCCCTAACCCTAACCCTAACCCTTCCGAAAGTCGGAGAAGCTCAAGGATGGTACCGATCGATGCGCGCTACCCCATTTAGTGGGGGTAGAGCCTACTTGCAAGTCTCTCCGACCTTCACAAAAAAAGTTATTCAAGAATATCTCCTCAGATTTGGGGGAATTTCGTCGGTCGACCTCTTCCAAAGGTCGTACAAGCTCGGGGATGGTACCAATCGATCCGCAGGACCCAAATTAGTCCAGATGCAACCACTTTCCAAGTCTCTCCGACCTTCACAAAAAAAGTTATTCAAGAATATCTCTTTCTCCTATGTGCTTTCATCCCTAACCCTAACCCTAACCCTTCCGAAAGTCGGAGAAGCTCAAGGATGGTACCGATCGATGCGCGCTACCCCATTTAGTGGGGGTAGAGCCTACTTGCAAGTCTCTCCGACCTTCACAAAAAAAGTTATTCAAGAATATCTCTTTCTCCTATGTGCTTTCATCCCTAACCCTAACCCTAACCCTTCCGAAAGTCGGAGAAGCTCAAGGATGGTACCGATCGATGCGCGCTACCCCATTTAGTGGGGGTAGAGCCTACTTGCAAGTCTCTCCGACCTTCACAAAAAAAGTTATTCAAGAATATCTCTTTCTCCTATGTGCTTTCATCCCTAACCCTAACCCTAACCCTTCAGAAAGTCGGAGAAGCTCAAGGATGGTACCGATCGATGCGCGCTACCCCATTTAGTGGGGGTAGAGCCTACTTGCAAGTCTCTCCGACCTTCACAAAAAAAGTTATTCAAGAATATCTCTTTTTCCTATGTGCTTTCATCCCTAACCCTAACCCTAACCCTTCCGAAAGTCGGAGAAGCTCAAGGATGGTACCGATCGATGCGCGCAACCCCATTTAGTGGGGGTAGAGCCTACTTGCAAGTCTCTCCGACCTTCACAAAAAAAGTTATTCAAGAATATCTCCTCAGATTTGGGGGAATTTCGTCGGTCGACCTCTTCCGAAGGTCGTACAAGCTCGGGGATGGTACCAATCGATCCGCAGGACCCAAATTAGTCCAGATGCAACCACTTTTCAAGTCTCTCCGACCTTCACAAAAAAAGTTATTCAAGAATATCTCTTTCTCCTATGTGCTTTCATCCCTAACCCTAACCCTAACCCTTCCGAAAGTCGGAGAAGCTCAAGGATGGTACCGATCGATGCGCGCTACCCCATTTAGTGGGGGTAGAGCCTACTTGCAAGTCTCTCCGACCTTCACAAAAAAAGTTATTCAAGAATATCTCTTTCTCCTATGTGCTTTCATCCCTAACCCTAACCCTAACCCTTCCGAAAGTCGGAGAAGCTCAAGGATGGTACCGATCGATGCGCGCAACCCCATTTAGTGGGGGTAGAGCCTACTTGCAAGTCTCTCCGACCTTCACAAAAAAAGTTATTCAAGAATATCTCCTCAGATTTGGGGGAATTTCGTCGGTCGACCTCTTTCGAAGGTCGTACAAGCTCGGGGATGGTACCAATCGATCCGCAGGACCCAAATTAGTCCAGATGCAACCACTTTCCAAGTCTCTCCGACCTTCACAAAAAAAGTTATTCAAGAATATCTCTTTCTCCTATGTGCTTTCATCCCTAACCCTAACCCTAACCCTTCCGAAAGTCGGAGAAGCTCAAGGATGGTACCGATCGATGCGCGCTACCCTATTTAGTGGGGGTAGAGCCTACTTGCAAGTCTCTCCGACCTTCACAAAAAAAGTTATTCAAGAATATCTCTTTCTCCTATGTGCTTTCATCCCTAACCCTAACCCTAACCCTTCCGAAAGTCGGAGAAGCTCAAGGATGGTACCGATCGATGCGCGCTACCCCATTTAGTGGGGGTAGAGCCTACTTGCAAGTCTCTCCGACCTTCACAAAAAAAGTTATTCAAGAATATCTCCTCAGATTTGGGGGAATTTCGTCGGTCGACCTCTTCCGAAGGTCGTACAAGCTCGGGGATGGTACCAATCGATCCGCAGGACCCAAATTAGTCCAGATGCAACCACTTTCCAAGTCTCTCCGACCTTCACAAAAAAAGTTATTCAAGAATATCTCTTTCTCCTATGTGCTTTCATCCCTAACCCTAACCCTAACCCTTCCGAAAGTCGGAGAAGCTCAAGGATGGTACCGATCGATGCGCGCTACCCCATTTAGTGGGGGTAGAGCCTACTTGCAAGTCTCTCCGACCTTCACAAAAAAAGTTATTCAAGAATATCTCTTTCTCCTATGTGCTTTCATCCCTAACCCTAACCCTAACCCTTCCGAAAGTCGGAGAAGCTCAAGGATGGTAACGATCGATGCGCGCTACCCCATTTAGTGGGGGTAGAGCCTACTTGCAAGTCTCTCCGACCTTCACAAAAAAAGTTATTCAAGAATATCTCTTTCTCCTATGTGCTTTCATCCCTAACCCTAACCCTAACCCTTCCGAAAGTCGGAGAAGCTCAAGGATGGTACCGATCGATGCGCGCTACCCCATTTAGTGGGGGTAGAGCCTACTTGCAAGTCTCTCCGACCTTCACAAAAAAAGTTATTCAAGAATATCTCCTCAGATTTGGGGGAATTTCGTCGGTCGACCTCTTTCGAAGGTCGTACAAGCTCGGGGATGGTACCAATCGATCCGCAGGACCCAAATTAGTCCAGATGCAACCACTTTCCAAGTCTCTCCGACCTTCACAAAAAAAGTTATTCAAGAATATCTCTTTCTCCTATGTGCTTTCATCCCTAACCCTAACCCTAACCCTTCCGAAAGTCGGAGAAGCTCAAGGATGGTACCGATCGATGCGCGCTACCCCATTTAGTGGGGGTAGAGCCTACTTGCAAGTCTCTCCGACCTTCACAAAAAACGTTATTCAAGAATATCTCTTTCTCCTATGTGCTTTCATCCCTAACCCTAACCCTTCCGAAAGTCGGAGAAGCTCAAGGATGGTACCGATCGATGCGCGCTACCCCATTTAGTGGGGGTAGAGCCTACTTGCAAGTCTCTCCGACCTTCACAAAAAAAGTTATTCAAGAATATCTCCTCAGATTTGGGGGAATTTCGTCGGTCGACCTCTTCCGAAGGTCGTACAAGCTCGGGGATGGTACCAATCGATCCGCAGGACCCAAATTAGTCCAGATGCAACCACTTTCCAAGTCTCTCCGACCTTCACAAAAAAAGTTATTCAAGAATATCTCTTTCTCCTATGTGCTTTCATCCCTAACCCTAACCCTAACCCTTCCGAAAGTCGGAGAAGCTCAAGGATGGTACCGATCGATGCGCGCTACCCCATTTAGTGGGGGTAGAGCCTACTTGCAAGTCTCTCCGACCTTCACAAAAAAAGTTATTCAAGAATATCTCTTTCTCCTATGTGCTTTCATCCCTAACCCTAACCCTAACCCTTCCGAAAGTCGGAGAAGCTCAAGGATGGTAACGATCGATGCGCGCTACCCCATTTAGTGGGGGTAGAGCCTACTTGCAAGTCTCTCCGACCTTCACAAAAAAAGTTATTCAAGAATATCTCTTTCTCCTATGTGCTTTCATCCCTAACCCTAACCCTAACCCTTCCGAAAGTCGGAGAAGCTCAAGGATGGTACCGATCGATGCGCGCTACCCCATTTAGTGGGGGTAGAGCCTACTTGCAAGTCTCTCCGACCTTCACAAAAAAAGTTATTCAAGAATATCTCCTCAGATTTGGGGGAATTTCGTCGGTCGACCTCTTCCGAAGGTCGTACAAGCTCGGGGATGGTACCAATCGATCCGCAGGACCCAAATTAGTCCAGATGCAACCACTTTCCAAGTCTCTCCGACCTTCACAAAAAAAGTTATTCAAGAATATCTCTTTCTCCTATGTGCTTTCATCCCTAACCCTAACCCTAACCCTTCCGAAAGTCGGAGAAGCTCAAGGATGGTACCGATCGATGCGCGCTACCCCATTTAGTGGGGGTAGAGCCTACTTGCAAGTCTCTCCGACCTTCACAAAAAACGTTATTCAAGAATATCTCTTTCTCCTATGTGCTTTCATCCCTAACCCTAACCCTTCCGAAAGTCGGAGAAGCTCAAGGATGGTACCGATCGATGCGCGCTACCCCATTTAGTGGGGGTAGAGCCTACTTGCAAGTCTCTCCGACCTTCACAAAAAAAGTTATTCAAGAATATCTCCTCAGATTTGGGGGAATTTCGTCGGTCGACCTCTTCCGAAGGTCGTACAAGCTCGGGGATGGTACCAATCGATCCGCAGGACCCAAATTAGTCCAGATGCAACCACTTTCCAAGTCTCTCCGACCTTCACAAAAAAAGTTATTCAAGAATATCTCTTTCTCCTATGTGCTTTCATCCCTAACCCTAACCCTAACCCTTCCGAAAGTCGGAGAAGCTCAAGGATGGTACCGATCGATGCGCGCTACCCCATTTAGTGGGGGTAGAGCCTACTTGCAAGTCTCTCCGACCTTCACAAAAAAAGTTATTCAAGAATATCTCTTTCTCCTATGTGCTTTCATCCCTAACCCTAACCCTAACCCTTCCGAAAGTCGGAGAAGCTCAAGGATGGTACCGATCGATGCGCGCTACCCCATTTAGTGGGGGTAGAGCCTACTTGCAAGTCTCTCCGACCTTCACAAAAAAAGTTATTCAAGAATATCTCCTCAGATTTGGGGGAATTTCGTTGGTCGACCTCTTCCGAAGGTCGTACAAGCTCGGGGATGGTACCAATCGATCCGCAGGACCCAAATTAGTCCAGATGCAACCACTTTCCAAGTCTCTCCGACCTTCACAAAAAAAGTTATTCAAGAATATCTCTTTCTCCTATGTGCTTTCATCCCTAACCCTAACCCTAACCCTTCCGAAAGTCGGAGAAGCTCAAGGATGGTACCGATCGATGCGCGCAACCCCATTTAGTGGGGGTAGAGCCTACTTGCAAGTCTCTCCGACCTTCACAAAAAAAGTTATTCAAGAATATCTCTTTCTCCTATGTGCTTTCATCCCTAACCCTAACCCTTCCGAAAGTCGGAGAAGCTCAAGGATGGTACCGATCGATGCGCGCTACCCCATTTAGTGGGGGTAGAGCCTACTTGCAAGTCTCTCCGACCTTCACAAAAAAAGTTATTCAAGAATATCTCTTTCTCCTATGTGCTTTCATCCCTAACCCTAACCCTTCCGAAAGTCGGAGAAGCTCAAGGATGGTACCGATCGATGCGCGCTACCCCATTTAGTGGGGGTAGAGCCTACTTGCAAGTCTCTCCGACCTTCACAAAAAAAGTTATTCAAGAATATCTCCTCAGATTTGGGGGAATTTCGTCGGTCGACCTCTTCCGAAGGTCGTACAAGCTCGGGGATGGTACCAATCGATCCGCAGGACCCAAATTAGTCCAGATGCAACCACTTTCCAAGTCTCTCCGACCTTCACAAAAAAAGTTATTCAAGAATATCTCTTTCTCCTATGTGCTTTCATCCCTAACCCTAACCCTAACCCTTCCGAAAGTCGGAGAAGCTCAAGGATGGTACCGATCGATGCGCGCAACCCCATTTAGTGGGGGTAGAGCCTACTTGCAAGTCTCTCCGACCTTCACAAAAAAAGTTATTCAAGAATATCTCTTTCTCCTATGTGCTTTCATCCCTAACCCTAACCCTAACCCTTCCGAAAGTCGGAGAAGCTCAAGGATGGTACCGATCGATGCGCGCTACCCCATTTAGTGGGGGTAGAGCCTACTTGCAAGTCTCTCCGACCTTCACAAAAAAAGTTATTCAAGAATATCTCTTTCTCCTATGTGCTTTCATCCCTAACCCTAACCCTAACCCTTCCGAAAGTCGGAGAAGCTCAAGGATGGTACCGATCGATGCGCGCTACCCCATTTAGTGGGGGTAGAGCCTACTTGCAAGTCTCTCCGACCTTCACAAAAAAAGTTATTCAAGAATATCTCCTCAGATTTGGGGGAATTTCGTCGGTCGACCTCTTCCGAAGGTCGTACAAGCTCGGGGATGGTACCAATCGATCTGCAGGACCCAAATTTGTCCAGATGCAACCACTTTCCAAGTCTCTCCGACCTTCACAAAAAAAGTTATTCAAGAATATCTCTTTCTCCTATGTGCTTTCATCCCTAACCCAAACCCTAACCCTTCCGAAAGTCGGAGAAGCTCAAGGATGGTACCGATCGATGCGCGCTACCCCATTTAGTGGGGGTAGAGCCTACTTGCAAGTCTCTCCGACCTTCACAAAAAAAGTTATTCAAGAATATCTCTTTCTCCTATGTGCTTTCATCCCTAACCCTAACCCTAACCCTTCCGAAAGTCGGAGAAGCTCAAGGATGGTACCGATCGATGCGCGCTACCCCATTTAGTGGGGGTAGAGCCTACTTGCAAGTCTCTCCGACCTTCACAAAAAAAGTTATTCAAGAATATCTCTTTCTCCTATGTGCTTTCATCCCTAACCCTAACCCTAACCCTTCCGAAAGTCGGAGAAGCTCAAGGATGGTACCGATCGATGCGCGCTACCCCATTTAGTGGGGGTAGAGCCTACTTGCAAGTCTCTCCGACCTTCACAAAAAAAGTTATTCAAGAATATCTCCTCAGATTTGGGGGAATTTCGTCGGTCGACCTCTTCCGAAGGTCGTACAAGCTCGGGGATGGTACCAATCGATCCGCAGGACCCAAATTAGTCCAGATGCAACCACTTTCCAAGTCTCTCCGACCTTCACAAAAAAAGTTATTCAAGAATATCTCTTTCTCCTATGTGCTTTCATCCCTAACCCTAACCCTAACCCTTCCGAAAGTCGGAGAAGCTCAAGGATGGTACCGATCGATGCGCGCTACCCCATTTAGTGGGGGTAGAGCCTACTTGCAAGTCTCTCCGACCTTCACAAAAAAAGTTATTCAAGAATATCTCTTTCTCCTATGTGCTTTCATCCCTAACCCTAACCCTAACCCTTCCGAAAGTCGGAGAAGCTCAAGGATGGTAACGATCGATGCGCGCTACCCCATTTAGTGGGGGTAGAGCCTACTTGCAAGTCTCTCCGACCTTCACAAAAAAAGTTATTCAAGAATATCTCTTTCTCCTATGTGCTTTCATCCCTAACCCTAACCCTAACCCTTCCGAAAGTCGGAGAAGCTCAAGGATGGTACCGATCGATGCGCGCTACCCCATTTAGTGGGGGTAGAGCCTACTTGCAAGTCTCTCCGACCTTCACAAAAAAAGTTATTCAAGAATATCTCCTCAGATTTGGGGGAATTTCGTCGGTCGACCTCTTCCGAAGGTCGTACAAGCTCGGGGATGGTACCAATCGATCCGCAGGACCCAAATTAGTCCAGATGCAACCACTTTCCAAGTCTCTCCGACCTTCACAAAAAAAGTTATTCAAGAATATCTCTTTCTCCTATGTGCTTTCATCCCTAACCCTAACCCTAACCCTTCCGAAAGTCGGAGAAGCTCAAGGATGGTACCGATCGATGTGCGCTACCCCATTTAGTGGGGGTAGAGCCTACTTGCAAGTCTCTCCGACCTTCACAAAAAACGTTATTCAAGAATATCTCTTTCTCCTATGTGCTTTCATCCCTAACCCTAACCCTTCCGAAAGTCGGAGAAGCTCAAGGATGGTACCGATCGATGCGCGCTACCCCATTTAGTGGGGGTAGAGCCTACTTGCAAGTCTCTCCGACCTTCACAAAAAAAGTTATTCAAGAATATCTCCTCAGATTTGGGGGAATTTCGTCGGTCGACCTCTTCCGAAGGTCGTACAAGCTCGGGGATGGTACCAATCGATCCGCAGGACCCAAATTAGTCCAGATGCAACCACTTTCCAAGTCTCTCCGACCTTCACAAAAAAAGTTATTCAAGAATATCTCTTTCTCCTATGTGCTTTCATCCCTAACCCTAACCCTAACCCTTCCGAAAGTCGGAGAAGCTCAAGGATGGTACCGATCGATGCGCGCTACCCCATTTAGTGGGGGTAGAGCCTACTTGCAAGTCTCTCCGACCTTCACAAAAAAAGTTATTCAAGAATATCTCTTTCTCCTATGTGCTTTCATCCCTAACCCTAACCCTAACCCTTCCGAAAGTCGGAGAAGCTCAAGGATGGTACCGATCGATGCGCGCTACCCCATTTAGTGGGGGTAGAGCCTACTTGCAAGTCTCTCCGACCTTCACAAAAAAAGTTATTCAAGAATATCTCCTCAGATTTGGGGGAATTTCGTCGGTCGACCTCTTCCGAAGGTCGTACAAGCTCGGGGATAGTACCAATCGATCCGCAGGACCCAAATTAGTCCAGATGCAACCACTTTTCAAGTCTCTCCGACCTTCACAAAAAAAGTTATTCAAGAATATCTCTTTCTCCTATGTGCTTTCATCCCTAACCCTAACCCTAACCCTTCCGAAAGTCGGAGAAGCTCAAGGATGGTACCGATCGATGCGCGCAACCCCATTTAGTGGGGGTAGAGCCTACTTGCAAGTCTCTCCGACCTTCACAAAAAAAGTTATTCAAGAATATCTCTTTCTCCTATGTGCTTTCATCCCTAACCCTAACCCTTCCGAAAGTCGGAGAAGCTCAAGGATGGTACCGATCGATGCGCGCTACCCCATTTAGTGGGGGTAGAGCCTACTTGCAAGTCTCTCCGACCTTCACAAAAAAAGTTATTCAAGAATATCTCTTTCTCCTATGTGCTTTCATCCCTAACCCTAACCCTTCCGAAAGTCGGAGAAGCTCAAGGATGGTACCGATCGATGCGCGCTACCCCATTTAGTGGGGGTAGAGCCTACTTGCAAGTCTCTCCGACCTTCACAAAAAAAGTTATTCAAGAATATCTCCTCAGATTTGGGGGAATTTCGTCGGTCGACCTCTTCCGAAGGTCGTACAAGCTCGGGGATGGTACCAATCGATCCGCAGGACCCAAATTAGTCCAGATGCAACCACTTTCCAAGTCTCTCCGACCTTCACAAAAAAAGTTATTCAAGAATATCTCTTTCTCCTATGTGCTTTCATCCCTAACCCTAACCCTAACCCTTCCGAAAGTCGGAGAAGCTCAAGGATGGTACCGATCGATGCGCGCAACCCCATTTAGTGGGGGTAGAGCCTACTTGCAAGTCTCTCCGACCTTCACAAAAAAAGTTATTCAAGAATATCTCTTTCTCCTATGTGCTTTCATCCCTAACCCTAACCCTAACCCTTCCGAAAGTCGGAGAAGCTCAAGGATGGTACCGATCGATGCGCGCTACCCCATTTAGTGGGGGTAGAGCCTACTTGCAAGTCTCTCCGACCTTCACAAAAAAAGTTATTCAAGAATATCTCTTTCTCCTATGTGCTTTCATCCCTAACCCTAACCCTAACCCTTCCGAAAGTCGGAGAAGCTCAAGGATGGTACCGATCGATGCGCGCTACCCCATTTAGTGGGGGTAGAGCCTACTTGCAAGTCTCTCCGACCTTCACAAAAAAAGTTATTCAAGAATATCTCCTCAGATTTGGGGGAATTTCGTCGGTCGACCTCTTCCGAAGGTCGTACAAGCTCGGGGATGGTACCAATCGATCTGCAGGACCCAAATTTGTCCAGATGCAACCACTTTCCAAGTCTCTCCGACCTTCACAAAAAAAGTTATTCAAGAATATCTCTTTCTCCTATGTGCTTTCATCCCTAACCCAAACCCTAACCCTTCCGAAAGTCGGAGAAGCTCAAGGATGGTACCGATCGATGCGCGCTACCCCATTTAGTGGGGGTAGAGCCTACTTGCAAGTCTCTCCGACCTTCACAAAAAAAGTTATTCAAGAATATCTCTTTCTCCTATGTGCTTTCATCCCTAACCCTAACCCTAACCCTTCCGAAAGTCGGAGAAGCTCAAGGATGGTACCGATCGATGCGCGCTACCCCATTTAGTGGGGGTAGAGCCTACTTGCAAGTCTCTCCGACCTTCACAAAAAAAGTTATTCAAGAATATCTCTTTTTCCTATGTGCTTTCATCCCTAACCCTAACCCTAACCCTTCCGAAAGTCGGAGAAGCTCAAGGATGGTACCGATCGATGCGCGCAACCCCATTTAGTGGGGGTAGAGCCTACTTGCAAGTCTCTCCGACCTTCACAAAAAAAGTTATTCAAGAATATCTCCTCAGATTTGGGGGAATTTCGTCGGTCGACCTCTTCCGAAGGTCGTACAAGCTCGGGGATGGTACCAATCGATCCGCAGGACCCAAATTAGTCCAGATGCAACCACTTTTCAAGTCTCTCCGACCTTCACAAAAAAAGTTATTCAAGAATATCTCTTTCTCCTATGTGCTTTCATCCCTAACCCTAACCCTAACCCTTCCGAAAGTCGGAGAAGCTCAAGGATGGTACCGATCGATGCGCGCTACCCCATTTAGTGGGGGTAGAGCCTACTTGCAAGTCTCTCCGACCTTCACAAAAAAAGTTATTCAAGAATATCTCTTTCTCCTATGTGCTTTCATCCCTAACCCTAACCCTAACCCTTCCGAAAGTCGGAGAAGCTCAAAGATGGTACCGATCGATGCGCGCAACCCCATTTAGTGGGGGTAGAGCCTACTTGCAAGTCTCTCCGACCTTCACAAAAAAAGTTATTCAAGAATATCTCCTCAGATTTGGGGGAATTTCGTCGGTCGACCTCTTTCGAAGGTCGTACAAGCTCGGGGATGGTACCAATCGATCCGCAGGACCCAAATTAGTCCAGATGCAACCACTTTCCAAGTCTCTCCGACCTTCACAAAAAAAGTTATTCAAGAATATCTCTTTCTCCTATGTGCTTTCATCCCTAACCCTAACCCTAACCCTTCCGAAAGTCGGAGAAGCTCAAGGATGGTACCGATCGATGCGCGCTACCCCATTTAGTGGGGGTAGAGCCTACTTGCAAGTCTCTCCGACCTTCACAAAAAAAGTTATTCAAGAATATCTCTTTCTCCTATGTGCTTTCATCCCTAACCCTAACCCTAACCCTTCCGAAAGTCGGAGAAGCTCAAGGATGGTACCGATCGATGCGCGCTACCCCATTTAGTGGGGGTAGAGCCTACTTGCAAGTCTCTCCGACCTTCACAAAAAAAGTTATTCAAGAATATCTCCTCAGATTTGGGGGAATTTCGTCGGTCGACCTCTTCCGAAGGTCGTACAAGCTCGGGGATGGTACCAA
The DNA here is from genome assembly GCF_963576545.1 of Limanda limanda. Classification (NCBI taxonomy): domain Eukaryota; kingdom Metazoa; phylum Chordata; class Actinopteri; order Pleuronectiformes; family Pleuronectidae; genus Limanda; species Limanda limanda. Next base: position 33,991,223 of record NC_083637.1, on the reverse strand, counting down.
TCGATCCGCAGGACCCAAATTAGTCCAGATGCAACCACTTTCCAAGTCTCTCCGACCTTCACAAAAAAAGTTATTCAAGAATATCTCTTTCTCCTATGTGCTTTCATCCCTAACCCTAACCCTAACCCTTCCGAAAGTCGGAGAAGCTCAAGGATGGTACCGATCGATGCGCGCTACCCCATTTAGTGGGGGTAGAGCCTACTTGCAAGTCTCTCCGACCTTCACAAAAAAAGTTATTCAAGAATATCTCTTTCTCCTATGTGCTTTCATCCCTAACCCTAACCCTAACCCTTCCGAAAGTCGGAGAAGCTCAAGGATGGTAACGATCGATGCGCGCTACCCCATTTAGTGGGGGTAGAGCCTACTTGCAAGTCTCTCCGACCTTCACAAAAAAAGTTATTCAAGAATATCTCTTTCTCCTATGTGCTTTCATCCCTAACCCTAACCCTAACCCTTCCGAAAGTCGGAGAAGCTCAAGGATGGTACCGATCGATGCGCGCTACCCCATTTAGTGGGGGTAGAGCCTACTTGCAAGTCTCTCCGACCTTCAAAAAAAAAGTTATTCAAGAATATCTCCTCAGATTTGGGGGAATTTCGTCGGTCGACCTCTTCCGAAGGTCGTACAAGCTCGGGGATGGTACCAATCGATCCGCAGGACCCAAATTAGTCCAGATGCAACCACTTTCCAAGTCTCTCCGACCTTCACAAAAAAAGTTATTCAAGAATATCTCTTTCTCCTATGTGCTTTCATCCCTAACCCTAACCCTAACCCTTCCGAAAGTCGGAGAAGCTCAAGGATGGTACCGATCGATGCGCGCTACCCCATTTAGTGGGGGTAGAGCCTACTTGCAAGTCTCTCCGACCTTCACAAAAAACGTTATTCAAGAATATCTCTTTCTCCTATGTGCTTTCATCCCTAACCCTAACCCTTCCGAAAGTCGGAGAAGCTCAAGGATGGTACCGATCGATGCGCGCTACCCCATTTAGTGGGGGTAGAGCCTACTTGCAAGTCTCTCCGACCTTCACAAAAAAAGTTATTCAAGAATATCTCCTCAGATTTGGGGGAATTTCGTCGGTCGACCTCTTCCGAAGGTCGTACAAGCTCGGGGATGGTACCAATCGATCCGCAGGACCCAAATTAGTCCAGATGCAACCACTTTCCAAGTCTCTCCGACCTTCACAAAAAAAGTTATTCAAGAATATCTCTTTCTCCTATGTGCTTTCATCCCTAACCCTAACCCTAACCCTTCCGAAAGTTGGAGAAGCTCAAGGATGGTACCGATCGATGCGCGCTACCCCATTTAGTGGGGGTAGAGCCTACTTGCAAGTCTCTCCGACCTTCACAAAAAAAGTTATTCAAGAATATCTCTTTCTCCTATGTGCTTTCATCCCTAACCCTAACCCTAACCCTTCCGAAAGTCGGAGAAGCTCAAGGATGGTACCGATCGATGCGCGCTACCCCATTTAGTGGGGGTAGAGCCTACTTGCAAGTCTCTCCGACCTTCACAAAAAAAGTTATTCAAGAATATCTCCTCAGATTTGGGGGAATTTCGTCGGTCGACCTCTTCCGAAGGTCGTACAAGCTCGGGGATGGTACCAATCGATCCGCAGGACCCAAATTTGTCCAGATGCAACCACTTTCCAAGTCTCTCCGACCTTCACAAAAAAAGTTATTCAAGAATATCTCTTTCTCCTATGTGCTTTCATCCCTAACCCTAACCCTAACCCTTCCGAAAGTCGGAGAAGCTCAAGGATGGTACCGATCGATGCGCGCAACCCCATTTAGTGGGGGTAGAGCCTACTTGCAAGTCTCTCCGACCTTCACAAAAAAAGTTATTCAAGAATATCTCTTTCTCCTATGTGCTTTCATCCCTAACCCTAACCCTAACCCTTCCGAAAGTCGGAGAAGCTCAAGGATGGTACCGATCGATGCGCGCTACCCCATTTAGTGGGGGTAGAGCCTACTTGCAAGTCTCTCCGACCTTCACAAAAAAAGTTATTCAAGAATATCTCTTTCTCCTATGTGCTTTCATCCCTAACCCTAACCCTAACCCTTCCGAAAGTCGGAGAAGCTCAAGGATGGTACCGATCGATGCGCGCTACCCCATTTAGTGGGGGTAGAGCCTACTTGCAAGTCTCTCCGACCTTCACAAAAAAAGTTATTCAAGAATATCTCCTCAGATTTGGGGGAATTTCGTCGGTCGACCTCTTCCGAAGGTCGTACAAGCTCGGGGATGGTACCAATCGATCTGCAGGACCCAAATTAGTCCAGATGCAACCACTTTCCAAGTCTCTCCGACCTTCACAAAAAAAGTTATTCAAGAATATCTCTTTCTCCTATGTGCTTTCATCCCTAACCCTAACCCTAACCCTTCCGAAAGTCGGAGAAGCTCAAGGATGGTACCGATCGATGCGCGCTACCCCATTTAGTGGGGGTAGAGCCTACTTGCAAGTCTCTCCGACCTTCACAAAAAAAGTTATTCAAGAATATCTCTTTCTCCTATGTGCTTTCATCCCTAACCCTAACCCTAACCCTTCCGAAAGTCGGAGAAGCTCAAGGATGGTACCGATCGATGCGCGCTACCCCATTTAGTGGGGGTAGAGCCTACTTGCAAGTCTCTCCGACCTTCACAAAAAAAGTTATTCAAGAATATCTCTTTCTCCTATGTGCTTTCATCCCTAACCCTAACCCTTCCGAAAGTCGGAGAAGCTCAAGGATGGTACCGATCGATGCGCGCTACCCCATTTAGTGGGGGTAGAGCCTACTTGCAAGTCTCTCCGACCTTCACAAAAAAAGTTATTCAAGAATATCTCCTCAGATTTGGGGGAATTTCGTCGGTCGACCTCTTCCGAAGGTCGTACAAGCTCGGGGATGGTACCAATCGATCCGCAGGACCCAAATTAGTCCAGATGCAACCACTTTCCAAGTCTCTCCGACCTTCACAAAAAAAGTTATTCAAGAATATCTCTTTCTCCTATGTGCTTTCATCCCTAACCCTAACCCTAACCCTTCCGAAAGTCGGAGAAGCTCAAGGATGGTACCGATCGATGCGCGCAACCCCATTTAGTGGGGGTAGAGCCTACTTGCAAGTCTCTCCGACCTTCACAAAAAAAGTTATTCAAGAATATCTCTTTCTCCTATGTGCTTTCATCCCTAACCCTAACCCTAACCCTTCCGAAAGTCGGAGAAGCTCAAGGATGGTACCGATCGATGCGCGCTACCCCATTTAGTGGGGGTAGAGCCTACTTGCAAGTCTCTCCGACCTTCACAAAAAAAGTTATTCAAGAATATCTCTTTCTCCTATGTGCTTTCATCCCTAACCCTAACCCTAACCCTTCCGAAAGTCGGAGAAGCTCAAGGATGGTACCGATCGATGCGCGCTACCCCATTTAGTGGGGGTAGAGCCTACTTGCAAGTCTCTCCGACCTTCACAAAAAAAGTTATTCAAGAATATCTCCTCAGATTTGGGGGAATTTCGTCGGTCGACCTCTTCCGAAGGTCGTACAAGCTCGGGGATGGTACCAATCGATCTGCAGGACCCAAATTAGTCCAGATGCAACCACTTTCCAAGTCTCTCCGACCTTCACAAAAAAAGTTATTCAAGAATATCTCTTTCTCCTATGTGCTTTCATCCCTAACCCTAACCCTAACCCTTCCGAAAGTCGGAGAAGCTCAAGGATGGTACCGATCGATGCGCGCTACCCCATTTAGTGGGGGTAGAGCCTACTTGCAAGTCTCTCCGACCTTCACAAAAAAAGTTATTCAAGAATATCTCTTTCTCCTATGTGCTTTCATCCCTAACCCTAACCCTAACCCTTCCGAAAGTCGGAGAAGCTCAAGGATGGTACCGATCGATGCGCGCTACCCCATTTAGTGGGGGTAGAGCCTACTTGCAAGTCTCTCCGACCTTCACAAAAAAAGTTATTCAAGAATATCTCTTTCTCCTATGTGCTTTCATCCCTAACCCTAACCCTAACCCTTCCGAAAGTCGGAGAAGCTCAAGGATGGTACCGATCGATGCGCGCTACCCCATTTAGTGGGGGTAGAGCCTACTTGCAAGTCTCTCCGACCTTCACAAAAAAAGTTATTCAAGAATATCTCCTCAGATTTGGGGGAATTTCGTCGGTCGACCTCTTCCGAAGGTCGTACAAGCTCGGGGATGGTACCAATCGATCCGCAGGACCCAAATTAGTCCAGATGCAACCACTTTCCAAGTCTCTCCGACCTTCACAAAAAAAGTTATTCAAGAATATCTCTTTCTCCTATGTGCTTTCATCCCTAACCCTAACCCTAACCCTTCCAAAAGTCGGAGAAGCTCAAGGATGGTACCGATCGATGTGCGCAACCCCATTTAGTGGGGGTAGAGCCTACTTGCAAGTCTCTCCGACCTTCACAAAAAAAGTTATTCAAGAATATCTCTTTCTCCTATGTGCTTTCATCCCTAACCCTAACCCTTCCGAAAGTCGGAGAAGCTCAAGGATGGTACCGATCGATGCGCGCTACCCCATTTAGTGGGGGTAGAGCCTACTTGCAAGTCTCTCCGACCTTCACAAAAAAAGTTATTCAAGAATATCTCTTTCTCCTATGTGCTTTCATCCCTAACCCTAACCCTAACCCTTCCGAAAGTCGGAGAAGCTCAAGGATGGTACCGATCGATGCGCGCTACCCCATTTAGTGGGGGTAGAGCCTACTTGCAAGTCTCTCCGACCTTCACAAAAAAAGTTATTCAAGAATATCTCCTCAGATTTGGGGGAATTTCGTCGGTCGACCTCTTCCGAAGGTCGTACAAGCTCGGGGATGGTACCAATCGATCTGCAGGACCCAAATTAGTCCAGATGCAACCACTTTCCAAGTCTCTCCGACCTTCACAAAAAAAGTTATTCAAGAATATCTCTTTCTCCTATGTGCTTTCATCCCTAACCCTAACCCTAACCCTTCCGAAAGTCGGAGAAGCTCAAGGATGGTACCGATCGATGCGCGCTACCCCATTTAGTGGGGGTAGAGCCTACTTGCAAGTCTCTCCGACCTTCACAAAAAAAGTTATTCAAGAATATCTCTTTCTCCTATGTGCTTTCATCCCTAACCCTAACCCTAACCCTTCCGAAAGTCGGAGAAGCTCAAGGATGGTACCGATCGATGCGCGCTACCCCATTTAGTGGGGGTAGAGCCTACTTGCAAGTCTCTCCGACCTTCACAAAAAAAGTTATTCAAGAATATCTCCTCAGATTTGGGGGAATTTCGTCGGTCGACCTCTTCCGAAGGTCGTACAAGCTCGGGGATGGTACCAATCGATCCGCAGGACCCAAATTAGTCCAGATGCAACCACTTTCCAAGTCTCTCCGACCTTCACAAAAAAAGTTATTCAAGAATATCTCTTTCTCCTATGTGCTTTCATCCCTAACCCTAACCCTAACCCTTCCGAAAGTCGGAGAAGCTCAAGGATGGTACCGATCGATGTGCGCAACCCCATTTAGTGGGGGTAGAGCCTACTTGCAAGTCTCTCCGACCTTCACAAAAAAAGTTATTCAAGAATATCTCTTTCTCCTATGTGCTTTCATCCCTAACCCTAACCCTAACCCTTCCGAAAGTCGGAGAAGCTCAAGGATGGTAACGATCGATGCGCGCTACCCCATTTAGTGGGGGTAGAGCCTACTTGCAAGTCTCTCCGACCTTCACAAAAAAAGTTATTCAAGAATATCTCTTTCTCCTATGTGCTTTCATCCCTAACCCTAACCCTAACCCTTCCGAAAGTCGGAGAAGCTCAAGGATGGTACCGATCGATGCGCGCTACCCCATTTAGTGGGGGTAGAGCCTACTTGCAAGTCTCTCCGACCTTCACAAAAAAAGTTATTCAAGAATATCTCCTCAGATTTGGGGGAATTTCGTCGGTCGACCTCTTCCGAAGGTCGTACAAGCTCGGGGATGGTACCAATCGATCCGCAGGATCCAAATTAGTCCAGATGCAACCACTTTCCAAGTCTCTCCGACCTTCACAAAAAAAGTTATTCAAGAATATCTCTTTCTCCTATGTGCTTTCATCCCTAACCCTAACCCTAACCCTTCCGAAAGTCGGAGAAGCTCAAGGATGGTACCGATCGATGCGCGCTACCCCATTTAGTGGGGGTAGAGCCTACTTGCAGGTCTCTCCGACCTTCACAAAAAAAGTTATTCAAGAATATCTCCTCAGATTTGGGGGAATTTCGTCGGTCGACCTCTTCCGAAGGTCGTACAAGCTCGGGGATGGTACCAATCGATCCGCAGGACCCAAATTAGTCCAGATGCAACCACTTTCCAAGTCTCTCCGACCTTCACAAAAAAAGTTATTCAAGAATATCTCTTTCTCCTATGTGCTTTCATCCCTAACCCTAACCCTAACCCTTCCGAAAGTCGGAGAAGCTCAAGGATGGTACCGATCGATGCGCGCAACCCCATTTAGTGGGGGTAGAGCCTACTTGCAAGTCTCTCCGACCTTCACAAAAAAAGTTATTCAAGAATATCTCTTTCTCCTATGTGCTTTCATCCCTAACCCTAACCCTAACCCTTCCGAAAGTCGGAGAAGCTCAAAGATGGTACCGATCGATGCGCGCTACCCCATTTAGTGGGGGTAGAGCCTACTTGCAAGTCTCTCCGACCTTCACAAAAAAAGTTATTCAAGAATATCTCTTTCTCCTATGTGCTTTCATCCCTAACCCTAACCCTAACCCTTCCGAAAGTCGGAGAAGCTCAAGGATGGTACCGATCGATGCGCGCTACCCCATTTAGTGGGGGTAGAGCCTACTTGCAAGTCTCTCCGACCTTCACAAAAAAAGTTATTCAAGAATATCTCCTCAGATTTGGGGGAATTTCGTCGGTCGACCTCTTCCGAAGGTCGTACAAGCTCGGGGATGGTACCAATCGATCCGCAGGACCCAAATTAGTCCAGATGCAACCACTTTCCAAGTCTCTCCGACCTTCACAAAAAAAGTTATTCAAGAATATCTCTTTCTCCTATGTGCTTTCATCCCTAACCCTAACCCTAACCCTTCCGAAAGTCGGAAAAGCTCAAGGATGGTACCGATCGATGCGCGCTACCCCATTTAGTGGGGGTAGAGCCTACTTGCAAGTCTCTCCGACCTTCACAAAAAAAGTTATTCAAGAATATCTCCTCAGATTTGGGGGAATTTCGTCGGTCGACCTCTTCCGAAGGTCGTACAAGCTCGGGGATGGTACCAATCGATCCGCAGGACCCAAATTAGTCCAGATGCAACCACTTTCCAAGTCTCTCCGACCTTCACAAAAAAAGTTATTCAAGAATATCTCTTTCTCCTATGTGCTTTCATCCCTAACCCTAACCCTAACCCTTCCGAAAGTCGGAGAAGCTCAAGGATGGTACCGATCGATGCGCGCAACCCCATTTAGTGGGGGTAGAGCCTACTTGCAAGTCTCTCCGACCTTCACAAAAAAAGTTATTCAAGAATATCTCTTTCTCCTATGTGCTTTCATCCCTAACCCTAACCCTAACCCTTCCGAAAGTCGGAGAAGCTCAAGGATGGTACCAATCGATGCGCGCAACCCCATTTAGTGGGGGTAGAGCCTACTTGCAAGTCTCTCCGACCTTCACAAAAAAAGTTATTCAAGAATATCTCTTTCTCCTATGTGCTTTCATCCCTAACCCTAACCCTAACCCTTCCGAAAGTCGGAGAAGCTCAAGGATGGTAACGATCGATGTGCGCTACCCCATTTAGTGGGGGTAGAGCCTACTTGCAAGTCTCTCCGACCTTCACAAAAAAAGTTATTCAAGAATATCTCTTTCTCCTATGTGCTTTCATCCCTAACCCTAACCCTAACCCTTCCGAAAGTCGGAGAAGCTCAAGGATGGTACCGATCGATGCGCGCTACCCCATTTAGTGGGGGTAGAGCCTACTTGCAAGTCTCTCCGACCTTCACAAAAAAAGTTATTCAAGAATATCTCCTCAGATTTGGGGGAATTTCGTCGGTCGACCTCTTCCGAAGGTCGTACAAGCTCGGGGATGGTACCAATCGATCCGCAGGACCCAAATTAGTCCAGATGCAACCACTTTCCAAGTCTCTCCGACCTTCACAAAAAAAGTTATTCAAGAATATCTCTTTCTCCTATGTGCTTTCATCCCTAACCCTAACCCTAACCCTTCCGAAAGTCGGAGAAGCTCAAGGATGGTACCGATCGATGCGCGCTACCCCATTTAGTGGGGGTAGAGCCTACTTGCAGGTCTCTCCGACCTTCACAAAAAAAGTTATTCAAGAATATCTCCTCAGATTTGGGGGAATTTCGTCGGTCGACCTCTTCCGAAGGTCGTACAAGCTCGGGGATGGTACCAATCGATCCGCAGGACCCAAATTAGTCCAGATGCAACCACTTTCCAAGTCTCTCCGACCTTCACAAAAAAAGTTATTCAAGAATATCTCTTTCTCCTATGTGCTTTCATCCCTAACCCTAACCCTAACCCTTCCGAAAGTCGGAGAAGCTCAAGGATGGTACCGATCGATGCGCGCAACCCCATTTAGTGGGGGTAGAGCCTACTTGCAAGTCTCTCCGACCTTCACAAAAAAAGTTATTCAAGAATATCTCTTTCTCCTATGTGCTTTCATCCCTAACCCTAACCCTAACCCTTCCGAAAGTCGGAGAAGCTCAAAGATGGTACCGATCGATGCGCGCTACCCCATTTAGTGGGGGTAGAGCCTACTTGCAAGTCTCTCCGACCTTCACAAAAAAAGTTATTCAAGAATATCTCTTTCTCCTATGTGCTTTCATCCCTAACCCTAACCCTAACCCTTCCGAAAGTCGGAGAAGCTCAAGGATGGTACCGATCGATGCGCGCTACCCCATTTAGTGGGGGTAGAGCCTACTTGCAAGTCTCTCCGACCTTCACAAAAAAAGTTATTCAAGAATATCTCCTCAGATTTGGGGGAATTTCGTCGGTCGACCTCTTCCGAAGGTCGTACAAGCTCGGGGATGGTACCAATCGATCCGCAGGACCCAAATTAGTCCAGATGCAACCACTTTCCAAGTCTCTCCGACCTTCACAAAAAAAGTTATTCAAGAATATCTCTTTCTCCTATGTGCTTTCATCCCTAACCCTAACCCTAACCCTTCCGAAAGTCGGAGAAGCTCAAGGATGGTACCGATCGATGCGCGCTACCCCATTTAGTGGGGGTAGAGCCTACTTGCAGGTCTCTCCGACCTTCACAAAAAAAGTTATTCAAGAATATCTCCTCAGATTTGGGGGAATTTCGTCGGTCGACCTCTTCCGAAGGTCGTACAAGCTCGGGGATGGTACCAATCGATCCGCAGGACCCAAATTAGTCCAGATGCAACCACTTTCCAAGTCTCTCCGACCTTCACAAAAAAAGTTATTCAAGAATATCTCTTTCTCCTATGTGCTTTCATCCCTAACCCTAACCCTAACCCTTCCGAAAGTCGGAGAAGCTCAAGGATGGTACCGATCGATGCGCGCAACCCCATTTAGTGGGGGTAGAGCCTACTTGCAAGTCTCTCCGACCTTCACAAAAAAAGTTATTCAAGAATATCTCTTTCTCCTATGTGCTTTCATCCCTAACCCTAACCCTAACCCTTCCGAAAGTCGGAGAAGCTCAAAGATGGTACCGATCGATGCGCGCTACCCCATTTAGTGGGGGTAGAGCCTACTTGCAAGTCTCTCCGACCTTCACAAAAAAAGTTATTCAAGAATATCTCTTTCTCCTATGTGCTTTCATCCCTAACCCTAACCCTAACCCTTCCGAAAGTCGGAGAAGCTCAAGGATGGTACCGATCGATGCGCGCTACCCCATTTAGTGGGGGTAGAGCCTACTTGCAAGTCTCTCCGACCTTCACAAAAAAAGTTATTCAAGAATATCTCCTCAGATTTGGGGGAATTTCGTCGGTCGACCTCTTCCGAAGGTCGTACAAGCTCGGGGATGGTACCAATCGATCCGCAGGACCCAAATTAGTCCAGATGCAACCACTTTCCAAGTCTCTCCGACCTTCACAAAAAAAGTTATTCAAGAATATCTCTTTCTCCTATGTGCTTTCATCCCTAACCCTAACCCTAACCCTTCCGAAAGTCGGAAAAGCTCAAGGATGGTACCGATCGATGCGCGCTACCCCATTTAGTGGGGGTAGAGCCTACTTGCAAGTCTCTCGGACCTTCACAAAAAAAGTTATTCAAGAATATCTCTTTCTCCTATGTGCTTTCATCCCTAACCCTAACCCTAACCCTTCCGAAAGTCGGAGAAGCTCAAGGATGGTACCGATCGATGCGCGCTACCCCATTTAGTGGGGGTAGAGCCTACTTGCAAGTCTCTCCGACCTTCACAAAAAACGTTATTCAAGAATATCTCTTTCTCCTATGTGCTTTCATCCCTAACCCTAACCCTAACCCTTCCGAAAGTCGGAGAAGCTCAAGGATGGTACCGATCGATGCGCGCTACCCCATTTAGTGGGGGTAGAGCCTACTTGCAAGTCTCTCCGACCTTCACAAAAAAAGTTATTCAAGAATATCTCCTCAGATTTGGGGGAATTTCGTCGGTCGACCTCTTCCGAAGGTCGTACAAGCTCGGGGATGGTACCAATCGATCCGCAGGACCCAAATTAGTCCAGATGCAACCACTTTCCAAGTCTCTCCGACCTTCACAAAAAAAGTTATTCAAGAATATCTCTTTCTCCTATGTGCTTTCATCCCTAACCCTAACCCTAACCCTTCCGAAAGTCGGAGAAGCTCAAGGATGGTACCGATCGATGCGCGCAACCCCATTTAGTGGGGGTAGAGCCTACTTGCAAGTCTCTCCGACCTTCACAAAAAAAGTTATTCAAGAATATCTCTTTCTCCTATGTGCTTTCATCCCTAACCCTAACCCTAACCCTTCCGAAAGTCGGAGAAGCTCAAGGATGGTACCAATCGATGCGCGCTACCCCATTTAGTGGGGGTAGAGCCTACTTGCAAGTCTCTCCGACCTTCACAAAAAAAGTTATTCAAGAATATCTCTTTCTCCTATGTGCTTTCATCCCTAACCCTAACCCTAACCCTTCCGAAAGTCGGAGAAGCTCAAGGATGGTACCGATCGATGCGCGTTACCCCATTTAGTGGGGGTAGAGCCTACTTGCAAGTCTCTCCGACCTTCACAAAAAAAGTTATTCAAGAATATCTCCTCAGATTTGGGGGAATTTCGTCGGTCGACCTCTTCCGAAGGTCGTACAAGCTCGGGGATGGTACCAATCGATCCGCAGGACCCAAATTAGTCCAGATGCAACCACTTTCCAAGTCTCTCCGACCTTCACAAAAAACGTTATTCAAGAATATCTCTTTCTCCTATGTGCTTTCATCCCTAACCCTAACCCTAACCCTTCCGAAAGTCGGAGAAGCTCAAGGATGGTACCGATCGATGCGCGCTACCCCATTTAGTGTGGGTAGAGCCTACTTGCAAGTCTCTCCGACCTTCACAAAAAAAGTTATTCAAGAATATCTCCTCAGATTTGGGGGAATTTCGTCGGTCGACCTCTTCCGAAGGTCGTACAAGCTCGGGGATGGTACCAATCGATCCGCAGGACCCAAATTAGTCCAGATGCAACCACTTTCCAAGTCTCTCCGACCTTCACAAAAAAAGTTATTCAAGAATATCTCTTTCTCCTATGTGCTTTCATCCATAACCCTAACCCTAACCCTTCCGAAAGTCGGAGAAGCTCAAGGATGGTACCGATCGATGCGCGCTACCCCATTTAGTGGGGGTAGAGCCTACTTGCAAGTCTCTCCGACCTTCACAAAAAAAGTTATTCAAGAATATCTCTTTCTCCTATGTGCTTTCATCCCTAACCCTTCCGAAAGTCGGAGAAGCTCAAGGATGGTAACGATCGATGCGCGCTACCCCATTTAGTGGGGGTAGAGCCTACTTGCAAGTCTCTCCGACCTTCACAAAAAAAGTTATTCAAGAATATCTCTTTCTCCTATGTGCTTTCATCCCTAACCCTAACCCTAACCCTTCCGAAAGTCGGAGAAGCTCAAGGATGGTACCGATCGATGCGCGCTACCCCATTTAGTGGGGGTAGAGCCTACTTGCAAGTCTCTCCGACCTTCACAAAAAAAGTTATTCAAGAATATCTCCTCAGATTTGGGGGAATTTCGTCGGTCGACCTCTTCCGAAGGTCGTACAAGCTCGGGGATGGTACCAATCGATCCGCAGGACCCAAATTAGTCCAGATGCAACCACTTTCCAAGTCTCTCCGACCTTCACAAAAAAAGTTATTCAAGAATATCTCTTTCTCCTATGTGCTTTCATCCCTAACCCTAACCCTAACCCTTCCGAAAGTCGGAGAAGCTCAAGGATGGTACCGATCGATGCGCGCTACCCCATTTAGTGGGGGTAGAGCCTACTTGCAAGTCTCTCCGACCTTCACAAAAAACGTTATTCAAGAATATCTCTTTCTCCTATGTGCTTTCATCCCTAACCCTAACCCTAACCCTTCCGAAAGTCGGAGAAGCTCAAGGATGGTACCGATCGATGCGCGCTACCCCATTTAGTGGGGGTAGAGCCTACTTGCAAGTCTCTCCGACCTTCACAAAAAAAGTTATTCAAGAATATCTCCTCAGATTTGGGGGAATTTCGTCGGTCGACCTCTTCCGAAGGTCGTACAAGCTCGGGGATGGTACCAATCGATCCGCAGGACCCAAATTAGTCCAGATGCAACCACTTTCCAAGTCTCTCCGACCTTCACAAAAAAAGTTATTCAAGAATATCTCTTTCTCCTATGTGCTTTCATCCCTAACCCTAACCCTAACCCTTCCGAAAGTCGGAGAAGCTCAAGGATGGTACCGATCGATGCGCGCTACCCCATTTAGTGGGGGTAGAGCCTACTTGCAAGTCTCTCCGACCTTCACAAAAAAAGTTATTCAAGAATATCTCTTTCTCCTATGTGCTTTCATCCCTAACCCTAACCCTAACCCTTCCGAAAGTCGGAGAAGCTCAAGGATGGTACCGATCGATGCGCGCTACCCCATTTAGTGGGGGTAGAGCCTACTTGCAAGTCTCTCCGACCTTCACAAAAAAAGTTATTCAAGAATATCTCTTTCTCCTATGTGCTTTCATCCCTAACCCTAACCCTTCCGAAAGTCGGAGAAGCTCAAGGATGGTACCGATCGATGCGCGCTACCCCATTTAGTGGGGGTAGAGCCTACTTGCAAGTCTCTCCGACCTTCACAAAAAAAGTTATTCAAGAATATCTCCTCAGATTTGGGGGAATTTCGTCGGTCGACCTCTTCCGAAGGTCGTACAAGCTCGGGGATGGTACCAATCGATCCGCAGGACCCAAATTAGTCCAGATGCAACCACTTTCCAAGTCTCTCCGACCTTCACAAAAAAAGTTATTCAAGAATATCTCTTTCTCCTATGTGCTTTCATCCCTAACCCTAACCCTAACCCTTCCGAAAGTCGGAGAAGCTCCAGGATGGTACCGATCGATGCGCGCAACCCCATTTAGTGGGGGTAGAGCCTACTTGCAAGTCTCTCCGACCTTCACAAAAAAAGTTATTCAAGAATATCTCTTTCTCCTATGTGCTTTCATCCCTAACCCTAACCCTAACCCTTCCGAAAGTCGGAGAAGCTCAAGGATGGTACCGATCGATGCGCGCTACCCCATTTAGTGGGGGTAGAGCCTACTTGCAAGTCTCTCCGACCTTCACAAAAAAAGTTATTCAAGAATATCTCTTTCTCCTATGTGCTTTCATCCCTAACCCTAACCCTAACCCTTCCGAAAGTCGGAGAAGCTCAAGGATGGTACCGATCGATGCGCGCTACCCCATTTAGTGGGGGTAGAGCCTACTTGCAAGTCTCTCCGACCTTCACAAAAAAAGTTATTCAAGAATATCTCCTCAGATTTGGGGGAATTTCGTCGGTCGACCTCTTCCGAAGGTCGTACAAGCTCGGGGATGGTACCAATCGATCCGCAGGACCCAAATTAGTCCAGATGCAACCACTTTCCAAGTCTCTCCGACCTTCACAAAAAAAGTTATTCAAGAATATCTCTTTCTCCTATGTGCTTTCATCCCTAACCCTAACCCTAACCCTTCCGAAAGTCGGAGAAGCTCAAGGATGGTACCGATCGATGCGCGCTACCCCATTTAGTGGGGGTAGAGCCTACTTGCAAGTCTCTCCGACCTTCACAAAAAAAGTTATTCAAGAATATCTCTTTCTCCTATGTGCTTTCATCCCTAACCCTAACCCTAACCCTTCCGAAAGTCGGAGAAGCTCAAGGATGGTACCGATCGATGCGCGCTACCCCATTTAGTGGGGGTAAAGCCTACTTGCAAGTCTCTCCGACCTTCACAAAAAAAGTTATTCAAGAATATCTCTTTCTCCTATGTGCTTTCATCCCTAACCCTAACCCTAACCCTTCCGAAAGTCGGAGAAGCTCAAGGATGGTACCGATCGATGCGCGCTACCCCATTTAGTGGGGGTAGAGCCTACTTGCAAGTCTCTCCGACCTTCACAAAAAAAGTTATTCAAGAATATCTCCTCAGATTTGGGGGAATTTCGTCGGTCGACCTCTTCCGAAGGTCGTACAAGCTCGGGGATGGTACCAATCGATCCGCAGGACCCAAATTAGTCCAGATGCAACCACTTTCCAAGTCTCTCCGACCTTCACAAAAAACGTTATTCAAGAATATCTCTTTCTCCTATGTGCTTTCATCCCTAACCCTAACCCTAACCCTTCCGAAAGTCGGAGAAGCTCAAGGATGGTACCGATCGATGCGCGCTACCCCATTTAGTGTGGGTAGAGCCTACTTGCAAGTCTCTCCGACCTTCACAAAAAAAGTTATTCAAGAATATCTCCTCAGATTTGGGGGAATTTCGTCGGTCGACCTCTTCCGAAGGTCGTACAAGCTCGGGGATGGTACCAATCGATCCGCAGGACCCAAATTAGTCCAGATGCAACCACTTTCCAAGTCTCTCCGACCTTCACAAAAAAAGTTATTCAAGAATATCTCTTTCTCCTATGTGCTTTCATCCCTAACCCTAACCCTAACCCTTCCGAAAGTCGGAGAAGCTCAAGGATGGTACCGATCGATGCGCGCTACCCCATTTAGTGGGGGTAGAGCCTACTTGCAAGTCTCTCCGACCTTCACAAAAAAAGTTATTCAAGAATATCTCTTTCTCCTATGTGCTTTCATCCCTAACCCTAACCCTAACCCTTCCGAAAGTCGGAGAAGCTCAAGGATGGTAACGATCGATGCGCGCTACCCCATTTAGTGGGGGTAGAGCCTACTTGCAAGTCTCTCCGACCTTCACAAAAAAAGTTATTCAAGAATATCTCTTTCTCCTATGTGCTTTCATCCCTAACCCTAACCCTAACCCTTCCGAAAGTCGGAGAAGCTCAAGGATGGTACCGATCGATGCGCGCTACCCCATTTAGTGGGGGTAGAGCCTACTTGCAAGTCTCTCCGACCTTCACAAAAAAAGTTATTCAAGAATATCTCCTCAGATTTGGGGGAATTTCGTCGGTCGACCTCTTCCGAAGGTCGTACAAGCTCGGGGATGGTACCAATCGATCCGCAGGACCCAAATTAGTCCAGATGCAACCACTTTCCAAGTCTCTCCGACCTTCACAAAAAAAGTTATTCAAGAATATCTCTTTCTCCTATGTGCTTTCATCCCTAACCCTAACCCTAACCCTTCCGAAAGTCGGAGAAGCTCAAGGATGGTACCGATCGATGCGCGTTACCCCATTTAGTGGGGGTAGAGCCTACTTGCAAGTCTCTCCGACCTTCACAAAAAACGTTATTCAAGAATATCTCTTTCTCCTATGTGCTTTCATCCCTAACCCTAACCCTAACCCTTCCGAAAGTCGGAGAAGCTCAAGGATGGTACCGATCGATGCGCGCTACCCCATTTAGTGGGGGTAGAGCCTACTTGCAAGTCTCTCCGACCTTCACAAAAAAAGTTATTCAAGAATATCTCCTCAGATTTGGGGGAATTTCGTCGGTCGACCTCTTCCGAAGGTCGTACAAGCTCGGGGATGGTACCAATCGATCCGCAGGACCCAAATTAGTCCAGATGCAACCACTTTCCAAGTCTCTCCGACCTTCACAAAAAAAGTTATTCAAGAATATCTCTTTCTCCTATGTGCTTTCATCCCTAACCCTAACCCTAACCCTTCCGAAAGTCGGAGAAGCTCAAGGATGGTACCGATCGATGCGCGCTACCCCATTTAGTGGGGGTAGAGCCTACTTGCAAGTCTCTCCGACCTTCACAAAAAAAGTTATTCAAGAATATCTCTTTCTCCTATGTGCTTTCATCCCTAACCCTAACCCTAACCCTTCCGAAAGTCGGAGAAGCTCAAGGATGGTACCGATCGATGCGCGCTACCCCATTTAGTGGGGGTAGAGCCTACTTGCAAGTCTCTCCGACCTTCACAAAAAAAGTTATTCAAGAATATCTCTTTCTCCTATGTGCTTTCATCCCTAACCCTAACCCTTCCGAAAGTCGGAGAAGCTCAAGGATGGTACCGATCGATGCGCGCTACCCCATTTAGTGGGGGTAGAGCCTACTTGCAAGTCTCTCCGACCTTCACAAAAAAAGTTATTCAAGAATATCTCCTCAGATTTGGGGGAATTTCGTCGGTCGACCTCTTCCGAAGGTCGTACAAGCTCGGGGATGGTACCAATCGATCCGCAGGACCCAAATTAGTCCAGATGCAACCACTTTCCAAGTCTCTCCGACCTTCACAAAAAAAGTTATTCAAGAATATCTCTTTCTCCTATGTGCTTTCATCCCTAACCCTAACCCTAACCCTTCCGAAAGTCGGAGAAGCTCAAGGATGGTACCGATCGATGCGCGCTACCCCATTTAGTGGGGGTAGAGCCTACTTGCAAGTCTCTCCGACCTTCACAAAAAAAGTTATTCAAGAATATCTCTTTCTCCTATGTGCTTTCATCCCTAACCCTAACCCTAACCCTTCCGAAAGTCGGAGAAGCTCAAGGATGGTACCGATCGATGCGCGCTACCCCATTTAGTGGGGGTAGAGCCTACTTGCAAGTCTCTCCGACCTTCACAAAAAAAGTTATTCAAGAATATCTCTTTCTCCTATGTGCTTTCATCCCTAACCCTAACCCTTCCGAAAGTCGGAGAAGCTCAAGGATGGTACCGATCGATGCGCGCTACCCCATTTAGTGGGGGTAGAGCCTACTTGCAAGTCTCTCCGACCTTCACAAAAAAAGTTATTCAAGAATATCTCCTCAGATTTGGGGGAATTTCGTCGGTCGACCTCTTCCGAAGGTCGTACAAGCTCGGGGATGGTACCAATCGATCCGCAGGACCCAAATTAGTCCAGATGCAACCACTTTCCAAGTCTCTCCGACCTTCACAAAAAAAGTTATTCAAGAATATCTCTTTCTCCTATGTGCTTTCATCCCTAACCCTAACCCTAACCCTTCCGAAAGTCGGAGAAGCTCCAGGATGGTACCGATCGATGCGCGCAACCCCATTTAGTGGGGGTAGAGCCTACTTGCAAGTCTCTCCGACCTTCACAAAAAAAGTTATTCAAGAATATCTCTTTCTCCTATGTGCTTTCATCCCTAACCCTAACCCTAACCCTTCCGAAAGTCGGAGAAGCTCAAGGATGGTACCGATCGATGCGCGCTACCCCATTTAGTGGGGGTAGAGCCTACTTGCAAGTCTCTCCGACCTTCACAAAAAAAGTTATTCAAGAATATCTCCTCAGATTTGGGGGAATTTCGTCGGTCGACCTCTTCCGAAGGTCGTACAAGCTCGGGGATGGTACCAATCGATCCGCAGGACCCAAATTAGTCCAGATGCAACCACTTTCCAAGTCTCTCCGACCTTCACAAAAAAAGTTATTCAAGAATATCTCTTTCTCCTATGTGCTTTCATCCCTAACCCTAACCCTAACCCTTCCGAAAGTCGGAAAAGCTCAAGGATGGTACCGATCGATGCGCGCTACCCCATTTAGTGGGGGTAGAGCCTACTTGCAAGTCTCTCGGACCTTCACAAAAAAAGTTATTCAAGAATATCTCTTTCTCCTATGTGCTTTCATCCCTAACCCTAACCCTAACCCTTCCGAAAGTCGGAGAAGCTCAAGGATGGTACCGATCGATGCGCGCTACCCCATTTAGTGGGGGTAGAGCCTACTTGCAAGTCTCTCCGACCTTCACAAAAAACGTTATTCAAGAATATCTCTTTCTCCTATGTGCTTTCATCCCTAACCCTAACCCTAACCCTTCCGAAAGTCGGAGAAGCTCAAGGATGGTACCGATCGATGCGCGCTACCCCATTTAGTGGGGGTAGAGCCTACTTGCAAGTCTCTCCGACCTTCACAAAAAAAGTTATTCAAGAATATCTCCTCAGATTTGGGGGAATTTCGTCGGTCGACCTCTTCCGAAGGTCGTACAAGCTCGGGGATGGTACCAATCGATCCGCAGGACCCAAATTAGTCCAGATGCAACCACTTTCCAAGTCTCTCCGACCTTCACAAAAAAAGTTATTCAAGAATATCTCTTTCTCCTATGTGCTTTCATCCCTAACCCTAACCCTAACCCTTCCGAAAGTCGGAGAAGCTCAAGGATGGTACCGATCGATGCGCGCAACCCCATTTAGTGGGGGTAGAGCCTACTTGCAAGTCTCTCCGACCTTCACAAAAAAAGTTATTCAAGAATATCTCTTTCTCCTATGTGCTTTCATCCCTAACCCTAACCCTAACCCTTCCGAAAGTCGGAGAAGCTCAAGGATGGTACCAATCGATGCGCGCTACCCCATTTAGTGGGGGTAGAGCCTACTTGCAAGTCTCTCCGACCTTCACAAAAAAAGTTATTCAAGAATATCTCTTTCTCCTATGTGCTTTCATCCCTAACCCTAACCCTAACCCTTCCGAAAGTCGGAGAAGCTCAAGGATGGTACCGATCGATGCGCGCTACCCCATTTAGTGGGGGTAGAGCCTACTTGCAAGTCTCTCCGACCTTCACAAAAAAAGTTATTCAAGAATATCTCCTCAGATTTGGGGGAATTTCGTCGGTCGACCTCTTCCGAAGGTCGTACAAGCTCGGGGATGGTACCAATCGATCCGCAGGACCCAAATTAGTCCAGATGCAACCACTTTCCAAGTCTCTCCGACCTTCACAAAAAACGTTATTCAAGAATATCTCTTTCTCCTATGTGCTTTCATCCCTAACCCTAACCCTAACCCTTCCGAAAGTCGGAGAAGCTCAAGGATGGTACCGATCGATGCGCGCTACCCCATTTAGTGTGGGTAGAGCCTACTTGCAAGTCTCTCCGACCTTCACAAAAAAAGTTATTCAAGAATATCTCCTCAGATTTGGGGGAATTTCGTCGGTCGACCTCTTCCGAAGGTCGTACAAGCTCGGGGATGGTACCAATCGATCCGCAGGACCCAAATTAGTCCAGATGCAACCACTTTCCAAGTCTCTCCGACCTTCACAAAAAAAGTTATTCAAGAATATCTCTTTCTCCTATGTGCTTTCATCCCTAACCCTAACCCTAACCCTTCCGAAAGTCGGAGAAGCTCAAGGATGGTACCGATCGATGCGCGCTACCCCATTTAGTGGGGGTAGAGCCTACTTGCAAGTCTCTCCGACCTTCACAAAAAAAGTTATTCAAGAATATCTCTTTCTCCTATGTGCTTTCATCCCTAACCCTAACCCTAACCCTTCCGAAAGTCGGAGAAGCTCAAGGATGGTAACGATCGATGCGCGCTACCCCATTTAGTGGGGGTAGAGCCTACTTGCAAGTCTCTCCGACCTTCACAAAAAAAGTTATTCAAGAATATCTCTTTCTCCTATGTGCTTTCATCCCTAACCCTAACCCTAACCCTTCCGAAAGTCGGAGAAGCTCAAGGATGGTACCGATCGATGCGCGCTACCCCATTTAGTGGGGGTAGAGCCTACTTGCAAGTCTCTCCGACCTTCACAAAAAAAGTTATTCAAGAATATCTCCTCAGATTTGGGGGAATTTCGTCGGTCGACCTCTTCCGAAGGTCGTACAAGCTCGGGGATGGTACCAATCGATCCGCAGGACCCAAATTAGTCCAGATGCAACCACTTTCCAAGTCTCTCCGACCTTCACAAAAAAAGTTATTCAAGAATATCTCTTTCTCCTATGTGCTTTCATCCCTAACCCTAACCCTAACCCTTCCGAAAGTCGGAGAAGCTCAAGGATGGTACCGATCGATGCGCGCTACCCCATTTAGTGGGGGTAGAGCCTACTTGCAAGTCTCTCCGACCTTCACAAAAAACGTTATTCAAGAATATCTCTTTCTCCTATGTGCTTTCATCCCTAACCCTAACCCTAACCCTTCCGAAAGTCGGAGAAGCTCAAGGATGGTACCGATCGATGCGCGCTACCCCATTTAGTGGGGGTAGAGCCTACTTGCAAGTCTCTCCGACCTTCACAAAAAAAGTTATTCAAGAATATCTCCTCAGATTTGGGGGAATTTCGTCGGTCGACCTCTTCCGAAGGTCGTACAAGCTCGGGGATGGTACCAATCGATCCGCAGGACCCAAATTAGTCCAGATGCAACCACTTTCCAAGTCTCTCCGACCTTCACAAAAAAAGTTATTCAAGAATATCTCTTTCTCCTATGTGCTTTCATCCCTAACCCTAACCCTAACCCTTCCGAAAGTCGGAGAAGCTCAAGGATGGTACCGATCGATGCGCGCTACCCCATTTAGTGGGGGTAGAGCCTACTTGCAAGTCTCTCCGACCTTCACAAAAAAAGTTATTCAAGAATATCTCTTTCTCCTATGTGCTTTCATCCCTAACCCTAACCCTAACCCTTCCGAAAGTCGGAGAAGCTCAAGGATGGTACCGATCGATGCGCGCTACCCCATTTAGTGGGGGTAGAGCCTACTTGCAAGTCTCTCCGACCTTCACAAAAAAAGTTATTCAAGAATATCTCTTTCTCCTATGTGCTTTCATCCCTAACCCTAACCCTTCCGAAAGTCGGAGAAGCTCAAGGATGGTACCGATCGATGCGCGCTACCCCATTTAGTGGGGGTAGAGCCTACTTGCAAGTCTCTCCGACCTTCACAAAAAAAGTTATTCAAGAATATCTCCTCAGATTTGGGGGAATTTCGTCGGTCGACCTCTTCCGAAGGTCGTACAAGCTCGGGGATGGTACCAATCGATCCGCAGGACCCAAATTAGTCCAGATGCAACCACTTTCCAAGTCTCTCCGACCTTCACAAAAAAAGTTATTCAAGAATATCTCTTTCTCCTATGTGCTTTCATCCCTAACCCTAACCCTAACCCTTCCGAAAGTCGGAGAAGCTCCAGGATGGTACCGATCGATGAGCGCAACCCCATTTAGTGGGGGTAGAGCCTACTTGCAAGTCTCTCCGACCTTCACAAAAAAAGTTATTCAAGAATATCTCTTTCTCCTATGTGCTTTCATCCCTAACCCTAACCCTAACCCTTCCGAAAGTCGGAGAAGCTCAAGGATGGTACCGATCGATGCGCGCTACCCCATTTAGTGGGGGTAGAGCCTACTTGCAAGTCTCTCCGACCTTCACAAAAAAAGTTATTCAAGAATATCTCTTTCTCCTATGTGCTTTCATCCCTAACCCTAACCCTAACCCTTCCGAAAGTCGGAGAAGCTCAAGGATGGTACCGATCGATGCGCGCTACCCCATTTAGTGGGGGTAGAGCCTACTTGCAAGTCTCTCCGACCTTCACAAAAAAAGTTATTCAAGAATATCTCCTCAGATTTGGGGGAATTTCGTCGGTCGACCTCTTCCGAAGGTCGTACAAGCTCGGGGATGGTACCAATCGATCCGCAGGACCCAAATTAGTCCAGATGCAACCACTTTCCAAGTCTCTCCGACCTTCACAAAAAAAGTTATTCAAGAATATCTCTTTCTCCTATGTGCTTTCATCCCTAACCCTAACCCTAACCCTTCCGAAAGTCGGAGAAGCTCAAGGATGGTACCGATCGATGCGCGCTACCCCATTTAGTGGGGGTAGAGCCTACTTGCAAGTCTCTCCGACCTTCACAAAAAAAGTTATTCAAGAATATCTCTTTCTCCTATGTGCTTTCATCCCTAACCCTAACCCTTCCGAAAGTCGGAGAAGCTCAAGGATGGTACCGATCGATGCGCGCTACCCCATTTAGTGGGGGTAAAGCCTACTTGCAAGTCTCTCCGACCTTCACAAAAAAAGTTATTCAAGAATATCTCTTTCTCCTATGTGCTTTCATCCCTAACCCTAACCCTAACCCTTCCGAAAGTCGGAGAAGCTCAAGGATGGTACCGATCGATGCGCGCTACCCCATTTAGTGGGGGTAAAGCCTACTTGCAAGTCTCTCCAACCTTCACAAAAAAAGTTATTCAAGAATATCTCTTTCTCCTATGTGCTTTCATCCCTAACCCTAACCCTAACCCTTCCGAAAGTCGGAGAAGCTCAAGGATGGTACCGATCGATGCGCGCAACCCCATTTAGTGGGGGTAGAGCCTACTTGCAAGTCTCTCCGACCTTCACAAAAAAAGTTATTCAAGAATATCTCCTCAGATTTGGGGGAATTTCGTCGGTCGACCTCTTCCGAAGGTCGTACAAGCTCGGGGATGGTACCAATCGATCCGCAGGACCCAAATTAGTCCAGATGCAACCACTTTCCAAGTCTCTCCGACCTTCACAAAAAAAGTTATTCAAGAATATCTCTTTCTCCTATGTGCTTTCATCCCTAACCCTAACCCTAACCCTTCCGAAAGTCGGAGAAGCTCAAGGATGGTACCGATCGATGCGCGCTACCCCATTTAGTGGGGGTAGAGCCTACTTGCAAGTCTCTCCGACCTTCACAAAAAAAGTTATTCAAGAATATCTCTTTCTCCTATGTGCTTTCATCCCTAACCCTAACCCTAACCCTTCCGAAAGTCGGAGAAGCTCAAGAATGGTACCGATCGATGCGCGCAACCCCATTTAGTGGGGGTAAAGCCTACTTGCAAGTCTCTCCGACCTTCACAAAAAAAGTTATTCAAGAATATCTCCTCAGATTTGGGGGAATTTCGTCGGTCGACCTCTTTCGAAGGTCGTACAAGCTCGGGGATGGTACCAATCGATCCGCAGGACCCAAATTAGTCCAGATGCAACCACTTTCCAAGTCTCTCCGACCTTCACAAAAAAAGTTATTCAAGAATATCTCTTTCTCCTATGTGCTTTCATCCCTAACCCTAACCCTAACCCTTCCGAAAGTCGGAGAAGCTCAAGGATGGTACCGATCGATGCGCGCTACCCCATTTAGTGGGGGTAGAGCCTACTTGCAAGTCTCTCCGACCTTCACAAAAAACGTTATTCAAGAATATCTCTTTCTCCTATGTGCTTTCATCCCTAACCCTAACCCTAACCCTTCCGAAAGTCGGAGAAGCTCAAGGATGGTACCGATCGATGCGCGCTACCCCATTTAGTGGGGGTAGAGCCTACTTGCAAGTCTCTCCGACCTTCACAAAAAAAGTTATTCAAGAATATCTCCTCAGATTTGGGGGAATTTCGTCGGTCGACCTCTTCCGAAGGTCGTACAAGCTCGGGGATGGTACCAATCGATCTGCAGGACCCAAATTAGTCCAGATGCAACCACTTTCCAAGTCTCTCCGACCTTCACAAAAAAAGTTATTCAAGAATATCTCTTTCTCCTATGTGCTTTCATCCCTAACCCTAACCCTAACCCTTCCGAAAGTCGGAGAAGCTCAAGGATGGTACCGATCGATGCGCGCTACCCCATTTAGTGGGAGTAGAGCCTACTTGCAAGTCTCTCCGACCTTCACAAAAAAAGTTATTCAAGAATATCTCTTTCTCCTATGTGCTTTCATCCCTAACCCTAACCCTAACCCTTCCGAAAGTCGGAGAAGCTCAAGGATGGTACCGATCGATGCGCGCAACCCCATTTAGTGGGGGTAGAGCCTACTTGCAAGTCTCTCCGACCTTCACAAAAAAAGTTATTCAAGAATATCTCCTCAGATTTGGGGGAATTTCGTCGGTCGACCTCTTTCGAAGGTTGTACAAGCTCGGGGATGGTACCAATCGATCCGCAGGCCCCAAATTAGTCCAGATGCAACCACTTTCCAAGTCGTTCCGACCTTCACAAAAAAAGTTATTCAAGAATATCTCTTTCTCCTATGTGCTTTCATCCCTAACCCTAACCCTAACCCTTCCGAAAGTCGGAGAAGCTCAAGGATGGTACCGATCGATGTGCGCTACCCCATTTAGTGGGGGTAGAGCCTACTTGCAAGTCTCTCCGACCTTCACAAAAAACGTTATTCAAGAATATCTCTTTCTCCTATGTGCTTTCATCCCTAACCCTAACCCTAACCCTTCCGAAAGTCGGAGAAGCTCAAGGATGGTACCGATCGATGCGCGCTACCCCATTTAGTGGGGGTAGAGCCTACTTGCAAGTCTCTCCGACCTTCACAAAAAAAGTTATTCAAGAATATCTCCTCAGATTTGGGGGAATTTCGTCGGTCGACCTCTTCCGAAGGTCGTACAAGCTCGGGGATGGTACCAATCGATCTGCAGGACCCAAATTAGTCCGGATGCAACCACTTTACAAGTCTCTCCGACCTTCACAAAAAAAGTTATTCAAGAATATCTCTTTCTCCTATGTGCTTTCATCCCTAACCCTAACCCTAACCCTTCCGAAAGTCGGAGAAGCTCAAGGATGGTACCGATCGATGCGCGCTACCCCATTTAGTGGGGGTAGAGCCTACTTGCAAGTCTCTCCGACCTTCACAAAAAAAGTTATTCAAGAATATCTCTTTCTCCTATGTGCTTTCATCCCTAACCCTAACCCTAACCCTTCCGAAAGTCGGAGAAGCTCAAGGATGGTACCGATCGATGCGCGCTACCCCATTTAGTGGGGGTAGAGCCTACTTGCAAGTCTCTCCGACCTTCACAAAAAAAGTTATTCAAGAATATCTCTTTCTCCTATGTGCTTTCATCCCTAACCCTAACCCTAACCCTTCCGAAAGTCGGAGAAGCTCAAGGATGGTACTGATCGATGCGCGCTACCCCATTTAGTGGGGGTAGAGCCTACTTGCAAGTCTCTCCGACCTTCACAAAAAAAGTTATTCAAGAATATCTCTTTCTCCTATGTGCTTTCATCCCTAACCCTAACCCTAACCCTTCCGAAAGTCGGAGAAGCTCAAGGATGGTACCGATCGATGCGCGCTACCCCATTTAGTGGGGGTAGAGCCTACTTGCAAGTCTCTCCGACCTTCACAAAAAACGTTATTCAAGAATATCTCTTTCTCCTATGTGCTTTCATCCCTAACCCTAACCCTAACCCTTCCGAAAGTCGGAGAAGCTCAAGGATGGTACCGATCGATGCGCGCTACCCCATTTAGTGGGGGTAGAGCCTACTTGCAAGTCTCTCCGACCTTCACAAAAAAAGTTATTCAAGAATATCTCCTCAGATTTGGGGGAATTTCGTCGGTCGACCTCTTTCGAAGGTCGTACAAGCTCGGGGATGGTACCAATCGATCCGCAGGACCCAAATTAGTCCAGATGCAACCACTTTCCAAGTCTCTCCGACCTTCACAAAAAAAGTTATTCAAGAATATCTCTTTCTCCTATGTGCTTTCATCCCTAACCCTAACCCTTCCGAAAGTCGGAGAAGCTCAAGGATGGTACCGATCGATGCGCGCTACCCCATTTAGTGGGGGTAAAGCCTACTTGCAAGTCTCTCCGACCTTCACAAAAAAAGTTATTCAAGAATATCTCTTTCTCCTATGTGCTTTCATCCCTAACCCTAACCCTAACCCTTCCGAAAGTCGGAGAAGCTCAAGGATGGTACCGATCGATGCGCGCTACCCCATTTAGTGGGGGTAAAGCCTACTTGCAAGTCTCTCCAACCTTCACAAAAAAAGTTATTCAAGAATATCTCTTTCTCCTATGTGCTTTCATCCCTAACCCTAACCCTAACCCTTCCGAAAGTCGGAGAAGCTCAAGGATGGTACCGATCGATGCGCGCAACCCCATTTAGTGGGGGTAGAGCCTACTTGCAAGTCTCTCCGACCTTCACAAAAAAAGTTATTCAAGAATATCTCCTCAGATTTGGGGGAATTTCGTCGGTCGACCTCTTCCGAAGGTCGTACAAGCTCGGGGATGGTACCAATCGATCCGCAGGACCCAAATTAGTCCAGATGCAACCACTTTCCAAGTCTCTCCGACCTTCACAAAAAAAGTTATTCAAGAATATCTCTTTCTCCTATGTGCTTTCATCCCTAACCCTAACCCTAACCCTTCCGAAAGTCGGAGAAGCTCAAGGATGGTACCGATCGATGCGCGCTACCCCATTTAGTGGGGGTAGAGCCTACTTGCAAGTCTCTCCGACCTTCACAAAAAAAGTTATTCAAGAATATCTCTTTCTCCTATGTGCTTTCATCCCTAACCCTAACCCTAACCCTTCCGAAAGTCGGAGAAGCTCAAGAATGGTACCGATCGATGCGCGCAACCCCATTTAGTGGGGGTAAAGCCTACTTGCAAGTCTCTCCGACCTTCACAAAAAAAGTTATTCAAGAATATCTCCTCAGATTTGGGGGAATTTCGTCGGTCGACCTCTTTCGAAGGTCGTACAAGCTCGGGGATGGTACCAATCGATCCGCAGGACCCAAATTAGTCCAGATGCAACCACTTTCCAAGTCTCTCCGACCTTCACAAAAAAAGTTATTCAAGAATATCTCTTTCTCCTATGTGCTTTCATCCCTAACCCTAACCCTAACCCTTCCGAAAGTCGGAGAAGCTCAAGGATGGTACCGATCGATGCGCGCTACCCCATTTAGTGGGAGTAGAGCCTACTTGCAAGTCTCTCCGACCTTCACAAAAAAAGTTATTCAAGAATATCTCTTTCTCCTATGTGCTTTCATCCCTAACCCTAACCCTAACCCTTCCGAAAGTCGGAGAAGCTCAAGGATGGTACCGATCGATGCGCGCAACCCCATTTAGTGGGGGTAGAGCCTACTTGCAAGTCTCTCCGACCTTCACAAAAAAAGTTATTCAAGAATATCTCCTCAGATTTGGGGGAATTTCGTCGGTCGACCTCTTTCGAAGGTTGTACAAGCTCGGGGATGGTACCAATCGATCCGCAGGCCCCAAATTAGTCCAGATGCAACCACTTTCCAAGTCGTTCCGACCTTCACAAAAAAAGTTATTCAAGAATATCTCTTTCTCCTATGTGCTTTCATCCCTAACCCTAACCCTAACCCTTCCGAAAGTCGGAGAAGCTCAAGGATGGTACCGATCGATGTGCGCTACCCCATTTAGTGGGGGTAGAGCCTACTTGCAAGTCTCTCCGACCTTCACAAAAAACGTTATTCAAGAATATCTCTTTCTCCTATGTGCTTTCATCCCTAACCCTAACCCTAACCCTTCCGAAAGTCGGAGAAGCTCAAGGATGGTACCGATCGATGCGCGCTACCCCATTTAGTGGGGGTAGAGCCTACTTGCAAGTCTCTCCGACCTTCACAAAAAAAGTTATTCAAGAATATCTCCTCAGATTTGGGGGAATTTCGTCGGTCGACCTCTTCCGAAGGTCGTACAAGCTCGGGGATGGTACCAATCGATCTGCAGGACCCAAATTAGTCCGGATGCAACCACTTTACAAGTCTCTCCGACCTTCACAAAAAAAGTTATTCAAGAATATCTCTTTCTCCTATGTGCTTTCATCCCTAACCCTAACCCTAACCCTTCCGAAAGTCGGAGAAGCTCAAGGATGGTACCGATCGATGCGCGCTACCCCATTTAGTGGGGGTAGAGCCTACTTGCAAGTCTCTCCGACCTTCACAAAAAAAGTTATTCAAGAATATCTCTTTCTCCTATGTGCTTTCATCCCTAACCCTAACCCTAACCCTTCCGAAAGTCGGAGAAGCTCAAGGATGGTACCGATCGATGCGCGCTACCCCATTTAGTGGGGGTAGAGCCTACTTGCAAGTCTCTCCGACCTTCACAAAAAAAGTTATTCAAGAATATCTCTTTCTCCTATGTGCTTTCATCCCTAACCCTAACCCTAACCCTTCCGAAAGTCGGAGAAGCTCAAGGATGGTACTGATCGATGCGCGCTACCCCATTTAGTGGGGGTAGAGCCTACTTGCAAGTCTCTCCGACCTTCACAAAAAAAGTTATTCAAGAATATCTCTTTCTCCTATGTGCTTTCATCCCTAACCCTAACCCTAACCCTTCCGAAAGTCGGAGAAGCTCAAGGATGGTACCGATCGATGCGCGCTACCCCATTTAGTGGGGGTAGAGCCTACTTGCAAGTCTCTCCGACCTTCACAAAAAACGTTATTCAAGAATATCTCTTTCTCCTATGTGCTTTCATCCCTAACCCTAACCCTAACCCTTCCGAAAGTCGGAGAAGCTCAAGGATGGTACCGATCGATGCGCGCTACCCCATTTAGTGGGGGTAGAGCCTACTTGCAAGTCTCTCCGACCTTCACAAAAAAAGTTATTCAAGAATATCTCCTCAGATTTGGGGGAATTTCGTCGGTCGACCTCTTTCGAAGGTCGTACAAGCTCGGGGATGGTACCAATCGATCCGCAGGACCCAAATTAGTCCAGATGCAACCACTTTCCAAGTCTCTCCGACCTTCACAAAAAAAGTTATTCAAGAATATCTCTTTCTCCTATGTGCTTTCATCCCTAACCCTAACCCTAACCCTTCCGAAAGTCGGAGAAGCTCAAGGATGCTACCGATCGATGCGCGCTACCCCATTTAGTGGGGGTAGAGCCTACTTGCAAGTCTCTCCGACCTTCACAAAAAAAGTTATTCAAGAATATCTCTTTCTCCTATGTGCTTTCATCCCTAACCCTAACCCTAACCCTTCCGAAAGTCGGAGAAGCTCAAGGATGGTACCGATCGATGCGCGCTACCCCATTTAGTGGGGGTAAAGCCTACTTGCAAGTCTCTCCGACCTTCACAAAAAAAGTTATTCAAGAATATCTCTTTCTCCTATGTGCTTTCATCCCTAACCCTAACCCTAACCCTTCCGAAAGTCGGAGAAGCTCAAGGATGGTACCGATCGATGCGCGCTACCCCATTTAGTGGGGGTAGAGCCTACTTGCAAGTCTCTCCAACCTTCACAAAAAAAGTTATTCAAGAATATCTCTTTCTCCTATGTGCTTTCATCCCTAACCCTAACCCTAACCCTTCCGAAAGTCGGAGAAGCTCAAGGATGGTACCGATCGATGCGCGCAACCCCATTTAGTGGGGGTAGAGCCTACTTGCAAGTCTCTCCGACCTTCACAAAAAAAGTTATTCAAGAATATCTCCTCAGATTTGGGGGAATTTCGTCGGTCGACCTCTTCCGAAGGTCGTACAAGCTCGGGGATGGTACCAATCGATCCGCAGGACCCAAATTAGTCCAGATGCAACCACTTTCCAAGTCTCTCCGACCTTCACAAAAAAAGTTATTCAAGAATATCTCTTTCTCCTATGTGCTTTCATCCCTAACCCTAACCCTAACCCTTCCGAAAGTCGGAGAAGCTCAAGGATGGTACCGATCGATGCGCGCTACCCCATTTAGTGGGGGTAGAGCCTACTTGCAAGTCTCTCCGACCTTCACAAAAAAAGTTATTCAAGAATATCTCTTTCTCCTATGTGCTTTCATCCCTAACCCTAACCCTAACCCTTCCGAAAGTCGGAGAAGCTCAAGGATGGTACCGATCGATGCGCGCTACCCCATTTAGTGGGGGTAAAGCCTACTTGCAAGTCTCTCCGACCTTCACAAAAAAAGTTATTCAAGAATATCTCTTTCTCCTATGTGCTTTCATCCCTAACCCTAACCCTAACCCTTCCGAAAGTCGGAGAAGCTCAAAGATGGTACCGATCGATGCGCGCTACCCCATTTAGTGGGGGTAGAGCCTACTTGCAAGTCTCTCCAACCTTCACAAAAAAAGTTATTCAAG
The DNA here is from genome assembly GCF_963576545.1 of Limanda limanda. NCBI lineage: Eukaryota > Metazoa > Chordata > Actinopteri > Pleuronectiformes > Pleuronectidae > Limanda > Limanda limanda. Next base: position 33,961,300 of record NC_083637.1, on the reverse strand, counting down.
AATATCTCTTTCTCCTATGTGCTTTCATCCCTAACCCTAACCCTAACCCTTCTGAAAGTCGGAGAAGCTCAAGGATGGTACCGATCGATGCGCGCAACCCCATTTAGTGGGGGTAGAGCCTACTTGCAAGTCTCTCCGACCTTCACAAAAAAAGTTATTCAAGAATATCTCCTCAGATTTGGGGGAATTTCGTCGGTCGACCTCTTCCGAAGGTCGTACAAGCTCGGGGATGGTACCAATCGATCCGCAGGACCCAAATTAGTCCAGATGCAACCACTTTCCAAGTCTCTCCGACCTTCACAAAAAAAGTTATTCAAGAATATCTCTTTCTCCTATGTGCTTTCATCCCTAACCCTAACCCTTCCGAAAGTCGGAGAAGCTCAAGGATGGTACCGATCGATGCGCGCTACCCCATTTAGTGGGGGTAGAGCCTACTTGCAAGTCTCTCCGACCTTCACAAAAAAAGTTATTCAAGAATATCTCTTTCTCCTATGTGCTTTCATCCCTAACCCTAACCCTAACCCTTCCGAAAGTCGGAGAAGCTCAAGGATGGTACCGATCGATGCGCGCAACCCCATTTAGTGGGGGTAAAGCCTACTTGCAAGTCTCTCCGACCTTCACAAAAAAAGTTATTCAAGAATATCTCCTCAGATTTGGGGGAATTTCGTCGGTCGACCTCTTTCGAAGGTCGTACAAGCTCGGGGATGGTACCAATCGATCCGCAGGACCCAAATTAGTCCAGATGCAACCACTTTCCAAGTCTCTCCGACCTTCACAAAAAAAGTTATTCAAGAATATCTCTTTCTCCTATGTGCTTTCATCCCTAACCCTAACCCTAACCCTTCCGAAAGTCGGAGAAGCTCAAGGATGGTACCGATCGATGCGCGCTACCCCATTTAGTGGGGGTAGAGCCTACTTGCAAGTCCCTCCGACCTTCACAAAAAACGTTATTCAAGAATATCTCTTTCTCCTATGTGCTTTCATCCCTAACCCTAACCCTAACCCTTCCGAAAGTCGGAGAAGCTCAAGGATGGTACCGATCGATGCGCGCTACCCCATTTAGTGGGGGTAGAGCCTACTTGCAAGTCTCTCCGACCTTCACAAAAAAAGTTATTCAAGAATATCTCCTCAGATTTGGGGGAATTTCGTCGGTCGACCTCTTCCGAAGGTCGTACAAGCTCGGGGATGGTACCAATCGATCTGCAGGACCCAAATTAGTCCAGATGCAACCACTTTCCAAGTCTCTCCGACCTTCACAAAAAAAGTTATTCAAGAATATCTCTTTCTCCTATGTGCTTTCATCCCTAACCCTAACCCTAACCCTTCCGAAAGTCGGAGAAGCTCAAGGATGGTACCGATCGATGCGCGCTACCCCATTTAGTGGGGGTAGAGCCTACTTGCAAGTCTCTCCGACCTTCACAAAAAAAGTTATTCAAGAATATCTCTTTCTCCTATGTGCTTTCATCCCTAACCCTAACCCTAACCCTTCCGAAAGTCGGAGAAGCTCAAGGATGGTACCGATCGATGCGCGCAACCCCATTTAGTGGGGGTAGAGCCTACTTGCAAGTCTCTCCGACCTTCACAAAAAAAGTTATTCAAGAATATCTCCTCAGATTTGGGGGAATTTCGTCGGTCGACCTCTTTCGAAGGTTGTACAAGCTCGGGGATGGTACCAATCGATCCGCAGGCCCCAAATTAGTCCAGATGCAACCACTTTCCAAGTCGTTCCGACCTTCACAAAAAAAGTTATTCAAGAATATCTCTTTCTCCTATGTGCTTTCATCCCTAACCCTAACCCTAACCCTTCCGAAAGTCGGAGAAGCTCAAGGATGGTACCGATCGATGCGCGCTACCCCATTTAGTGGGGGTAGAGCCTACTTGCAAGTCTCTCCGACCTTCACAAAAAAAGTTATTCAAGAATATCTCTTTCTCCTATGTGCTTTCATCCCTAACCCTAACCCTAACCCTTCCGAAAGTCGGAGAAGCTCAAGGATGGTACCGATCGATGCGCGCTACCCCATTTAGTGGGGGTAGAGCCTACTTGCAAGTCTCTCCGACCTTCACAAAAAAAGTTATTCAAGAATATCTCTTTCTCCTATGTGCTTTCATCCCTAACCCTAACCCTAACCCTTCCGAAAGTCGGAGAAGCTCAAGGATGGTACCGATCGATGCGCGCTACCCCATTTAGTGGGGGTAGAGCCTACTTGCAAGTCTCTCCGACCTTCACAAAAAAAGTTATTCAAGAATATCTCTTTCTCCTATGTGCTTTCATCCCTAACCCTAACCCTAACCCTTCCGAAAGTCGGAGAAGCTCAAGGATGGTACCGATCGATGCGCGCTACCCCATTTAGTGGGGGTAGAGCCTACTTGCAAGTCTCTCCGACCTTCACAAAAAAAGTTATTCAAGAATATCTCTTTCTCCTATGTGCTTTCATCCCTAACCCTAACCCTAACCCTTCCGAAAGTCGGAGAAGCTCAGGGATGGTACCGATCGATGCGCGCTACCCCATTTAGTGGGGGTAGAGCCTACTTGCAAGTCTCTCCGACCTTCACAAAAAAAGTTATTCAAGAATATCTCTTTCTCCTATGTGCTTTCATCCCTAACCCTAACCCTAACCCTTCCAAAAGTCGGAGAAGCTCAAGGATGGTACCGATCGATGCGCGCTACCCTATTTAGTGGGGGTAGAGCCTACTTGCAAGTCTCTCCGACCTTCACAAAAAAAGTTATTCAAGAATATCTCTTTCTCCTATGTGCTTTCATCCCTAACCCTAACCCTAACACTTCCGAAAGTCGGAGAAGCTCAAGGATGGTACCGATCGATGCGCGCTACCCCATTTAGTGGGGGTAGAGCCTACTTGCAAGTCTCTCCGACCTTCACAAAAAAAGTTATTCAAGAATATCTCCTCAGATTTGGGGGAATTTCGTCGGTCGACCTCTTCCGAAGGTCGTACAAGCTCGGGGATGGTACCAATCGATCCGCAGGACCCAAATTAGTCCAGATGCAACCACTTTCCAAGTCTCTCCGACCTTCACAAAAAAAGTTATTCAAGAATATCTCTTTCTCCTATGTGCTTTCATCCCTAACCCTAACCCTAACCCTTCCGAAAGTCGGAGAAGCTCAAGGATGGTACCGATCGATGCGCGCTACCCCATTTAGTGGGGGTAGAGCCTACTTGCAAGTCTCTCCGACCTTCACAAAAAAAGTTATTCAAGAATATCTCTTTCTCCTATGTGCTTTCATCCCTAACCCTAACCCTAACCCTTCCGAAAGTCGGAGAAGCTCAAGGATGGTACCGATCGATGCGCGCTACCCCATTTAGTGGGGGTAGAGCCTACTTGCAAGTCTCTCCGACCTTCACAAAAAAAGTTATTCAAGAATATCTCTTTCTCCTATGTGCTTTCATCCCTAACCCTAACCCTAACCCTTCCGAAAGTCGGAGAAGCTCAAGGATGGTACCGATCGATGCGCGCTACCCCATTTAGTGGGGGTAGAGCCTACTTGCAAGTCTCTCGGACCTTCACAAAAAAAGTTATTCAAGAATATCTCTTTCTCCTATGTGCTTTCATCCCTAACCCTAACCCTAACCCTTCAGAAAGTCGGAGAAGCTCAAGGATGGTACCGATCGATGCGCGCTACCCCATTTAGTGGGGGTAGAGCCTACTTGCAAGTCTCTCCGACCTTCACAAAAAAAGTTATTCAAGAATATCTCCTCAGATTTGGGGGAATTTCGTCGGTCGACCTCTTCCGAAGGTCGTACAAGCTCGGGGATGGTACCAATCGATCCGCAGGACCCAAATTAGTCCAGATGCAACCACTTTCCAAGTCTCTCCGACCTTCACAAAAAAAGTTATTCAAGAATATCTCTTTCTCCTATGTGCTTTCATCCCTAACCCTAACCCTAACCCTTCCAAAAGTCGGAGAAGCTCAAGGATGGTACCGATCGATGCGTGCTACCCCATTTAGTGGGGGTAGAGCCTACTTGCAAGTCTCTCCGACCTTCACAAAAAAAGTTATTCAAGAATATCTCTTTCTCCTATGTGCTTTCATCCCTAACCCTAACCCTAACACTTCCGAAAGTCGGAGAAGCTCAAGGATGGTACCGATCGATGTGCGCTACCCCATTTAGTGGGGGTAGAGCCTACTTGCAAGTCTCTCCGACCTTCACAAAAAAAGTTATTCAAGAATATCTCCTCAGATTTGGGGGAATTTCGTCGGTCGACCTCTTCCGAAGGTCGTACAAGCTCGGGGATGGTACCAATCGATCCGCAGGACCCAAATTAGTCCAGATGCAACCACTTTCCAAGTCTCTCCGACCTTCACAAAAAAAGTTATTCAAGAATATCTCTTTCTCCTATGTGCTTTCATCCCTAACCCTAACCCTAACCCTTCCGAAAGTCGGAGAAGCTCAAGGATGGTACCGATCGATGCGCGCTACCCCATTTAGTGGGGGTAGAGCCTACTTGCAAGTCTCTCCGACCTTCACAAAAAAAGTTATTCAAGAATATGTCTTTCTCCTATGTGCTTTCATCCCTAACCCTAACCCTAACCCTTCCGAAAGTCGGAGAAGCTCAAGAATGGTACCGATCGATGCGCGCTACCCCATTTAGTGGGGGTAGAGCCTACTTGCAAGTCTCTCCGACCTTCACAAAAAAAGTTATTCAAGAATATCTCTTTCTCCTATGTGCTTTCATCCCTAACCCTAACCCTAACCCTTCCGAAAGTCGGAGAAGCTCAAGGATGGTACCGATCGATGCGCGCTACCCCATTTAGTGGGGGTAGAGCCTACTTGCAAGTCTCTCCGACCTTCACAAAAAAAGTTATTCAAGAATATCTCTTTCTCCTATGTGCTTTCATCCCTAACCCTAACCCTAACCCTTCCAAAAGTCGGAGAAGCTCAAGGATGGTACCGATCGATGCGCGCTACCCCATTTAGTGGGGGTAGAGCCTACTTGCAAGTCTCTCCGACCTTCACAAAAAAAGTTATTCAAGAATATCTCTTTCTCCTATGTGCTTTCATCCCTAACCCTAACCCTAACACTTCCGAAAGTCGGAGAAGCTCAAGGATGGTACCGATCGATGCGCGCTACCCCATTTAGTGGGGGTAGAGCCTACTTGCAAGTCTCTCCGACCTTCACAAAAAAAGTTATTCAAGAATATCTCCTCAGATTTGGGGGAATTTCGTCGGTCGACCTCTTCCGAAGGTCGTACAAGCTCGGGGATGGTACCAATCGATCCGCAGGACCCAAATTAGTCCAGATGCAACCACTTTCCAAGTCTCTCCGACCTTCACAAAAAAAGTTATTCAAGAATATCTCTTTCTCCTATGTGCTTTCATCCCTAACCCTAACCCTAACCCTTCCAAAAGTCGGAGAAGCTCAAGGATGGTACCGATCGATGCGCGCTACCCCATTTAGTGGGGGTAGAGCCTACTTGCAAGTCTCTCCGACCTTCACAAAAAAAGTTATTCAAGAATATCTCTTTCTCCTATGTGCTTTCATCCCTAACCCTAACCCTAACACTTCCGAAAGTCGGAGAAGCTCAAGGATGGTACCGATCGATGTGCGCTACCCCATTTAGTGGGGGTAGAGCCTACTTGCAAGTCTCTCCGACCTTCACAAAAAAAGTTATTCAAGAATATCTCCTCAGATTTGGGGGAATTTCGTCGGTCGACCTCTTCCGAAGGTCGTACAAGCTCGGGGATGGTACCAATCGATCCGCAGGACCCAAATTAGTCCAGATGCAACCACTTTCCAAGTCTCTCCGACCTTCACAAAAAAAGTTATTCAAGAATATCTCTTTCTCCTATGTGCTTTCATCCCTAACCCTAACCCTAACCCTTCCAAAAGTCGGAGAAGCTCAAGGATGGTACCGATCGATGCGCGCTACCCCATTTAGTGGGGGTAGAGCTTACTTGCAAGTCTCTCCGACCTTCACAAAAAAAGTTATTCAAGAATATCTCTTTCTCCTATGTGCTTTCATCCCTAACCCTAACCCTAACACTTCCGAAAGTCGGAGAAGCTCAAAGATGGTACCGATCGATGCGCGCTACCCCATTTAGTGGGGGTAGAGCCTACTTGCAAGTCTCTCCGACCTTCACAAAAAAAGTTATTCAAGAATATCTCCTCAGATTTGGGGGAATTTCGTCGGTCGACCTCTTCCGAAGGTCGTACAAGCTCGGGGATGGTACCAATCGATCCGCAGGACCCAAATTAGTCCAGATGCAACCACTTTCCAAGTCTCTCCGACCTTCACAAAAAAAGTTATTCAAGAATATCTCTTTCTCCTATGTGCTTTCATCCCTAACCCTAACCCTAACCCTTCCGAAAGTCGGAGAAGCTCAAGGATGGTACCGATCAATGCGCCAAACCCCATTTAGTGGGGGTAGAGCCTACTTGCAAGTCTCTCCGACCTTCACAAAAAAAGTTATTCAAGAATATGTCTTTCTCCTATGTGCTTTCATCCCTAACCCTAACCCTAACCCTTCCGAAAGTCGGAGAAGCTCAAGGATGGTACCGATCGATGCGCGCTACCCCATTTAGTGGGGGTAGAGCCTACTTGCAAGTCTCTCCGACCTTCACAAAAAAAGTTATTCAAGAATATCTCTTTCTCCTATGTGCTTTCATCCCTAACCCTAACCCTAACCCTTCCGAAAGTCGGAGAAGCTCAAGGATGGTACCGATCGATGCGCGCTACCCCATTTAGTGGGGGTAGAGCCTACTTGCAAGTCTCTCCGACCTTCAAAAAAAAAGTTATTCAAGAATATCTCTTTCTCCTATGTGCTTTCATCCCTAACCCTAACCCTAACCCTTCCAAAAGTCGGAGAAGCTCAAGGATGGTACCGATCGATGCGCGCTACCCCATTTAGTGGGGGTAGAGCCTACTTGCAAGTCTCTCCGACCTTCACAAAAAAAGTTATTCAAGAATATCTCTTTCTCCTATGTGCTTTCATCCCTAACCCTAACCCTAACACTTCCGAAAGTCGGAGAAGCTCAAGGATGGTACCGATCGATGCGCGCTACCCCATTTAGTGGGGGTAGAGCGTACTTGCAAGTCTCTCCGACCTTCACAAAAAAAGTTATTCAAGAATATCTCCTCAGATTTGGGGGAATTTCGTCGGTCGACCTCTTCCGAAGGTCGTAAAAGCTCGGGGATGGTACCAATCGATCCGCAGGACCCAAATTAGTCCAGATGCAACCACTTTCCAAGTCTCTCCGACCTTCACAAAAAAAGTTATTCAAGAATATCTCTTTCTCCTATGTGCTTTCATCCCTAACCCTAACCCTAACCCTTCCGAAAGTCGGAGAAGCTCAAGGATGGTACCGATCGATGTGCGCTACCCCATTTAGTGGGGGTAGAGCCTACTTGCAAGTCTCTCCGACCTTCACAAAAAAAGTTATTCAAGAATATCTCTTTCTCCTATGTGCTTTCATCCCTAACCCTAACCCTAACCCTTCCGAAAGTCGGAGAAGCTCAAGGATGGTACCGATCGATGCGCGCTACCCCATTTAGTGGGGGTAGAGCCTACTTGCAAGTCTCTCCGACCTTCACAAAAAAAGTTATTCAAGAATATCTCTTTCTCCTATGTGCTTTCATCCCTAACCCTAACCCTAACCCTTCCAAAAGTCGGAGAAGCTCAAGGATGGTACCGATCGATGCGCGCTACCCCATTTAGTGGGGGTAGAGCCTACTTGCAAGTCTCTCCGACCTTCACAAAAAAAGTTATTCAAGAATATCTCTTTCTCCTATGTGCTTTCATCCCTAACCCTAACCCTAACACTTCCGAAAGTCGGAGAAGCTCAAGGATGGTACCGATCGATGCGCGCTACCCCATTTAGTGGGGGTAGAGCCTACTTGCAAGTCTCTCCGACCTTCACAAAAAAAGTTATTCAAGAATATCTCCTCAGATTTGGGGGAATTTCGTCGGTCGACCTCTTCCGAAGGTCGTACAAGCTCGGGGATGGTACCAATCGATCCGCAGGACCCAAATTAGTCCAGATGCAACCACTTTCCAAGTCTCTCCGACCTTCACAAAAAAAGTTATTCAAGAATATCTCTTTCTCCTATGTGCTTTCATCCCTAACCCTAACCCTAACCCTTCCAAAAGTCGGAGAAGCTCAAGGATGGTACCGATCGATGCGCGCTACCCCATTTAGTGGGGGTAGAGCCTACTTGCAAGTCTCTCCGACCTTCACAAAAAAAGTTATTCAAGAATATCTCTTTCTCCTATGTGCTTTCATCCCTAACCCTAACCCTAACACTTCCGAAAGTCGGAGAAGCTCAAGGATGGTACCGATCGATGTGCGCTACCCCATTTAGTGGGGGTAGAGCCTACTTGCAAGTCTCTCCGACCTTCACAAAAAAAGTTATTCAAGAATATCTCCTCAGATTTGGGGGAATTTCGTCGGTCGACCTCTTCCGAAGGTCGTACAAGCTCGGGGATGGTACCAATCGATCCGCAGGACCCAAATTAGTCCAGATGCAACCACTTTCCAAGTCTCTCCGACCTTCACAAAAAAAGTTATTCAAGAATATCTCTTTCTCCTATGTGCTTTCATCCCTAACCCTAACCCTAACCCTTCCAAAAGTCGGAGAAGCTCAAGGATGGTACCGATCGATGCGCGCTACCCCATTTAGTGGGGGTAGAGCCTACTTGCAAGTCTCTCCGACCTTCACAAAAAAAGTTATTCAAGAATATCTCTTTCTCCTATGTGCTTTCATCCCTAACCCTAACCCTAACACTTCCGAAAGTCGGAGAAGCTCAAAGATGGTACCGATCGATGCGCGCTACCCCATTTAGTGGGGGTAGAGCCTACTTGCAAGTCTCTCCGACCTTCACAAAAAAAGTTATTCAAGAATATCTCCTCAGATTTGGGGGAATTTCGTCGGTCGACCTCTTCCGAAGGTCGTACAAGCTCGGGGATGGTACCAATCGATCCGCAGGACCCAAATTAGTCCAGATGCAACCACTTTCCAAGTCTCTCCGACCTTCACAAAAAAAGTTATTCAAGAATATCTCTTTCTCCTATGTGCTTTCATCCCTAACCCTAACCCTAACCCTTCCGAAAGTCGGAGAAGCTCAAGGATGGTACCGATCGATGCGCGCTACCCCATTTAGTGGGGGTAGAGCCTACTTGCAAGTCTCTCCGACCTTCACAAAAAAAGTTATTCAAGAATATGTCTTTCTCCTATGTGCTTTCATCCCTAACCCTAACCCTAACCCTTCCGAAAGTCGGAGAAGCTCAAGGATGGTACCGATCGATGCGCGCTACCCCATTTAGTGGGGGTAGAGCCTACTTGCAAGTCTCTCCAACCTTCACAAAAAAAGTTATTCAAGAATATCTCTTTCTCCTATGTGCTTTCATCCCTAACCCTAACCCTAACCCTTCCGAAAGTCGGAGAAGCTCAAGGATGGTACCGATCGATGCGCGCTACCCCATTTAGTGGGGGTAGAGCCTACTTGCAAGTCTCTCCGACCTTCACAAAAAAAGTTATTCAAGAATATCTCTTTCTCCTATGTGCTTTCATCCCTAACCCTAACCCTAACCCTTCCAAAAGTCGGAGAAGCTCAAGGATGGTACCGATCGATGCGCGCTACCCCATTTAGTGGGGGTAGAGCCTACTTGCAAGTCTCTCCGACCTTCACAAAAAAAGTTATTCAAGAATATCTCTTTCTCCTATGTGCTTTCATCCCTAACCCTAACACTTCCGAAAGTCGGAGAAGCTCAAGGATGGTACCGATCGATGCGCGCTACCCCATTTAGTGGGGGTAGAGCGTACTTGCAAGTCTCTCCGACCTTCACAAAAAAAGTTATTCAAGAATATCTCCTCAGATTTGGGGGAATTTCGTCGGTCGACCTCTTCCGAAGGTCGTAAAAGCTCGGGGATGGTACCAATCGATCCGCAGGACCCAAATTAGTCCAGATGCAACCACTTTCCAAGTCTCTCCGACCTTCACAAAAAAAGTTATTCAAGAATATCTCTTTCTCCTATGTGCTTTCATCCCTAACCCTAACCCTAACCCTTCCAAAAGTCGGAGAAGCTCAAGGATGGTACCGATCGATGCGCGCTACCCCATTTAGTGGGGGTAGAGCCTACTTGCAAGTCTCTCCGACCTTCACAAAAAAAGTTATTCAAGAATATGTCTTTCTCCTATGTGCTTTCATCCCTAACCCTAACCCTAACCCTTCCGAAAGTCGGAGAAGCTCAACGATGGTACCGATCGATGCGCGCTACCCCATTTAGTGGGGGTAGAGCCTACTTGCAAGTCTTTCCGACCTTCACAAAAAAAGTTATTCAAGAATATCTCTTTCTCCTATGTGCTTTCATCCCTAACCCTAACCCTAACACTTCCGAAAGTCGGAGAAGCTCAAGGATGGTACCGATCGATGCGCGCTACCCCATTTAGTGGGGGTAGAGCCTACTTGCAAGTCTCTCCGACCTTCACAAAAAAAGTTATTCAAGAATATCTCCTCAGATTTGGGGGAATTTCGTCGGTCGACCTCTTCCGAAGGTCGTACAAGCTCGGGGATGGTACCAATCGATCCGCAGGACCCAAATTAGTCCAGATGCAACCACTTTCCAAGTCTCTCCGACCTTCACAAAAAAAGTTATTCAAGAATATCTCTTTCTCCTATGTGCTTTCATCCCTAACCCTAACCCTAACCCTTCCGAAAGTCGGAGAAGCTCAAGGATGGTACCGATCGATGCGCGCTACCCCATTTAGTGGGGGTAGAGCCTACTTGCAAGTCTCTCCGACCTTCACAAAAAAAGTTATTCAAGAATATCTCTTTCTCCTATGTGCTTTCATCCCTAACCCTAACCCTAACCCTTCCGAAAGTCGGAGAAGCTCAAGGATGGTACCGATCGATGCGCGTTACCCCATTTAGTGGGGGTAGAGCCTACTTGCAAGTCTCTCCGACCTTCACAAAAAAAGTTATTCAAGAATATCTCTTTCTCCTATGTGCTTTCATCCCTAACCCTAACCCTAACCCTTCCAAAAGTCGGAGAAGCTCAAGGATGGTACCGATCGATGCGCGCTACCCCATTTAGTGGGGGTAGAGCCTACTTGCAAGTCTCTCCGACCTTCACAAAAAAAGTTATTCAAGAATATCTCTTTCTCCTATGTGCTTTCATCCCTAACCCTAACCCTAACACTTCCGAAAGTCGGAGAAGCTCAAGGATGGTACCGATCGATGTGCGCTACCCCATTTAGTGGGGGTAGAGCCTACTTGCAAGTCTCTCCGACCTTCACAAAAAAAGTTATTCAAGAATATCTCCTCAGATTTGGGGGAATTTCGTCGGTCGACCTCTTCCGAAGGTCGTACAAGCTCGGGGATGGTACCAATCGATCCGCAGGACCCAAATTAGTCCAGATGCAACCACTTTCCAAGTCTCTCCGACCTTCACAAAAAAAGTTATTCAAGAATATCTCTTTCTCCTATGTGCTTTCATCCCTAACCCTAACCCTAACCCTTCCGAAAGTCGGAGAAGCTCAAGGATGGTACCTATCGATGCGCGCTACCCCATTTAGTGGGGGTAGAGCCTACTTGCAAGTCTCTCCGACCTTCACAAAAAAAGTTATTCAAGAATATCTCTTTCTCCTATGTGCTTTCATCCCTAACCCTAACCCTAACCCTTCCGAAAGTCGGAGAAGCTCAAGGATGGTACCGATCGATGCGCGCTACCCCATTTAGTGGGGGTAGAGCCTACTTGCAAGTCTCTCCGACCTTCACAAAAAAAGTTATTCAAGAATATCTCTTTCTCCTATGTGCTTTCATCCCTAACCCTAACCCTAACCCTTCCGAAAGTCGGAGAAGCTCAAGGATGGTACCGATCGATGCGCGCTACCCCATTTAGTGGGGGTAGAGCCTACTTGCAAGTCTTTCCGACCTTCACAAAAAAAGTTATTCAAGAATATCTCTTTCTCCTATGTGCTTTCATCCCTAACCCTAACCCTAACCCTTCCAAAAGTCGGAGAAGCTCAAGGATGGTACCGATCGATGCGCGCTACCCCATTTAGTGGGGGTAGAGCCTACTTGCAAGTCTCTCCGACCTTCACAAAAAAAGTTATTCAAGAATATCTCTTTCTCCTATGTGCTTTCATCCCTAACCCTAACCCTAACACTTCCGAAAGTCGGAGAAGCTCAAGGATGGTACCGATCGATGCGCGCTACCCCATTTAGTGGGGGTAGAGCCTACTTGCAAGTCTCTCCGACCTTCACAAAAAAAGTTATTCAAGAATATCTCCTCAGATTTGGGGGAATTTCGTCGGTCGACCTCTTCCGAAGGTCGTACAAGCTCGGGGATGGTACCAATCGATCCGCAGGACCCAAATTAGTCCAGATGCAACCACTTTCCAAGTCTCTCCGACCTTCACAAAAAAAGTTATTCAAGAATATCTCTTTCTCCTATGTGCTTTCATCCCTAACCCTAACCCTAACCCTTCCGAAAGTCGGAGAAGCTCAAGGATGGTACCGATCGATGCGCGCTACCCCATTTAGTGGGGGTAGAGCCTACTTGCAAGTCTCTCCGACCTTCACAAAAAAAGTTATTCAAGAATATCTCTTTCTCCTATGTGCTTTCATCCCTAACCCTAACCCTAACACTTCCGAAAGTCGGAGAAGCTCAAGGATGGTACCGATCGATGTGCGCTACCCCATTTAGTGGGGGTAGAGCCTACTTGCAAGTCTCTCCGACCTTCACAAAAAAAGTTATTCAAGAATATCTCCTCAGATTTGGGGGAATTTCGTCGGTCGACCTCTTCCGAAGGTCGTACAAGCTCGGGGATGGTACCAATCGATCCGCAGGACCCAAATTAGTCCAGATGCAACCACTTTCCAAGTCTCTCCGACCTTCACAAAAAAAGTTATTCAAGAATATCTCTTTCTCCTATGTGCTTTCATCCCTAACCCTAACCCTAACCCTTCCAAAAGTCGGAGAAGCTCAAGGATGGTACCGATCGATGCGCGCTACCCCATTTAGTGGGGGTAGAGCCTACTTGCAAGTCTCTCCGACCTTCACAAAAAAAGTTATTCAAGAATATCTCTTTCTCCTATGTGCTTTCATCCCTAACCCTAACCCTAACACTTCCGAAAGTCGGAGAAGCTCAAAGATGGTACCGATCGATGCGCGCTACCCCATTTAGTGGGGGTAGAGCCTACTTGCAAGTCTCTCCGACCTTCACAAAAAAAGTTATTCAAGAATATCTCCTCAGATTTGGGGGAATTTCGTCGGTCGACCTCTTCCGAAGGTCGTACAAGCTCGGGGATGGTACCAATCGATCTGCAGGACCCAAATTAGTCCAGATGCAACCACTTTCCAAGTCTCTCCGACCTTCACAAAAAAAGTTATTCAAGAATATCTCTTTCTCCTATGTGCTTTCATCCCTAACCCTAACCCTAACCCTTCCGAAAGTCGGAGAAGCTCAAGGATGGTACCGATCGATGCGCGCTACCCCATTTAGTGGGGGTAGAGCCTACTTGCAAGTCTCTCCGACCTTCACAAAAAAAGTTATTCAAGAATATGTCTTTCTCCTATGTGCTTTCATCCCTAACCCTAACCCTAACCCTTCCGAAAGTCGGAGAAGCTCAAGGATGGTACCGATCGATGCGCGCTACCCCATTTAGTGGGGGTAGAGCCTACTTGCAAGTCTCTCCGACCTTCACAAAAAAAGTTATTCAAGAATATCTCTTTCTCCTATGTGCTTTCATCCCTAACCCTAACCCTAACCCTTCCGAAAGTCGGAGAAGCTCAAGGATGGTACCGATCGATGCGCGCTACCCCATTTAGTGGGGGTAGAGCCTACTTGCAAGTCTCTCCGACCTTCACAAAAAAAGTTATTCAAGAATATCTCTTTCTCCTATGTGCTTTCATCCCTAACCCTAACCCTAACCCTTCCAAAAGTCGGAGAAGCTCAAGGATGGTACCGATCGATGCGCGCTACCCCATTTAGTGGGGGTAGAGCCTACTTGCAAGTCTCTCCGACCTTCACAAAAAAAGTTATTCAAGAATATCTCTTTCTCCTATGTGCTTTCATCCCTAACCCTAACCCTAACACTTCCGAAAGTCGGAGAAGCTCAAGGATGGTACCGATCGATGCGCGCTACCCCATTTAGTGGGGGTAGAGCGTACTTGCAAGTCTCTCCGACCTTCACAAAAAAAGTTATTCAAGAATATCTCCTCAGATTTGGGGGAATTTCGTCGGTCGACCTCTTCCGAAGGTCGTACAAGCTCGGGGATGGTACCAATCGATCCGCAGGACCCAAATTAGTCCAGATGCAACCACTTTCCAAGTCTCTCCGACCTTCACAAAAAAAGTTATTCAAGAATATCTCTTTCTCCTATGTGCTTTCATCCCTAACCCTAACCCTAACCCTTCCGAAAGTCGGAGAAGCTCAAGGATGGTACCGATCGATGCGCGCTACCCCATTTAGTGGGGGTAGAGCCTACTTGCAAGTCTCTCCGACCTTCACAAAAAAAGTTATTCAAGAATATGTCTTTCTCCTATGTGCTTTCATCCCTAACCCTAACCCTAACCCTTCCGAAAGTCGGAGAAGCTCAAGGATGGTACCGATCGATGCGCGCTACCCCATTTAGTGGGGGTAGAGCCTACTTGCAAGTCTCTCCGACCTTCACAAAAAAAGTTATTCAAGAATATCTCTTTCTCCTATGTGCTTTCATCCCTAACCCTAACCCTAACCCTTCCGAAAGTCGGAGAAGCTCAAGGATGGTACCGATCGATGCGCGCTACCCCATTTAGTGGGGGTAGAGCCTACTTGCAAGTCTCTCCGACCTTCACAAAAAAAGTTATTCAAGAATATCTCTTTCTCCTATGTGCTTTCATCCCTAACCCTAACCCTAACCCTTCCAAAAGTCGGAGAAGCTCAAGGATGGTACCGATCGATGCGCGCTACCCCATTTAGTGGGGGTAGAGCCTACTTGCAAGTCTCTCCGACCTTCACAAAAAAAGTTATTCAAGAATATCTCTTTCTCCTATGTGCTTTCATCCCTAACCCTAACCCTAACACTTCCGAAAGTCGGAGAAGCTCAAGGATGGTACCGATCGATGCGCGCTACCCCATTTAGTGGGGGTAGAGCGTACTTGCAAGTCTCTCCGACCTTCACAAAAAAAGTTATTCAAGAATATCTCCTCAGATTTGGGGGAATTTCGTCGGTCGACCTCTTCCGAAGGTCGTACAAGCTCGGGGATGGTACCAATCGATCCGCAGGACCCAAATTAGTCCAGATGCAACCACTTTCCAAGTCTCTCCGACCTTCACAAAAAAAGTTATTCAAGAATATCTCTTTCTCCTATGTGCTTTCATCCCTAACCCTAACCCTAACCCTTCCGAAAGTCGGAGAAGCTCAAGGATGGTACCGATCGATGCGCGCTACCCCATTTAGTGGGGGTAGAGCCTACTTGCAAGTCTCTCCGACCTTCACAAAAAAAGTTATTCAAGAATATGTCTTTCTCCTATGTGCTTTCATCCCTAACCCTAACCCTAACCCTTCCGAAAGTCGGAGAAGCTCAAAGATGGTACCGATCGATGCGCGCTACCCCATTTAGTGGGGGTAGAGCCTACTTGCAAGTCTCTCCGACCTTCACAAAAAAAGTTATTCAAGAATATCTCTTTCTCCTATGTGCTTTCATCCCTAACCCTAACCCTAACCCTTCCGAAAGTCGGAGAAGCTCAAGGATGGTACCGATCGATGCGCGCTACCCCATTTAGTGGGGGTAGAGCCTACTTGCAAGTCTCTCCGACCTTCACAAAAAAAGTTATTCAAGAATATCTCTTTCTCCTATGTGCTTTCATCCCTAACCCTAACCCTAACCCTTCCAAAAGTCGGAGAAGCTCAAGGATGGTACCGATCGATGCGCGCTACCCCATTTAGTGGGGGTAGAGCCTACTTGCAAGTCTCTCCGACCTTCACAAAAAAAGTTATTCAAGAATATCTCTTTCTCCTATGTGCTTTCATCCCTAACCCTAACCCTAACACTTCCGAAAGTCGGAGAAGCTCAAGGATGGTACCGATCGATGCGCGCTACCCCATTTAGTGGGGGTAGAGCGTACTTGCAAGTCTCTCCGACCTTCACAAAAAAAGTTATTCAAGAATATCTCCTCAGATTTGGGGGAATTTCGTCGGTCGACCTCTTCCGAAGGTCGTACAAGCTCGGGGATGGTACCAATCGATCCGCAGGACCCAAATTAGTCCAGATGCAACCACTTTCCAAGTCTCTCCGACCTTCACAAAAAAAGTTATTCAAGAATATCTCTTTCTCCTATGTGCTTTCATCCCTAACCCTAACCCTAACCCTTCCAAAAGTCGGAGAAGCTCAAGGATGGTACCGATCGATGCGCGCTACCCAATTTAGTGGGGGTAGAGCCTACTTGCAAGTCTCTCCGACCTTCACAAAAAAAGTTATTCAAGAATATCTCTTTCTCCTATGTGCTTTCATCCCTAACCCTAACCCTAACCCTTCCAAAAGTCGGAGAAGCTCAAGGATGGTACCGATCGATGCGCGCTACCCCATTTAGTGGGGGTAGAGCCTACTTGCAAGTCTCTCCGACCTTCACAAAAAAAGTTATTCAAGAATATCTCTTTCTCCTATGTGCTTTCATCCCTAACCCTAACCCTAACCCTTCCGAAAGTCGGAGAAGCTCAAGGATGGTACCGATCGATGCGCGCTACCCCATTTAGTGGGGGTAGAGCCTACTTGCAAGTCTCTCCGACCTTCACAAAAAAAGTTATTCAAGAATATCTCTTTCTCCTATGTGCTTTCATCCCTAACCCTAACCCTAACCCTTCCAAAAGTCGGAGAAGCTCAAGGATGGTACCGATCGATGCGCGCTACCCCATTTAGTGGGGGTAGAGCCTACTTGCAAGTCTCTCCGACCTTCACAAAAAAAGTTATTCAAGAATATCTCTTTCTCCTATGTGCTTTCATCCCTAACCCTAACCCTAACACTTCCGAAAGTCGGAGAAGCTCAAGGATGGTACCGATCGATGCGCGCTACCCCATTTAGTGGGGGTAGAGCGTACTTGCAAGTCTCTCCGACCTTCACAAAAAAAGTTATTCAAGAATATCTCCTCAGATTTGGGGGAATTTCGTCGGTCGACCTCTTCCGAAGGTCGTACAAGCTCGGGGATGGTACCAATCGATCTGCAGGACCCAAATTAGTCCAGATGCAACCACTTTCCAAGTCTCTCCGACCTTCACAAAAAAAGTTATTCAAGAATATCTCTTTCTCCTATGTGCTTTCATCCCTAACCCTAACCCTAACCCTTCCAAAAGTCGGAGAAGCTCAAGGATGGTACCGATCGATGCGCGCTACCCCATTTAGTGGGGGTAGAGCCTACTTGCAAGTCTCTCCGACCTTCACAAAAAAAGTTATTCAAGAATATCTCTTTCTCCTATGTGCTTTCATCCCTAACCCTAACCCTAACCCTTCCAAAAGTCGGAGAAGCTCAAGGATGGTACAGATCGATGCGCGCTATCCCATTTAGTGGGGGTAGAGCCTACTTGCAAGTCTCTCCGACCTTCACAAAAAAAGTTATTCAAGAATATCTCTTTCTCCTATGTGCTTTCATCCCTAACCCTAACCCTAACACTTCCGAAAGTCGGAGAAGCTCAAGGATGGTACCGATCGATGCGCGCTACCCCATTTAGTGGGGGTAGAGCCTACTTGCAAGTCTCTCCGACCTTCACAAAAAAAGTTATTCAAGAATATCTCCTCAGATTTGGGGGAATTTCGTCGGTCGACCTCTTCCGAAGGTCGTACAAGCTCGGGGATGGTACCAATCGATCCGCAGGACCCAAATTAGTCCAGATGCAACCACTTTCCAAGTCTCTCCGACCTTCACAAAAAAAGTTATTCAAGAATATCTCTTTCTCCTATGTGCTTTCATCCCTAACCCTAACCCTAACCCTTCCGAAAGTCGGAGAAGCTCAAGGATGGTACCGATCGATGCGCGCTACCCCATTTAGTGGGGGTAGAGCCTACTTGCAAGTCTCTCCGACCTTCACAAAAAAAGTTATTCAAGAATATCTCTTTCTCCTATGTGCTTTCATCCCTAACCCTAACCCTAACCCTTCCGAAAGTCGGAGAAGCTCAAGGATGGTACCGATCGATGCGCGTTACCCCATTTAGTGGGGGTAGAGCCTACTTGCAAGTCTCTCCGACCTTCACAAAAAAAGTTATTCAAGAATATCTCTTTCTCCTATGTGCTTTCATCCCTAACCCTAACCCTAACCCTTCTAAAAGTCGGAGAAGCTCAAGGATGGTACCGATCGATGCGCGCTACCCCATTTAGTGGGGGTAGAGCCTACTTGCAAGTCTCTCCGACCTTCACAAAAAAAGTTATTCAAGAATATCTCTTTCTCCTATGTGCTTTCATCCCTAACCCTAACCCTAACACTTCCGAAAGTCGGAGAAGCTCAAGGATGGTACCGATCGATGTGCGCTACCCCATTTAGTGGGGGTAGAGCCTACTTGCAAGTCTCTCCGACCTTCACAAAAAAAGTTATTCAAGAATATCTCCTCAGATTTGGGGGAATTTCGTCGGTCGACCTCTTCCGAAGGTCGTACAAGCTCGGGGATGGTACCAATCGATCCGCAGGACCCAAATTACTCCAGATGCAACCACTTTCCAAGTCTCTCCGACCTTCACAAAAAAAGTTATTCAAGAATATCTCTTTCTCCTATGTGCTTTCATCCCTAACCCTAACCCTAACCCTTCCGAAAGTCGGAGAAGCTCAAGGATGGTACCGATCGATGCGCGCTACCCCATTTAGTGGGGGTAGAGCCTACTTGCAAGTCTCTCCGACCTTCACAAAAAAAGTTATTCAAGAATATCTCTTTCTCCTATGTGCTTTCATCCCTAACCCTAACCCTAACCCTTCCGAAAGTCGGAGAAGCTCAAGGATGGTACCGATCGATGCGCGCTACCCCATTTAGTGGGGGTAGAGCCTACTTGCAAGTCTCTCCGACCTTCACAAAAAAAGTTATTCAAGAATATCTCTTTCTCCTATGTGCTTTCATCCCTAACCCTAACCCTAACCCTTCCGAAAGTCGGAGAAGCTCAAGGATGGTACCGATCGATGCGCGCTACCCCATTTAGTGGGGGTAAAGCCTACTTGCAAGTCTTTTCGACCTTCACAAAAAAAGTTATTCAAGAATATCTCTTTCTCCTATGTGCTTTCATCCCTAACCCTAACCCTAACCCTTCCAAAAGTCGGAGAAGCTCAAGGATGGTACCGATCGATGCGCGCTACCCCATTTAGTGGGGGTAGAGCCTACTTGCAAGTCTCTCCGACCTTCACAAAAAAAGTTATTCAAGAATATCTCTTTCTCCTATGTGCTTTCATCCCTAACCCTAACCCTAACACTTCCGAAAGTCGGAGAAGCTCAAGGATAGTACCGATCGATGCGCGCTACCCCATTTAGTGGGGGTAGAGCCTACTTGCAAGTCTCTCCGACCTTCACAAAAAAAGTTATTCAAGAATATCTCCTCAGATTTGGGGGAATTTCGTCGGTCGACCTCTTCCGAAGGTCGTACAAGCTCGGGGATGGTACCAATCGATCCGCAGGACCCAAATTAGTCCAGATGCAACCACTTTCCAAGTCTCTCCGACCTTCAAAAAAAAGTTATTCAAGAATATCTCTTTCTCCTATGTGCTTTCATCCCTAACCCTAACCCTAACCCTTCCGAAAGTCGGAGAAGCTCAAGGATGGTACCGATCGATGCGCGCTACCCCATTTAGTGGGGGTAGAGCCTACTTGCAAGTCTCTCCGACCTTCACAAAAAAAGTTATTCAAGAATATCTCTTTCTCCTATGTGCTTTCATCCCTAACCCTAACCCTAACCCTTCCGAAAGTCGGAGAAGCTCAAGGATGGTACCGATCGATGCGCGCTACCCCATTTAGTGGGGTAGAGCCTACTTGCAAGTCTCTCCGACCTTCACAAAAAAAGTTATTCAAGAATATCTCCTCAGATTTGGGGGAATTTCGTCGGTCGACCTCTTCCGAAGGTCGTACAAGCTCGGGGATGGTACCAATCGATCCGCAGGACCCAAATTAGTCCAGATGCAACCACTTTCCAAGTCTCTCCGACCTTCACAAAAAAAGTTATTCAAGAATATCTCTTTCTCCTATGTGCTTTCATCCCTAACCCTAACCCTAACCCTTCCGAAAGTCGGAGAAGCTCAAGGATGGTACCGATCGATGCGCGCTACCCCATTTAGTGGGGGTAAAGCCTACTTGCAAGTCTCTCCGACCTTCACAAAAAAAGTTATTCAAGAATATCTCTTTCTCCTATGTGCTTTCATCCCTAACCCTAACCCTAACCCTTCCGAAAGTCGGAGAAGCTCAAGGATGGTACCGATCGATGCGTGCAACCCCATTTAGTGGGGGTAGAGCCTACTTGCAAGTCTCTCCGACCTTCACAAAAAAAGTTATTCAAGAATATCTCCTCAGATTTGGGGGAATTTCGTCGGTCGACCTCTTCCGAAGGTCGTACAAGCTCGGGGATGATACCAATCGATCCGCAGGACCCAAATTAGTCCAGATGCAACCACTTTCCAAGTCTCTCCGACCTTCACAAAAAAAGTTATTCAAGAATATCTCTTTCTCCTATGTGCTTTCATCCCTAACCCTAACCCTAACCCTT
Source organism: Limanda limanda (assembly GCF_963576545.1). Lineage (NCBI taxonomy): Eukaryota > Metazoa > Chordata > Actinopteri > Pleuronectiformes > Pleuronectidae > Limanda > Limanda limanda. The sequence goes on along the minus strand of NC_083637.1, from coordinate 33,940,631 downwards.
CCGAAAGTCGGAGAAGCTCAAGGATGGTACCGATCGATGCGCGCTACCCCATTTAGTGGGGGTAGAGCCTACTTGCAAGTCTCTCCGACCTTCACAAAAAAAGTTATTCAAGAATATCTCTTTCTCCTATGTGCTTTCATCCCTAACCCTAACCCTAACACTTCCGAAAGTCGGAGAAGCTCAAGGATGGTACCGATCGATGTGCGCTACCCCATTTAGTGGGGGTAGAGCCTACTTGCAAGTCTCTCCGACCTTCACAAAAAAAGTTATTCAAGAATATCTCCTCAGATTTGGGGGAATTTCGTCGGTCGACCTCTTCCGAAGGTCGTACAAGCTCGGGGATGGTACCAATCGATCCGCAGGACCCAAATTAGTCCAGATGCAACCACTTTCCAAGTCTCTCCGACCTTCACAAAAAAAGTTATTCAAGAATATCTCTTTCTCCTATGTGCTTTCATCCCTAACCCTAACCCTAACCCTAACCCTTCCGAAAGTCGGAGAAGCTCAAGGATGGTACCGATCGATGCGCGCTACCCCATTTAGTGGGGGTAGAGCCTACTTGCAAGTCTCTCCGACCTTCACAAAAAAAGTTATTCAAGAATATCTCTTTCTCCTATGTGCTTTCATCCCTAACCCTAACCCTAACCCTTCCAAAAGTCGGAGAAGCTCAAGGATGGTACCGATCGATGCGCGCTACCCCATTTAGTGGGGGTAGAGCCTACTTGCAAGTCTCTCCGACCTTCACAAAAAAAGTTATTCAAGAATATCTCTTTCTCCTATGTGCTTTCATCCCTAACCCTAACCCTAACACTTCCGAAAGTCGGAGAAGCTCAAGGATGGTACCGATCGATGCGCGCTACCCCATTTAGTGGGGGTAGAGCGTACTTGCAAGTCTCTCCGACCTTCACAAAAAAAGTTATTCAAGAATATCTCCTCAGATTTGGGGGAATTTCGTCGGTCGACCTCTTCCGAAGGTCGTACAAGCTCGGGGATGGTACCAATCGATCCGCAGGACCCAAATTAGTCCAGATGCAACCACTTTCCAAGTCTCTCCGACCTTCACAAAAAAAGTTATTCAAGAATATCTCTTTCTCCTATGTGCTTTCATCCCTAACCCTAACCCTAACCCTTCCAAAAGTCGGAGAAGCTCAAGGATGGTACCGATCGATGCGCGCTACCCCATTTAGTGGGGGTAGAGCCTACTTGCAAGTCTCTCCGACCTTCACAAAAAAAGTTATTCAAGAATATCTCTTTCTCCTATGTGCTTTCATCCCTAACCCTAACCCTAACCCTTCCAAAAGTCGGAGAAGCTCAAGGATGGTACCGATCGATGCGCGCTACCCCATTTAGTGGGGGTAGAGCCTACTTGCAAGTCTCTCCGACCTTCACAAAAAAAGTTATTCAAGAATATCTCTTTCTCCTATGTGCTTTCATCCCTAACCCTAACCCTAACACTTCCGAAAGTCGGAGAAGCTCAAGGATGGTACCGATCGATGCGCGCTACCCCATTTAGTGGGGGTAGAGCCTACTTGCAAGTCTCTCCGACCTTCACAAAAAAAGTTATTCAAGAATATCTCCTCAGATTTGGGGGAATTTCGTCGGTCGACCTCTTCCGAAGGTCGTACAAGCTCGGGGATGGTACCAATCGATCCGCAGGACCCAAATTAGTCCAGATGCAACCACTTTCCAAGTCTCTCCGACCTTCACAAAAAAAGTTATTCAAGAATATCTCTTTCTCCTATGTGCTTTCATCCCTAACCCTAACCCTAACCCTTCCGAAAGTCGGAGAAGCTCAAGGATAGTACCGATCGATTCGCGCTACCCCATTTAGTGGGGGTAGAGCCTACTTGCAAGTCTCTCCGACCTTCACAAAAAAAGTTATTCAAGAATATCTCTTTCTCCTATGTGCTTTCATCCCTAACCCTAACCCTAACCCTTCCGAAAGTCGGAGAAGCTCAAGGATGGTACCGATCGATGCGCGTTACCCCATTTAGTGGGGGTAGAGCCTACTTGCAAGTCTCTCCGACCTTCACAAAAAAAGTTATTCAAGAATATCTCTTTCTCCTATGTGCTTTCATCCCTAACCCTAACCCTAACCCTTCCAAAAGTCGGAGAAGCTCAAGGATGGTACCGATCGATGCGCGCTACCCCATTTAGTGGGGGTAGAGCCTACTTGCAAGTCTCTCCGACCTTCACAAAAAAAGTTATTCAAGAATATCTCTTTCTCCTATGTGCTTTCATCCCTAACCCTAACCCTAACACTTCCGAAAGTCGGAGAAGCTCAAGGATGGTACCGATCGATGTGCGCTACCCCATTTAGTGGGGGTAGAGCCTACTTGCAAGTCTCTCCGACCTTCACAAAAAAAGTTATTCAAGAATATCTCCTCAGATTTGGGGGAATTTCGTCGGTCGACCTCTTCCGAAGGTCGTACAAGCTCGGGGATGGTACCAATCGATCCGCAGGACCCAAATTAGTCCAGATGCAACCACTTTCCAAGTCTCTCCGACCTTCACAAAAAAAGTTATTCAAGAATATCTCTTTCTCCTATGTGCTTTCATCCCTAACCCTAACCCTAACCCTTCCGAAAGTCGGAGAAGCTCAAGGATGGTACCGATCGATGCGCGCTACCCCATTTAGTGGGGGTAGAGCCTACTTGCAAGTCTCTCCGACCTTCACAAAAAAAGTTATTCAAGAATATCTCTTTCTCCTATGTGCTTTCATCCCTAACCCTAACCCTAACCCTTCCGAAAGTCGGAGAAGCTCAAGGATGGTACCGATCGATGCGCGCTACCCCATTTAGTGGGGGTAGAGCCTACTTGCAAGTCTCTCCGACCTTCACAAAAAAAGTTATTCAAGAATATCTCTTTCTCCTATGTGCTTTCATCCCTAACCCTAACCCTAACCCTTCCGAAAGTCGGAGAAGCTCAAGGATGGTACCGATCGATGCGCGCTACCCCATTTAGTGGGGGTAAAGCCTACTTGCAAGTCTTTCCGACCTTCACAAAAAAAGTTATTCAAGAATATCTCTTTCTCCTATGTGCTTTCATCCCTAACCCTAACCCTAACCCTTCCAAAAGTCGGAGAAGCTCAAGGATGGTACCGATCGATGCGCGCTACCCCATTTAGTGGGGGTAGAGCCTACTTGCAAGTCTCTCCGACCTTCACAAAAAAAGTTATTCAAGAATATCTCTTTCTCCTATGTGCTTTCATCCCTAACCCTAACCCTAACACTTCCGAAAGTCGGAGAAGCTCAAGGATAGTACCGATCGATGCGCGCTACCCCATTTAGTGGGGGTAGAGCCTACTTGCAAGTCTCTCCGACCTTCACAAAAAAAGTTATTCAAGAATATCTCTTTCTCCTATGTGCTTTCATCCCTAACCCTAACCCTAACCCTTCCAAAAGTCGGAGAAGCTCAAGGATGGTACCGATCGATGCGCGCTACCCCATTTAGTGGGGGTAGAGCCTACTTGCAAGTCTCTCCGACCTTCACAAAAAAAGTTATTCAAGAATATCTCTTTCTCCTATGTGCTTTCATCCCTAACCCTAACCCTAACACTTCCGAAAGTCGGAGAAGCTCAAGGATGGTACCGATCGATGCGCGCTACCCCATTTAGTGGGGGTAGAGCCTACTTGCAAGTCTCTCCGACCTTCACAAAAAAAGTTATTCAAGAATATCTCCTCAGATTTGGGGGAATTTCGTCGGTCGACCTCTTCCGAAGGTCGTACAAGCTCGGGGATGGTACCAATCGATCCGCAGGACCCAAATTAGTCCAGATGCAACCACTTTCCAAGTCTCTCCGACCTTCACAAAAAAAGTTATTCAAGAATATCTCTTTCTCCTATGTGCTTTCATCCCTAACCCTAACCCTAACCCTTCCGAAAGTCGGAGAAGCTCAAGGATAGTACCGATCGATTCGCGCTACCCCATTTAGTGGGGGTAGAGCCTACTTGCAAGTCTCTCCGACCTTCACAAAAAAAGTTATTCAAGAATATCTCTTTCTCCTATGTGCTTTCATCCCTAACCCTAACCCTAACCCTTCCGAAAGTCGGAGAAGCTCAAGGATGGTACCGATCGATGCGCGTTACCCCATTTAGTGGGGGTAGAGCCTACTTGCAAGTCTCTCCGACCTTCACAAAAAAAGTTATTCAAGAATATCTCTTTCTCCTATGTGCTTTCATCCCTAACCCTAACCCTAACCCTTCCAAAAGTCGGAGAAGCTCAAGGATGGTACCGATCGATGCGCGCTACCCCATTTAGTGGGGGTAGAGCCTACTTGCAAGTCTCTCCGACCTTCACAAAAAAAGTTATTCAAGAATATCTCTTTCTCCTATGTGCTTTCATCCCTAACCCTAACCCTAACACTTCCGAAAGTCGGAGAAGCTCAAGGATGGTACCGATCGATGTGCGCTACCCCATTTAGTGGGGGTAGAGCCTACTTGCAAGTCTCTCCGACCTTCACAAAAAAAGTTATTCAAGAATATCTCCTCAGATTTGGGGGAATTTCGTCGGTCGACCTCTTCCGAAGGTCGTACAAGCTCGGGGATGGTACCAATCGATCCGCAGGACCCAAATTAGTCCAGATGCAACCACTTTCCAAGTCTCTCCGACCTTCACAAAAAAAGTTATTCAAGAATATCTCTTTCTCCTATGTGCTTTCATCCCTAACCCTAACCCTAACCCTTCCGAAAGTCGGAGAAGCTCAAGGATGGTACCGATCGATGCGCGCTACCCCATTTAGTGGGGGTAGAGCCTACTTGCAAGTCTCTCCGACCTTCACAAAAAAAGTTATTCAAGAATATCTCTTTCTCCTATGTGCTTTCATCCCTAACCCTAACCCTAACCCTTCCGAAAGTCGGAGAAGCTCAAGGATGGTACCGATCGATGCGCGCTACCCCATTTAGTGGGGGTAGAGCCTACTTGCAAGTCTCTCCGACCTTCACAAAAAAAGTTATTCAAGAATATCTCTTTCTCCTATGTGCTTTCATCCCTAACCCTAACCCTAACCCTTCCGAAAGTCGGAGAAGCTCAAGGATGGTACCGATCGATGCGCGCTACCCCATTTAGTGGGGGTAAAGCCTACTTGCAAGTCTTTCCGACCTTCACAAAAAAAGTTATTCAAGAATATCTCTTTCTCCTATGTGCTTTCATCCCTAACCCTAACCCTAACCCTTCCAAAAGTCGGAGAAGCTCAAGGATGGTACCGATCGATGCGCGCTACCCCATTTAGTGGGGGTAGAGCCTACTTGCAAGTCTCTCCGACCTTCACAAAAAAAGTTATTCAAGAATATCTCTTTCTCCTATGTGCTTTCATCCCTAACCCTAACCCTAACACTTCCGAAAGTCGGAGAAGCTCAAGGATGGTACCGATCGATGCGCGCTACCCCATTTAGTGGGGGTAGAGCCTACTTGCAAGTCTCTCCGACCTTCACAAAAAAAGTTATTCAAGAATATCTCCTCAGATTTGGGGGAATTTCGTCGGTCGACCTCTTCCGAAGGTCGTACAAGCTCGGGGATGGTACCAATCGATCCGCAGGACCCAAATTAGTCCAGATGCAACCACTTTCCAAGTCTCTCCGACCTTCACAAAAAAAGTTATTCAAGAATATCTCTTTCTCCTATGTGCTTTCATCCCTAACCCTAACCCTAACCCTTCCGAAAGTCGGAGAAGCTCAAGGATGGTACCGATCGATGCGCGCTACCCCATTTAGTGGGGGTAGAGCCTACTTGCAAGTCTCTCCGACCTTCACAAAAAAAGTTATTCAAGAATATCTCTTTCTCCTATGTGCTTTCATCCCTAACCCTAACCCTAACCCTTCCGAAAGTCGGAGAAGCTCAAGGATGGTACCGATTGATGCGCGCTACCCCATTTAGTGGGGGTAGAGCCTACTTGCAAGTCTCTCCGACCTTCACAAAAAAAGTTATTCAAGAATATCTCTTTCTCCTATGTGCTTTCATCCCTAACCCTAACCCTAACCCTTCCAAAAGTCGGAGAAGCTCAAGGATGGTACCGATCGATGCGCGCTACCCCATTTAGTGGGGGTAGAGCCTACTTGCAAGTCTCTCCGACCTTCACAAAAAAAGTTATTCAAGAATATCTCCTCAGATTTGGGGGAATTTCGTCGGTCGACCTCTTCCGAAGGTCGTACAAGCTCGGGGATGGTACCAATCGATCCGCAGGACCCAAATTAGTCCAGATGCAACCACTTTCCAAGTCTCTCCGACCTTCACAAAAAAAGTTATTCAAGAATATCTCTTTCTCCTATGTGCTTTCATCCCTAACCCTAACCCTTCCGAAAGTCGGAGAAGCTCAAGGATGGTACCGATCGATGCGCGCTACCCCATTTAGTGGGGGTAGAGCCTACTTGCAAGTCTCTCCGACCTTCACAAAAAAAGTTATTCAAGAATATCTCTTTCTCCTATGTGCTTTCATCCCTAACCCTAACCCTAACCCTTCCGAAAGTCGGAGAAGCTCAAGGATGGTACCGATCGATGCGCGCTACCCCATTTAGTGGGGGTAGAGCCTACTTGCAAGTCTCTCCGACCTTCACAAAAAAAGTTATTCAAGAATATCTCTTTCTCCTATGTGCTTTCATCCCTAACCCTAACCCTAACCCTTCCGAAAGTCGGAGAAGCTCAAGGATGGTACCGATCGATGCGCGCTACCCCATTTAGTGGGGGTAGAGCCTACTTGCAAGTCTCTCCGACCTTCACAAAAAAAGTTATTCAAGAATATCTCTTTCTCCTATGTGCTTTCATCCCTAACCCTAACCCTAACCCTTCCGAAAGTCGGAGAAGCTCAAGGATGGTACCGATTGATGCGCGCTACCCCATTTAGTGGGGGTAGAGCCTACTTGCAAGTCTCTCCGACCTTCACAAAAAAAGTTATTCAAGAATATCTCTTTCTCCTATGTGCTTTCATCCCTAACCCTAACCCTAACCCTTCCAAAAGTCGGAGAAGCTCAAGGATGGTACCGATCGATGCGCGCTACCCCATTTAGTGGGGGTAGAGCCTACTTGCAAGTCTCTCCGACCTTCACAAAAAAAGTTATTCAAGAATATCTCCTCAGATTTGGGGGAATTTCGTCGGTCGACCTCTTCCGAAGGTCGTACAAGCTCGGGCATAGTACCAATCGATCCGCAGGACCCAAATTAGTCCAGATGCAACCACTTTCCAAGTCTCTCCGACCTTCACAAAAAAAGTTATTCAAGAATATCTCTTTCTCCTATGTGCTTTCATCCCTAACCCTAACCCTAACCCTTCCGAAAGTCGGAGAAGCTCAAGGATGGTACCGATCGATGCGCGTTACCCCATTTAGTGGGGGTAGAGCCTACTTGCAAGTCTCTCCGACCTTCACAAAAAACGTTATTCAAGAATATCTCTTTCTCCTATGTGCTTTCATCCCTAACCCTAACCCTAACCCTTCCGAAAGTCGGAGAAGCTCAAGGATGGTACCGATCGATGCGCGCAACCCCATTTAGTGGGGGTAGAGCCTACTTGCAAGTCTCTCCGACCTTCACAAAAAAAGTTATTCAAGAATATCTCCTCAGATTTGGGGGAATTTCGTCGGTCGACCTCTTCCGAAGGTCGTACAAGCTCGGGGATGGTACCAATCGATCCGCAGGACCCAAATTAGTCCAGATGCAACCACTTTCCAAGTCTCTCCGACCTTCACAAAAAAAGTTATTCAAGAATATCTCTTTCTCCTATGTGCTTTCATCCCTAACCCTAACCCTAACCCTTCAGAAAGTCGGAGAAGCTCAAGGATGGTACTGATCGATGCGCGCTACCCCATTTAGTGGGGGTAGAGCCTACTTGCAAGTCTCTCCGACCTTCACAAAAAAAGTTATTCAAGAATATCTCTTTCTCCTATGTGCTTTCATCCCTAACCCTAACCCTAACCCTTCCGAAAGTCGGAGAAGCTCAAGGATGGTACCGATCGATGCGCGCTACCCCATTTAGTGGGGGTAGAGCCTACTTGCAAGTCTCTCCGACCTTCACAAAAAAAGTTATTCAAGAATATCTCCTCAGATTTGGGGGAATTTCGTCGGTCGACCTCTTCAGAAGGTCGTACAAGCTCGGGGATGGTACCAATCGATCCGCAGGACCCAAATTAGTCCAGATGCAACCACTTTCCAAGTCTCTCCGACCTTCACAAAAAAAGTTATTCAAGAATATCTCTTTCTCCTATGTGCTTTCATCCCTAACCCTAACCCTAACCCTTCCGAAAGTCGGAGAAGCTCAAGGATGGTACCGATCGATGCGCGCTACCCCATTTAGTGGGGGTAAAGCCTACTTGCAAGTCTCTCCGACCTTCACAAAAAAAGTTATTCAAGAATATCTCTTTCTCCTATGTGCTTTCATCCCTAACCCTAACCCTAACCCTTCCGAAAGTCGGAGAAGCTCAAGGATGGTACCGATCGATGCGTGCAACCCCATTTAGTGGGGGTAGAGCCTACTTGCAAGTCTCTCCGACCTTCACAAAAAAAGTTATTCAAGAATATCTCCTCAGATTTGGGGGAATTTCGTCGGTCGACCTCTTCCGAAGGTCGTACAAGCTCGGGGATGATACCAATCGATCCGCAGGACCCAAATTAGTCCAGATGCAACCACTTTCCAAGTCTCTCCGACCTTCACAAAAAAAGTTATTCAAGAATATCTCTTTCTCCTATGTGCTTTCATCCCTAACCCTAACCCTAACCCTTCCGAAAGTCGGAGAAGCTCAAGGATGGTACAGATCGATGCGCGCTACCCCATTTAGTGGGGGTAGAGCCTACTTGCAAGTCTCTCCGACCTTCACAAAAAACGTTATTCAAGAATATCTCTTTCTCCTATGTGCTTTCATCCCTAACCCTAACCCTAACCCTTCCGAAAGTCGGAGAAGCTCAAGGATGGTACCGATCGATGCGTGCAACCCCATTTAGTGGGGGTAGAGCCTACTTGCAAGTCTCTCCGACCTTCACAAAAAAAGTTATTCAAGAATATCTCCTCAGATTTGGGGGAATTTCGTCGGTCGACCTCTTCCGAAGGTTGTACAAGCTCGGGGATGATACCAATCGATCCGCAGGACCCAAATTAGTCCAGATGCAACCACTTTCCAAGTCTCTCCGACCTTCAAAAAAAAAGTTATTCAAGAATATCTCTTTCTCCTATGTGCTTTCATCCCTAACCCTAACCCTAACCCTTCCGAAAGTCGGAGAAGCTCAAGGATGGTACCGATCGATGCGTGCTACCCCATTTAGTGGGGGTAGAGCCTACTTGCAAGTCTCTCCGACCTTCACAAAAAAAGTTATTCAAGAATATCTCTTTCTCCTATGTGCTTTCATCCCTAACCCTAACCCTAACCCTTCCGAAAGTCGGAGAAGCTCAAGGATGGTACCGATCGATGCGCGCTACCCCATTTAGTGGGGGTAGAGCCTACTTGCAAGTCTCTCCGACCTTCACAAAAAAAGTTATTCAAGAATATCTCCTCAGATTTGGGGGAATTTCGTCGGTCGACCTCTTCCGAAGGTCGTACAAGCTCGGGGATGATACCAATCGATCCGCAGGACCCAAATTAGTCCAGATGCAACCACTTTCCAAGTCTCTCCGACCTTCACAAAAAAAGTTATTCAAGAATATCTCTTTCTCCTATGTGCTTTCATCCCTAACCCTAACCCTAACCCTTCCGAAAGTCGGAGAAGCTCAAGGATGGTACCGATCGATGCGCGCTACCCCATTTAGTGGGGGTAGAGCCTACTTGCAAGTCTCTCCGACCTTCACAAAAAAAGTTATTCAAGAATATCTCCTCAGATTTGGGGGAATTTCGTCGGTCGACCTCTTCCGAAGGTCGTACAAGCTCGGGGATGGTACCAATCGATCCGCAGGACCCAAATTAGTCCAGATGCAACCACTTTCCAAGTCTCTCCGACCTTCACAAAAAAAGTTATTCAAGAATATCTCTTTCTCCTATGTGCTTTCATCCCTAACCCTAACCCTAACCCTTCCGAAAGTCGGAGAAGCTCAAGGATGGTACCGATCGATGCGCGCTACCCCATTTAGTGGGGGTAGAGCCTACTTGCAAGTCTCTCCGACCTTCACAAAAAAAGTTATTCAAGAATATCTCTTTCTCCTATGTGCTTTCATCCCTAACCCTAACCCTAACCCTTCCGAAAGTCGGAGAAGCTCAAGGATGGTACCGATCGATGCGCGCAACCCCATTTAGTGGGGGTAGAGCCTACTTGCAAGTCTCTCCGACCTTCACAAAAAAAGTTATTCAAGAATATCTCCTCAGATTTGGGGGAATTTCGTCGGTCGACCTCTTCCGAAGGTCGTACAAGCTCGGGGATGATACCAATCGATCCGCAGGACCCAAATTAGTCCAGATGCAACCACTTTCCAAGTCTCTCCGACCTTCACAAAAAAAGTTATTCAAGAATATCTCTTTCTCCTATGTGCTTTCATCCCTAACCCTAACCCTAACCCTTCCGAAAGTCGGAGAAGCTCAAGGATGGTACCGATCGATGCGCGCTACCCCATTTAGTGGGGGTAGAGCCTACTTGCAAGTCTCTCCGACCTTCACAAAAAAAGTTATTCAAGAATATCTCTTTCTCCTATGTGCTTTCATCCCTAACCCTAACCCTAACCCTTCCGAAAGTCGGAGAAGCTCAAGGATGGTACCGATCGATGTGCGCTACCCCATTTAGTGGGGGTAGAGCCTACTTGCAAGTCTCTCCGACCTTCACAAAAAAAGTTATTCAAGAATATCTATTTCTCCTATGTGCTTTCATCCCTAACCCTAACCCTTCCGAAAGTCGGAGAAGCTCAAGGATGGTACCGATCGATGCGCGCTACCCCATTTAGTGGGGGTAGAGCCTACTTGCAAGTCTCTCCGACCTTCACAAAAAAAGTTATTCAAGAATATCTCTTTCTCCTATGTGCTTTCATCCCTAACCCTAACCCTAACCCTTCCGAAAGTCGGAGAAGCTCAAGAATGGTACTGGTCGATGCGCGCAACCCCATTTAGTGGGGGTAGAGCCTACTTGCAAGTCTCTCCGACCTTCACAAAAAAAGTTATTCAAGAATATCTCCTCAGATTTGGGGGAATTTCGTCGGTCGACCTCTTCCGAAGGTCGTACAAGCTCGGGGATGGTACCAATCGATCCGCAGGACCCAAATTAGTCCAGATGCAACCACTTTCCAAGTCTCTCCGACCTTCACAAAAAAAGTTATTCAAGAATATCTCTTTCTCCTATGTGCTTTCATCCCTAACCCTAACCCTAACCCTTCCGAAAGTCGGAGAAGCTCAAGGATGGTACCGATCGATGCGCGCTACCCCATTTAGTGGGGGTAGAGCCTACTTGCAAGTCTCTCCGACCTTCACAAAAAAAGTTATTCAAGAATATCTCTTTCTCCTATGTGCTTTCATCCCTAACCCTAACCCTAACCCTTCCGAAAGTCGGAGAAGCTCAAGGATGGTACCGATCGATGTGCGCTACCCCATTTAGTGGGGGTAGAGCCTACTTGCAAGTCTCTCCGACCTTCACAAAAAAAGTTATTCAAGAATATCTATTTCTCCTATGTGCTTTCATCCCTAACCCTAACCCTTCCGAAAGTCGGAGAAGCTCAAGGATGGTACCGATCGATGCGCGCTACCCCATTTAGTGGGGGTAGAGCCTACTTGCAAGTCTCTCCGACCTTCACAAAAAAAGTTATTCAAGAATATCTCTTTCTCCTATGTGCTTTCATCCCTAACCCTAACCCTAACCCTTCCGAAAGTCGGAGAAGCTCAAGAATGGTACTGGTCGATGCGCGCAACCCCATTTAGTGGGGGTAGAGCCTACTTGCAAGTCTCTCCGACCTTCACAAAAAAAGTTATTCAAGAATATCTCCTCAGATTTGGGGGAATTTCGTCGGTCGACCTCTTCCGAAGGTCGTACAAGCTCGGGGATGGTACCAATCGATCCGCAGGACCCAAATTAGTCCAGATGCAACCACTTTCCAAGTCTCTCCGACCTTCACAAAAAAAGTTATTCAAGAATATCTCTTTCTCCTATGTGCTTTCATCCCTAACCCTAACCCTAACCCTTCCGAAAGTCGGAGAAGCTCAAGGATGTTACCGATCGATGCGCGCTACCCCATTTAGTGGGGGTAGAGCCTACTTGCAAGTTTCTCCGACCTTCACAAAAAAAGTTATTCAAGAATATCTCTTTCTCCTATGTGCTTTCATCCCTAACCCTAACCCTAACCCTTCCGAAAGTCGGAGAAGCTCAAGGATGGTACCGATCGATGCGCGCTACCCCATTTAGTGGGGGTAGAGCCTACTTGCAAGTCTCTCCGACCTTCACAAAAAAAGTTATTCAAGAATATCTCCTCAGATTTGGGGGAATTTCGTCGGTCGACCTCTTCCGAAGGTCGTACAAGCTCGGGGATGGTACCAATCGATCCGCAGGACCCAAATTAGTCCAGATGCAACCACTTTCCAAGTCTCTCCGACCTTCACAAAAAAAGTTATTCAAGAATATCTCTTTCTCCTATGTGCTTTCATCCCTAACCCTAACCCTAACCCTTCCGAAAGTCGGAGAAGCTCAAGGATGGTACCGATCGATGCGCGCTACCCCATTTAGTGGGGGTAGAGCCTACTTGCAAGTCTCTCCGACCTTCACAAAAAAAGTTATTCAAGAATATCTCTTTCTCCTATGTGCTTTCATCCCTAACCCTAACCCTAACCCTTCCGAAAGTCGGAGAAGCTCAAGGATGGTACCGATCGATGCGCGCTACCCCATTTAGTGGGGGTAGAGCCTACTTGCAAGTCTCTCCGACCTTCACAAAAAAAGTTATTCAAGAATATCTCTTTCTCCTATGTGCTTTCATCCCTAACCCTAACCCTAACCCTTCCGAAAGTCGGAGAAGCTCAAGGATGGTACCGATCGATGCGCGCTACCCCATTTAGTGGGGGTAGAGCCTACTTGCAAGTCTCTCCGACCTTCACAAAAAAAGTTATTCAAGAATATCTCCTCAGATTTGGGGGAATTTCGTCGGTCGACCTCTTCCGAAGGTCGTACAAGCTCGGGGATGGTACCAATCGATCCGCAGGACCCAAATTAGTCCAGATGCAACCACTTTCCAAGTCTCTCCGACCTTCACAAAAAAAGTTATTCAAGAATATCTCTTTCTCCTATGTGCTTTCATCCCTAACCCTAACCCTAACCCTTCCGAAAGTCGGAGAAGCTCAAGGATGGTACCGATCGATGCGCGCTACCCCATTTAGTGGGGGTAGAGCCTACTTGCAAGTCTCTCCGACCTTCACAAAAAAAGTTATTCAAGAATATCTCTTTCTCCTATGTGCTTTCATCCCTAACCCTAACCCTAACCCTTCCGAAAGTCGGAGAAGCTCAAGGATGGTACCGATCGATGCGCGCTACCCCATTTAGTGGGGGTAGAGCCTACTTGCAAGTCTCTCCGACCTTCACAAAAAAAGTTATTCAAGAATATCTCTTTCTCCTATGTGCTTTCATCCCTAACCCTAACCCTAACCCTTCCGAAAGTCGGAGAAGCTCAAGGATGGTACCGATCGATGCGCGCTACCCCATTTAGTGGGGGTAGAGCCTACTTGCAAGTCTCTCCGACCTTCACAAAAAAAGTTATTCAAGAATATCTCTTTCTCCTATGTGCTTTCATCCCTAACCCTAACCCTAACCCTTCCGAAAGTCGGAGAAGCTCAAGGATGGTACCGATCGATGCGCGCTACCCCATTTAGTGGGGGTAGAGCCTACTTGCAAGTCTCTCCGACCTTCACAAAAAAAGTTATTCAAGAATATCTCTTTCTCCTATGTGCTTTCATCCCTAACCCTAACCCTAACCCTTCCGAAAGTCGGAGAAGCTCAAGGATGGTACCGATCGATGCGCGCTACCCCATTTAGTGGGGGTAGAGCCTACTTGCAAGTCTCTCCGACCTTCACAAAAAAAGTTATTCAAGAATATCTCCTCAGATTTGGGGGAATTTCGTCGGTCGACCTCTTCCGAAGGTCGTACAAGCTCGGGGATGGTACCAATCGATCCGCAGGACCCAAATTAGTCCAGATGCAACCACTTTCCAAGTCTCTCCGACCTTCACAAAAAAAGTTATTCAAGAATATCTCTTTCTCCTATGTGCTTTCATCCCTAACCCTAACCCTTCCGAAAGTCGGAGAAGCTCAAGGATAGTACCGATCGATGCGCGCTACCCCATTTAGTGGGGGTAGAGCCTACTTGCAAGTCTCTCCGACCTTCACAAAAAAAGTTATTCAAGAATATCTCTTTCTCCTATGTGCTTTCATCCCTAACCCTAACCCTAACCCTTCCGAAAGTCGGAGAAGCTCAAGGATGGTACCGATCGATGCGCGCTACCCCATTTAGTGGGGGTAGAGCCTACTTGCAAGTCTCTCCGACCTTCACAAAAAAAGTTATTCAAGAATATCTCTTTCTCCTATGTGCTTTCATCCCTAACCCTAACCCTAACCCTTCCGAAAGTCGGAGAAGCTCAAAGATGGTACCGATCGATGCGCGCTACCCCATTTAGTGGGGGTAGAGCCTACTTGCAAGTCTCTCCGACCTTCACAAAAAAAGTTATTCAAGAATATCTCTTTCTCCTATGTGCTTTCATCCCTAACCCTAACCCTAACCCTTCCGAAAGTCGGAGAAGCTCAAGGATGGTACCGATCGATGCGCGCTACCCCATTTAGTGGGGGTAGAGCCTACTTGCAAGTCTCTCCGACCTTCACAAAAAAAGTTATTCAAGAATATCTCCTCAGATTTGGGGGAATTTCGTCGGTCGACCTCTTCCGAAGGTCGTACAAGCTCGGGGATGGTACCAATCGATCCGCAGGACCCAAATTAGTCCAGATGCAACCACTTTCCAAGTCTCTCCGACCTTCACAAAAAAAGTTATTCAAGAATATCTCTTTCTCCTATGTGCTTTCATCCCTAACCCTAACCCTAACCCTTCCGAAAGTCGGAGAAGCTCAAGGATGGTACCGATCGATGCGCGCTACCCCATTTAGTGGGGGTAGAGCCTACTTGCAAGTCTCTCCGACCTTCACAAAAAAAGTTATTCAAGAATATCTCTTTCTCCTATGTGCTTTCATCCCTAACCCTAACCCTAACCCTTCCGAAAGTCGGAGAAGCTCAAGGATGGTACCGATCGATGCGCGCTACCCCATTTAGTGGGAGTAGAGCCTACTTGCAAGTCTCTCCGACCTTCACAAAAAAAGTTATTCAAGAATATCTCTTTCTCCTATGTGCTTTCATCCCTAACCCTAACCCTAACCCTTCCGAAAGTCGGAGAAGCTCAAGGATGGTACCGATCGATGCGCGCTACCCCATTTAGTGGGGGTAGAGCCTACTTGCAAGTCTCTCCGACCTTCACAAAAAAAGTTATTCAAGAATATCTCCTCAGATTTGGGGGAATTTCGTCGGTCGACCTCTTTCGAAGGTCGTACAAGCTCGGGGATGGTACCAATCGATCCGCAGGACCCAAATTAGTCCAGATGCAACCACTTTCCAAGTCTCTCCGACCTTCACAAAAAAAGTTATTCAAGAATATCTCTTTCTCCTATGTGCTTTCATCCCTAACCCTAACCCTAACCCTTCCGAAAGTCGGAGAAGCTCAAGGATGGTACCGATCGATGCGCGCAACCCCATTTAGTGGGGGTAGAGCCTACTTGCAAGTCTCTCCGACCTTCACAAAAAAAGTTATTCAAGAATATCTCTTTCTCCTATGTGCTTTCATCCCTAACCCTAACCCTAACCCTTCCGAAAGTCGGAGAAGCTCAAAGATGGTACCGATCGATGCGCGCTACCCCATTTAGTGGGGGTAGAGCCTACTTGCAAGTCTCTCCGACCTTCACAAAAAAAGTTATTCAAGAATATCTCTTTCTCCTATGTGCTTTCATCCCTAACCCTAACCCTTCCGAAAGTCGGAGAAGCTCAAGGATGGTACCGATCGATGCGCGCTACCCCATTTAGTGGGGGTAGAGCCTACTTGCAAGTCTCTCCGACCTTCACAAAAAAAGTTATTCAAGAATATCTCTTTCTCCTATGTGCTTTCATCCCTAACCCTAACCCTAACCCTTCCGAAAGTCGGAGAAGCTCAAGGATGGTACCGATCGATGCGCGCTACCCCATTTAGTGGGGGTAGAGCCTACTTGCAAGTCTCTCCGACCTTCACAAAAAAAGTTATTCAAGAATATCTCTTTCTCCTATGTGCTTTCATCCCTAACCCTAACCCTAACCCTTCCGAAAGTCGGAGAAGCTCAAGGATGGTACCGATCGATGCGCGCTACCCCATTTAGTGGGGGTAGAGCCTACTTGCAAGTCCCTCCGACCTTCACAAAAAACGTTATTCAAGAATATCTCTTTCTCCTATGTGCTTTCATCCCTAACCCTAACCCTAACCCTTCCGAAAGTCGGAGAAGCTCAAGGATGGTACCGATCGATGCGCGCTACCCCATTTAGTGGGGGTAGAGCCTACTTGCAAGTCTCTCCGACCTTCACAAAAAAAGTTATTCAAGAATATCTCCTCAGATTTGGGGGAATTTCGTCGGTCGACCTCTTCCGAAGGTCGTACAAGCTCGGGGATGGTACCAATCGATCCGCAGGACCCAAATTAGTCCAGATGCAACCACTTTCCAAGTCTCTCCGACCTTCACAAAAAAAGTTATTCAAGAATATCTCTTTCTCCTATGTGCTTTCATCCCTAACCCTAACCCTAACCCTTCCGAAAGTCGGAGAAGCTCAAGGATGGTACCGATCGATGTGCGCTACCCCATTTAGTGGGGGTAGAGCCTACTTGCAAGTCTCTCCGACCTTCACAAAAAAAGTTATTCAAGAATATCTCCTCAGATTTGGGGGAATTTCGTCGGTCGACCTCTTTCGAAGGTCGTACAAGCTCGGGGATGGTACCAATCGATCCGCAGGACCCAAATTAGTCCAGATGCAACCACTTTCCAAGTCTCTCCGACCTTCACAAAAAAAGTTATTCAAGAATATCTCTTTCTCCTATGTGCTTTCATCCCTAACCCTAACCCTAACCCTTCCGAAAGTCGGAGAAGCTCAAGGATGGTACCGATCGATGCGCGCAACCCCATTTAGTGGGGGTAGAGCCTACTTGCAAGTCTCTCCGACCTTCACAAAAAAAGTTATTCAAGAATATCTCTTTCTCCTATGTGCTTTCATCCCTAACCCTAACCCTAACCCTTCCGAAAGTCGGAGAAGCTCAAAGATGGTACCGATCGATGCGCGCTACCCCATTTAGTGGGGGTAGAGCCTACTTGCAAGTCTCTCCGACCTTCACAAAAAAAGTTATTCAAGAATATCTCTTTCTCCTATGTGCTTTCATCCCTAACCCTAACCCTTCCGAAAGTCGGAGAAGCTCAAGGATGGTACCGATCGATGCGCGCTACCCCATTTAGTGGGGGTAGAGCCTACTTGCAAGTCTCTCCGACCTTCACAAAAAAAGTTATTCAAGAATATCTCTTTCTCCTATGTGCTTTCATCCCTAACCCTAACCCTAACCCTTCCGAAAGTCGGAGAAGCTCAAGGATGGTACCGATCGATGCGCGCTACCCCATTTAGTGGGGGTAGAGCCTACTTGCAAGTCTCTCCGACCTTCACAAAAAAAGTTATTCAAGAATATCTCCTCAGATTTGGGGGAATTTCGTCGGTCGACCTCTTCCGAAGGTCGTACAAGCTCGGGGATGGTACCAATCGATCCGCAGGACCCAAATTAGTCCAGATGCAACCACTTTCCAAGTCTCTCCGACCTTCACAAAAAAAGTTATTCAAGAATATCTCTTTCTCCTATGTGCTTTCATCCCTAACCCTAACCCTAACCCTTCCGAAAGTCGGAGAAGCTCAAGGATGGTACCGATCGATGCGCGCTACCCCATTTAGTGGGGGTAGAGCCTACTTGCAAGTCCCTCCGACCTTCACAAAAAACGTTATTCAAGAATATCTCTTTCTCCTATGTGCTTTCATCCCTAACCCTAACCCTAACCCTTCCGAAAGTCGGAGAAGCTCAAGGATGGTACCGATCGATGCGCGCTACCCCATTTAGTGGGGGTAGAGCCTACTTGCAAGTCTCTCCGACCTTCACAAAAAAAGTTATTCAAGAATATCTCCTCAGATTTGGGGGAATTTCGTCGGTCGACCTCTTCCGAAGGTCGTACAAGCTCGGGGATGGTACCAATCGATCCGCAGGACCCAAATTAGTCCAGATGCAACCACTTTCCAAGTCTCTCCGACCTTCACAAAAAAAGTTATTCAAGAATATCTCTTTCTCCTATGTGCTTTCATCCCTAACCCTAACCCTAACCCTTCCGAAAGTCGGAGAAGCTCAAGGATGGTACCGATCGATGTGCGCTACCCCATTTAGTGGGGGTAGAGCCTACTTGCAAGTCTCTCCGACCTTCACAAAAAAAGTTATTCAAGAATATCTCCTCAGATTTGGGGGAATTTCGTCGGTCGACCTCTTTCGAAGGTCGTACAAGCTCGGGGATGGTACCAATCGATCCGCAGGACCCAAATTAGTCCAGATGCAACCACTTTCCAAGTCTCTCCGACCTTCACAAAAAAAGTTATTCAAGAATATCTCTTTCTCCTATGTGCTTTCATCCCTAACCCTAACCCTAACCCTTCCGAAAGTCGGAGAAGCTCAAGGATGGTACCGATCGATGCGCGCAACCCCATTTAGTGGGGGTAGAGCCTACTTGCAAGTCTCTCCGACCTTCACAAAAAAAGTTATTCAAGAATATCTCTTTCTCCTATGTGCTTTCATCCCTAACCCTAACCCTAACCCTTCCGAAAGTCGGAGAAGCTCAAAGATGGTACCGATCGATGCGCGCTACCCCATTTAGTGGGGGTAGAGCCTACTTGCAAGTCTCTCCGACCTTCACAAAAAAAGTTATTCAAGAATATCTCTTTCTCCTATGTGCTTTCATCCCTAACCCTAACCCTTCCGAAAGTCGGAGAAGCTCAAGGATGGTACCGATCGATGCGCGCTACCCCATTTAGTGGGGGTAGAGCCTACTTGCAAGTCTCTCCGACCTTCACAAAAAAAGTTATTCAAGAATATCTCTTTCTCCTATGTGCTTTCATCCCTAACCCTAACCCTAACCCTTCCGAAAGTCGGAGAAGCTCAAGGATGGTACCGATCGATGCGCGCTACCCCATTTAGTGGGGGTAGAGCCTACTTGCAAGTCTCTCCGACCTTCACAAAAAAAGTTATTCAAGAATATCTCTTTCTCCTATGTGCTTTCATCCCTAACCCTAACCCTAACCCTTCCGAAAGTCGGAGAAGCTCAAGGATGGTACCGATCGATGCGCGCTACCCCATTTAGTGGGGGTAGAGCCTACTTGCAAGTCCCTCCGACCTTCACAAAAAACGTTATTCAAGAATATCTCTTTCTCCTATGTGCTTTCATCCCTAACCCTAACCCTAACCCTTCCGAAAGTCGGAGAAGCTCAAGGATGGTACCGATCGATGCGCGCTACCCCATTTAGTGGGGGTAGAGCCTACTTGCAAGTCTCTCCGACCTTCACAAAAAAAGTTATTCAAGAATATCTCCTCAGATTTGGGGGAATTTCGTCGGTCGACCTCTTCCGAAGGTCGTACAAGCTCGGGGATGGTACCAATCGATCCGCAGGACCCAAATTAGTCCAGATGCAACCACTTTCCAAGTCTCTCCGACCTTCACAAAAAAAGTTATTCAAGAATATCTCTTTCTCCTATGTGCTTTCATCCCTAACCCTAACCCTAACCCTTCCGAAAGTCGGAGAAGCTCAAGGATGGTACCGATCGATGTGCGCTACCCCATTTAGTGGGGGTAGAGCCTACTTGCAAGTCTCTCCGACCTTCACAAAAAAAGTTATTCAAGAATATCTCTTTCTCCTATGTGCTTTCATCCCTAACCCTAACCCTAACCCTTCCGAAAGTCGGAGAAGCTCAAGGATGGTACCGATCGATGCGCGCTACCCCATTTAGTGGGGGTAGAGCCTACTTGCAAGTCTCTCCGACCTTCACAAAAAAAGTTATTCAAGAATATCTCCTCAGATTTGGGGGAATTTCGTCGGTCGACCTCTTCCGAAGGTCGTACAAGCTCGGGGATGGTACCAATCGATCTGCAGGACCCAAATTAGTCCAGATGCAACCACTTTCCAAGTCTCTCCGACCTTCACAAAAAAAGTTATTCAAGAATATCTCTTTCTCCTATGTGCTTTCATCCCTAACCCTAACCCTAACCCTTCCGAAAGTCGGAGAAGCTCAAGGATGGTACCGATCGATGCGCGCAACCCCATTTAGTGGGGGTAGAGCCTACTTGCAAGTCTCTCCAACCTTCACAAAAAAAGTTATTCAAGAATATCTCTTTCTCCTATGTGCTTTCATCCCTAACCCTAACCCTAACCCTTCCGAAAGTCGGAGAAGCTCAAGGATGGTACCGATCGATGCGCGCTACCCCATTTAGTGGGGGTAGAGCCTACTTGCAAGTCTCTCCGACCTTCACAAAAAAAGTTATTCAAGAATATCTCTTTCTCCTATGTGCTTTCATCCCTAACCCTAACCCTAACCCTTCCGAAAGTCGGAGAAGCTCAAGGATGGTACCGATCGATGCGCGCTACCCCATTTAGTGGGGGTAGAGCCTACTTGCAAGTCTCTCCGAACTTCACAAAAAAAGTTATTCAAGAATATCTCCTCAGATTTGGGGGAATTTCGTCGGTCGACCTCTTCCGAAGGTCGTACAAGCTCGGGAATGGTACCAATCGATCCGCAGGACCCAAATTAGTCCAGATGCAACCACTTTCCAAGTCTCTCCGACCTTCACAAAAAAAGTTATTCAAGAATATCTCTTTCTCCTATGTGCTTTCATCCCTAACCCTAACCCTAACCCTTCCGAAAGTCGGAGAAGCTCAAGGATGGTACCGATCGATGCGCGCTACCCCATTTAGTGGGGGTAGAGCCTACTTGCAAGTCTCTCCGACCTTCACAAAAAAAGTTATTCAAGAATATCTCTTTCTCCTATGTGCTTTCATCCCTAACCCTAACCCTAACCCTTCCGAAAGTCGGAGAAGC
Source organism: Limanda limanda (assembly GCF_963576545.1). NCBI lineage: Eukaryota > Metazoa > Chordata > Actinopteri > Pleuronectiformes > Pleuronectidae > Limanda > Limanda limanda. The sequence goes on along the minus strand of NC_083637.1, from coordinate 33,919,545 downwards.
TCAAGGATGGTACCGATCGATGCGCGCTACCCCATTTAGTGGGGGTAGAGCCTACTTGCAAGTCTCTCCGACCTTCACAAAAAAAGTTATTCAAGAATATCTCTTTCTCCTATGTGCTTTCATCCCTAACCCTAACCCTAACCCTTCCGAAAGTCGGAGAAGCTCAAGGATGGTACCGATCGATGCGCGCTACCCCATTTAGTGGGGGTAGAGCCTACTTGCAAGTCTCTCCGACCTTCACAAAAAAAGTTATTCAAGAATATCTCTTTCTCCTATGTGCTTTCATCCCTAACCCTAACCCTTCCAAAAGTCGGAGAAGCTCAAGGATGGTACCGATCGATGCGCGCTACCCCATTTAGTGGGGGTAGAGCCTACTTGCAAGTCCCTCCGACCTTCACAAAAAACGTTATTCAAGAATATCTCTTTCTCCTATGTGCTTTCATCCCTAACCCTAACCCTAACCCTTCCGAAAGTCGGAGAAGCTCAAGGATGGTACCGATCGATGCGCGCTACCCCATTTAGTGGGGGTAGAGCCTACTTGCAAGTCTCTCCGACCTTCACAAAAAAAGTTATTCAAGAATATCTCCTCAGATTTGGGGGAATTTCGTCGGTCGACCTCTTCCGAAGGTCGTACAAGCTCGGGGATGGTACCAATCGATCCGCAGGACCCAAATTAGTCCAGATGCAACCACTTTCCAAGTCTCTCCGACCTTCACAAAAAAAGTTATTCAAGAATATCTCTTTCTCCTATGTGCTTTCATCCCTAACCCTAACCCTAACCCTTCCGAAAGTCGGAGAAGCTCAAGGATGGTACCGATCGATGCGCGCTACCCCATTTAGTGGGGGTAGAGCCTACTTGCAAGTCTCTCCGACCTTCACAAAAAAAGTTATTCAAGAATATCTCTTTCTCCTATGTGCTTTCATCCCTAACCCTAACCCTAACCCTTCCGAAAGTCGGAGAAGCTCAAGGATGGTACCGATCGATGCGCGCTACCCCATTTAGTGGGGGTAGAGCCTACTTGCAAGTCTCTCCGACCTTCACAAAAAAAGTTATTCAAGAATATCTCTTTCTCCTATGTGCTTTCATCCCTAACCCTAACCCTAACCCTTCCGAAAGTCGGAGAAGCTCAAGGATGGTACCGATCGATGCGCGCTACCCCATTTAGTGGGGGTAGAGCCTACTTGCAAGTCTCTCCGACCTTCACAAAAAAAGTTATTCAAGAATATCTCCTCAGATTTGGGGGAATTTCGTCGGTCGACCTCTTCCGAAGGTCGTACAAGCTCGGGGATGGTACCAATCGATCTGCAGGACCCAAATTAGTCCAGATGCAACCACTTTCCAAGTCTCTCCGACCTTCACAAAAAAAGTTATTCAAGAATATCTCTTTCTCCTATGTGCTTTCATCCCTAACCCTAACCCTAACCCTTCCGAAAGTCGGAGAAGCTCAAGGATGGTACCGATCGATGCGCGCAACCCCATTTAGTGGGGGTAGAGCCTACTTGCAAGTCTCTCCAACCTTCACAAAAAAAGTTATTCAAGAATATCTCTTTCTCCTATGTGCTTTCATCCCTAACCCTAACCCTAACCCTTCCGAAAGTCGGAGAAGCTCAAGGATGGTACCGATCGATGCGCGTTACCCCATTTAGTGGGGGTAGAGCCTACTTGCAAGTCTCTCCGACCTTCACAAAAAAAGTTATTCAAGAATATCTCTTTCTCCTATGTGCTTTCATCCCTAACCCTAACCCTAACCCTTCCGAAAGTCGGAGAAGCTCAAGGATGGTACCGATCGATGCGCGCTACCCCATTTAGTGGGGGTAGAGCCTACTTGCAAGTCTCTCCGAACTTCACAAAAAAAGTTATTCAAGAATATCTCCTCAGATTTGGGGGAATTTCGTCGGTCGACCTCTTCCGAAGGTCGTACAAGCTCGGGAATGGTACCAATCGATCCGCAGGACCCAAATTAGTCCAGATGCAACCACTTTCCAAGTCTCTCCGACCTTCACAAAAAAAGTTATTCAAGAATATCTCTTTCTCCTATGTGCTTTCATCCCTAACCCTAACCCTAACCCTTCCGAAAGTCGGAGAAGCTCAAGGATGGTACCGATCGATGCGCGCTACCCCATTTAGTGGGGGTAGAGCCTACTTGCAAGTCTCTCCGACCTTCACAAAAAAAGTTATTCAAGAATATCTCTTTCTCCTATGTGCTTTCATCCCTAACCCTAACCCTAACCCTTCCGAAAGTCGGAGAAGCTCAAGGATGGTACCGACCGATGCGCGCTACCCCATTTAGTGGGGGTAGAGCCTACTTGCAAGTCTCTCCGACCTTCACAAAAAAAGTTATTCAAGAATATCTCTTTCTCCTATGTGCTTTCATCCCTAACCCTAACCCTAACCCTTCCGAAAGTCGGAGAAGCTCAAGGATGGTACCGATCGATGCGCGCTACCCCATTTAGTGGGGGTAGAGCCTACTTGCAAGTCTCTCCGACCTTCACAAAAAAAGTTATTCAAGAATATCTCCTCAGATTTGGGGGAATTTCGTCGGTCGACCTCTTCCGAAGGTCGTACAAGCTCGGGGATGGTACCAATCGATCCGCAGGACCCAAATTAGTCCAGATGCAACCACTTTCCAAGTCTCTCCGACCTTCACAAAAAAAGTTATTCAAGAATATCTCTTTCTCCTATGTGCTTTCATCCCTAACCCTAACCCTTCCGAAAGTCGGAGAAGCTCAAGGATAGTACCGATCGATGCGCGCTACCCCATTTAGTGGGGGTAGAGCCTACTTGCAAGTCTCTCCGACCTTCACAAAAAAAGTTATTCAAGAATATCTCCTCAGATTTGGGGGAATTTCGTCGGTCGACCTCTTTCGAAGGTCGTACAAGCTCGGGGATGGTACCAATCGATCCGCAGGACCCAAATTAGTCCAGATGCAACCACTTTCCAAGTCTCTCCGACCTTCACAAAAAAAGTTATTCAAGAATATCTCTTTCTCCTATGTGCTTTCATCCCTAACCCTAACCCTAACCCTTCCGAAAGTCGGAGAAGCTCAAGGATGGTACCGATCGATGCGCGCAACCCCATTTAGTGGGGGTAGAGCCTACTTGCAAGTCTCTCCGACCTTCACAAAAAAAGTTATTCAAGAATATCTCTTTCTCCTATGTGCTTTCATCCCTAACCCTAACCCTAACCCTTCCGAAAGTCGGAGAAGCTCAAAGATGGTACCGATCGATGCGCGCTACCCCATTTAGTGGGGGTAGAGCCTACTTGCAAGTCTCTCCGACCTTCACAAAAAAAGTTATTCAAGAATATCTCTTTCTCCTATGTGCTTTCATCCCTAACCCTAACCCTTCCGAAAGTCGGAGAAGCTCAAGGATGGTACCGATCGATGCGCGCTACCCCATTTAGTGGGGGTAGAGCCTACTTGCAAGTCTCTCCGACCTTCACAAAAAAAGTTATTCAAGAATATCTCTTTCTCCTATGTGCTTTCATCCCTAACCCTAACCCTAACCCTTCCGAAAGTCGGAGAAGCTCAAGGATGGTACCGATCGATGCGCGCTACCCCATTTAGTGGGGGTAGAGCCTACTTGCAAGTCTCTCCCACCTTCACAAAAAAAGTTATTCAAGAATATCTCTTTCTCCTATGTGCTTTCATCCCTAACCCTAACCCTAACCCTTCCGAAAGTCGGAGAAGCTCAAGGATGGTACCGATCGATGCGCGCTACCCCATTTAGTGGGGGTAGAGCCTACTTGCAAGTCCCTCCGACCTTCACAAAAAACGTTATTCAAGAATATCTCTTTCTCCTATGTGCTTTCATCCCTAACCCTAACCCTAACCCTTCCGAAAGTCGGAGAAGCTCAAGGATGGTACCGATCGATGCGCGCTACCCCATTTAGTGGGGGTAGAGCCTACTTGCAAGTCTCTCCGACCTTCACAAAAAAAGTTATTCAAGAATATCTCCTCAGATTTGGGGGAATTTCGTCGGTCGACCTCTTCCGAAGGTCGTACAAGCTCGGGGATGGTACCAATCGATCCGCAGGACCCAAATTAGTCCAGATGCAACCACTTTCCAAGTCTCTCCGACCTTCACAAAAAAAGTTATTCAAGAATATCTCTTTCTCCTATGTGCTTTCATCCCTAACCCTAACCCTAACCCTTCCGAAAGTCGGAGAAGCTCAAGGATGGTACCGATCGATGTGCGCTACCCCATTTAGTGGGGGTAGAGCCTACTTGCAAGTCTCTCCGACCTTCACAAAAAAAGTTATTCAAGAATATCTCTTTCTCCTATGTGCTTTCATCCCTAACCCTAACCCTAACCCTTCCGAAAGTCGGAGAAGCTCAAGGATGGTACCGATCGATGCGCGCTACCCCATTTAGTGGGGGTAGAGCCTACTTGCAAGTCTCTCCGACCTTCACAAAAAAAGTTATTCAAGAATATCTCCTCAGATTTGGGGGAATTTCGTCGGTCGACCTCTTCCGAAGGTCGTACAAGCTCGGGGATGGTACCAATCGATCTGCAGGACCCAAATTAGTCCAGATGCAACCACTTTCCAAGTCTCTCCGACCTTCACAAAAAAAGTTATTCAAGAATATCTCTTTCTCCTATGTGCTTTCATCCCTAACCCTAACCCTAACCCTTCCGAAAGTCGGAGAAGCTCAAGGATGGTACCGATCGATGCGCGCAACCCCATTTAGTGGGGGTAGAGCCTACTTGCAAGTCTCTCCAACCTTCACAAAAAAAGTTATTCAAGAATATCTCTTTCTCCTATGTGCTTTCATCCCTAACCCTAACCCTAACCCTTCCGAAAGTCGGAGAAGCTCAAGGATGGTACCGATCGATGCGCGCTACCCCATTTAGTGGGGGTAGAGCCTACTTGCAAGTCTCTCCGACCTTCACAAAAAAAGTTATTCAAGAATATCTCTTTCTCCTATGTGCTTTCATCCCTAACCCTAACCCTTCCAAAAGTCGGAGAAGCTCAAGGATGGTACCGATCGATGCGCGCTACCCCATTTAGTGGGGGTAGAGCCTACTTGCAAGTCCCTCCGACCTTCACAAAAAACGTTATTCAAGAATATCTCTTTCTCCTATGTGCTTTCATCCCTAACCCTAACCCTAACCCTTCCGAAAGTCGGAGAAGCTCAAGGATGGTACCGATCGATGCGCGCTACCCCATTTAGTGGGGGTAGAGCCTACTTGCAAGTCTCTCCGACCTTCACAAAAAAAGTTATTCAAGAATATCTCCTCAGATTTGGGGGAATTTCGTCGGTCGACCTCTTCCGAAGGTCGTACAAGCTCGGGGATGGTACCAATCGATCCGCAGGACCCAAATTAGTCCAGATGCAACCACTTTCCAAGTCTCTCCGACCTTCACAAAAAAAGTTATTCAAGAATATCTCTTTCTCCTATGTGCTTTCATCCCTAACCCTAACCCTAACCCTTCCGAAAGTCGGAGAAGCTCAAGGATGGTACCGATCGATGCGCGCTACCCCATTTAGTGGGGGTAGAGCCTACTTGCAAGTCTCTCCGACCTTCACAAAAAAAGTTATTCAAGAATATCTCTTTCTCCTATGTGCTTTCATCCCTAACCCTAACCCTAACCCTTCCGAAAGTCGGAGAAGCTCAAGGATGGTACCGATCGATGCGCGCTACCCCATTTAGTGGGGGTAGAGCCTACTTGCAAGTCTCTCCGACCTTCACAAAAAAAGTTATTCAAGAATATCTCTTTCTCCTATGTGCTTTCATCCCTAACCCTAACCCTAACCCTTCCGAAAGTCGGAGAAGCTCAAGGATGGTACCGATCGATGCGCGCTACCCCATTTAGTGGGGGTAGAGCCTACTTGCAAGTCTCTCCGACCTTCACAAAAAAAGTTATTCAAGAATATCTCCTCAGATTTGGGGGAATTTCGTCGGTCGACCTCTTCCGAAGGTCGTACAAGCTCGGGGATGGTACCAATCGATCTGCAGGACCCAAATTAGTCCAGATGCAACCACTTTCCAAGTCTCTCCGACCTTCACAAAAAAAGTTATTCAAGAATATCTCTTTCTCCTATGTGCTTTCATCCCTATCCCTAACCCTAACCCTTCCGAAAGTCGGAGAAGCTCAAGGATGGTACCGATCGATGCGCGCAACCCCATTTAGTGGGGGTAGAGCCTACTTGCAAGTCTCTCCAACCTTCACAAAAAAAGTTATTCAAGAATATCTCTTTCTCCTATGTGCTTTCATCCCTAACCCTAACCCTAACCCTTCCGAAAGTCGGAGAAGCTCAAGGATGGTACCGATCGATGCGCGCTACCCCATTTAGTGGGGGTAGAGCCTACTTGCAAGTCTCTCCGACCTTCACAAAAAAAGTTATTCAAGAATATCTCTTTCTCCTATGTGCTTTCATCCCTAACCCTAACCCTAACCCTTCCGAAAGTCGGAGAAGCTCAAGGATGGTACCGATCGATGCGCGCTACCCCATTTAGTGGGGGTAGAGCCTACTTGCAAGTCTCTCCGAACTTCACAAAAAAAGTTATTCAAGAATATCTCCTCAGATTTGGGGGAATTTCGTCGGTCGACCTCTTCCGAAGGTCGTACAAGCTCGGGAATGGTACCAATCGATCCGCAGGACCCAAATTAGTCCAGATGCAACCACTTTCCAAGTCTCTCCGACCTTCACAAAAAAAGTTATTCAAGAATATCTCTTTCTCCTATGTGCTTTCATCCCTAACCCTAACCCTAACCCTTCCGAAAGTCGGAGAAGCTCAAGGATGGTACCGATCGATGCGCGCTACCCCATTTAGTGGGGGTAGAGCCTACTTGCAAGTCTCTCCGACCTTCACAAAAAAAGTTATTCAAGAATATCTCTTTCTCCTATGTGCTTTCATCCCTAACCCTAACCCTAACCCTTCCGAAAGTCGGAGAAGCTCAAGGATGGTACCGATCGATGCGCGCTACCCCATTTAGTGGGGGTAGAGCCTACTTGCAAGTCTCTCCGACCTTCACAAAAAAAGTTATTCAAGAATATCTCTTTCTCCTATGTGCTTTCATCCCTAACCCTAACCCTAACCCTTCCGAAAGTCGGAGAAGCTCAAGGATGGTACCGATCGATGCGCGCTACCCCATTTAGTGGGGGTAGAGCCTACTTGCAAGTCTCTCCGACCTTCACAAAAAAAGTTATTCAAGAATATCTCCTCAGATTTGGGGGAATTTCGTCGGTCGACCTCTTCCGAAGGTCGTACAAGCTCGGGGATGGTACCAATCGATCTGCAGGACCCAAATTAGTCCAGATGCAACCACTTTCCAAGTCTCTCCGACCTTCACAAAAAAAGTTATTCAAGAATATCTCTTTCTCCTATGTGCTTTCATCCCTAACCCTAACCCTAACCCTTCCGAAAGTCGGAGAAGCTCAAGGATGGTACCGATCGATGCGCGCAACCCCATTTAGTGGGGGTAGAGCCTACTTGCAAGTCTCTCCAACCTTCACAAAAAAAGTTATTCAAGAATATCTCTTTCTCCTATGTGCTTTCATCCCTAACCCTAACCCTAACCCTTCCGAAAGTCGGAGAAGCTCAAGGATGGTACCGATCGATGCGCGCTACCCCATTTAGTGGGGGTAGAGCCTACTTGCAAGTCTCTCCGACCTTCACAAAAAAAGTTATTCAAGAATATCTCTTTCTCCTATGTGCTTTCATCCCTAACCCTAACCCTAACCCTTCCGAAAGTCGGAGAAGCTCAAGGATGGTACCGATCGATGCGCGCTACCCCATTTAGTGGGGGTAGAGCCTACTTGCAAGTCTCTCCGAACTTCACAAAAAAAGTTATTCAAGAATATCTCCTCAGATTTGGGGGAATTTCGTCGGTCGACCTCTTCCGAAGGTCGTACAAGCTCGGGAATGGTACCAATCGATCCGCAGGACCCAAATTAGTCCAGATGCAACCACTTTCCAAGTCTCTCCGACCTTCACAAAAAAAGTTATTCAAGAATATCTCTTTCTCCTATGTGCTTTCATCCCTAACCCTAACCCTAACCCTTCCGAAAGTCGGAGAAGCTCAAGGATGGTACCGATCGATGCGCGCTACCCCATTTAGTGGGGGTAGAGCCTACTTGCAAGTCTCTCCGACCTTCACAAAAAAAGTTATTCAAGAATATCTCTTTCTCCTATGTGCTTTCATCCCTAACCCTAACCCTAACCCTTCCGAAAGTCGGAGAAGCTCAAGGATGGTACCGATCGATGCGCGCTACCCCATTTAGTGGGGGTAAAGCCTACTTGCAAGTCTCTCCGACCTTCACAAAAAAAGTTATTCAAGAATATCTCTTTCTCCTATGTGCTTTCATCCCTAACCCTAACCCTAACCCTTCCGAAAGTCGGAGAAGCTCAAGGATGGTACCGATCGATGCGCGCTACCCCATTTAGTGGGGGTAGAGCCTACTTGCAAGTCTCTCCGACCTTCACAAAAAACGTTATTCAAGAATATCTCCTCAGATTTGGGGGAATTTCGTTGGTCGACCTCTTCCTAAGGTCGTACAGGCTCGGGGATGGTACCAATCGATCCGCAGGACCCAAATTAGTCCAGATGCAACCACTTTCAAAGTCTCTCCGACCTTCACAAAAAAAGTTATTCAAGAATATCTCTTTCTCCTATGTGCTTTCATCCCTAACCCTAACCCTAACCCTTCCGAAAGTCGGAGAAGCTCAAGGATGGTACCGATCGATGCGCGCTACCCCATTTAGTGGGGGTAGAGCCTACTTGCAAGTCTCTCCGACCTTCACAAAAAACGTTATTCAAGAATATCTCTTTCTCCTATGTGCTTTCATCCCTAACCCTAACCCTAACCCTTCCGAAAGTCGGAGAAGCTCAAGGATGGTACCGATCGATGCGCGCTACCCCATTTAGTGGGGGTAGAGCCTACTTGCAAGTCTCTCCGACCTTCACAAAAAAAGTTATTCAAGAATATCTCCTCAGATTTGGGGGAATTTCGTCGGTCGACCTCTTCCAAAGGTCGTACAAGCTCGGGGATGGTACCAATCGATCCGCAGGACCCAAATTAGTCCAGATGCAACCACTTTCCAAGTCTCTCCGACCTTCACAAAAAAAGTTATTCAAGAATATCTCTTTCTCCTATGTGCTTTCATCCCTAACCCTAACCCTAACCCTTCCGAAAGTCGGAGAAGCTCAAGGATGGTACCGATCGATGCGCGCTACCCCATTTAGTGGGGGTAGAGCCTACTTGCAAGTCTCTCCGACCTTCACAAAAAAAGTTATTCAAGAATATCTCTTTCTCCTATGTGCTTTCATCCCTAACCCTAACCCTAACCCTTCCGAAAGTCGGAGAAGCTCAAGGATGGTACCGATCGATGCGCGCTACCCCATTTAGTGGGGGTAGAGCCTACTTGCAAGTCTCTCCGACCTTCACAAAAAAAGTTATTCAAGAATATCTCTTTCTCCTATGTGCTTTCATCCCTAACCCTAACCCTAACCCTTCCGAAAGTCGGAGAAGCTCAAGGATGGTACCGATCGATGCGCGCTACCCCATTTAGTGGGGGTAGAGCCTACTTGCAAGTCTCTCCGACCTTCACAAAAAAAGTTATTCAAGAATATCTCTTTTTCCTATGTGTTTTCATCCCTAACCCTAACCCTAACCCTTCCGAAAGTCGGAGAAGCTCAAGGATGGTACCGATCGATGCGCGCAACCCCATTTAGTGGGGGTAGAGCCTACTTGCAAGTCTCTCCGACCTTCACAAAAAAAGTTATTCAAGAATATCTCCTCAGATTTGGGGGAATTTCGTCGGTCGACCTCTTCCGAAGGTCGTACAAGCTCGGGGATGGTACCAATCGATCCGCAGGACCCAAATTAGTCCAGATGCAACCACTTTTCAAGTCTCTCCGACCTTCACAAAAAAAGTTATTCAAGAATATCTCTTTCTCCTATGTGCTTTCATCCCTAACCCTAACCCTAACCCTTCCGAAAGTCGGAGAAGCTCAAGGATGGTACCGATCGATGCGCGCAACCCCATTTAGTGGGGGTAGAGCCTACTTGCAAGTCTCTCCGACCTTCACAAAAAAAGTTATTCAAGAATATCTCCTCAGATTTGGGGGAATTTCGTTGGTCGACCTCTTTCGAAGGTCGTACAAGCTCGGGGATGGTACCAATCGATCCGCAGGACCCAAATTAGTCCAGATGCAACCACTTTCCAAGTCTCTCCGACCTTCACAAAAAAAGTTATTCAAGAATATCTCTTTCTCCTATGTGCTTTCATCCCTAACCCTAACCCTAACCCTTCCGAAAGTCGGAGAAGCTCAAGGATGGTACCGATCGATGCGCGCTACCCCATTTAGTGGGGGTAGAGCCTACTTGCAAGTCTCTCCGACCTTCACAAAAAAAGTTATTCAAGAATATCTCTTTCTCCTATGTGCTTTCATCCCTAACCCTAACCCTAACCCTTCCGAAAGTCGGAGAAGCTCAAGGATGGTACCGATCGATGCGCGTTACCCCATTTAGTGGGGGTAGAGCCTACTTGCAAGTCTCTCCGACCTTCACAAAAAAAGTTATTCAAGAATATCTCCTCAGATTTGGGGGAATTTCGTCGGTCGACCTCTTCCGAAGGTCGTACAAGCTCGGGGATGGTACCAATCGATCCGCAGGACCCAAATTAGTCCAGATGCAACCACTTTCCAAGTCTCTCCGACCTTCACAAAAAAAGTTATTCAAGAATATCTCTTTCTCCTATGTGCTTTCATCCCTAACCCTAACCCTAACCCTTCCGAAAGTCGGAGAAGCTCAAGGATGGTACCGATCGATGCGCGCTACCCCATTTAGTGGGGGTAGAGCCTACTTGCAAGTCTCTCCGACCTTCACAAAAAAAGTTATTCAAGAATATCTCTTTCTCCTATGTGCTTTCATCCCTAACCCTAACCCTAACCCTTCCGATAGTCGGAGAAGCTCAAGGATGGTACCGATCGATGCGCGCTACCCCATTTAGTGGGGGTAGAGCCTACTTGCAAGTCTCTCCGACCTTCACAAAAAAAGTTATTCAAGAATATCTCTTTCTCCTATGTGCTTTCATCCCTAACCCTAACCCTAACCCTTCCGAAAGTCGGAGAAGCTCAAGGATGGTACCGATCGATGTGCGCTACCCCATTTAGTGGGGGTAAAGCCTACTTGCAAGTCTCTCCGACCTTCACAAAAAAAGTTATTCAAGAATATCTCCTCAGATTTGGGGGAATTTCGTCGGTCGACCTCTTCCGAAGGTCGTACAAGCTCGGGGATGGTACCAATCGATCCGCAGGACCCAAATTAGTCCAGATGCAACCACTTTCCAAGTCTCTCCGACCTTCACAAAAAAAGTTATTCAAGAATATCTCTTTCTCCTATGTGCTTTCATCCCTAACCCTAACCCTAACCCTTCCGAAAGTCGGAGAAGCTCAAGGATGGTACCGATCGATGCGCGCAACCCCATTTAGTGGGGGTAGAGCCTACTTGCAAGTCTCTCCGACCTTCACAAAAAAAGTTATTCAAGAATATCTCTTTCTCCTATGTGCTTTCATCCCTAACCCTAACCCTAACCCTTCCGAAAGTCGGAGAAGCTCAAGGATGGTACCGATCGATGCGCGCTACCCCATTTAGTGGGGGTAGAGCCTACTTGCAAGTCTCTCCGACCTTCACAAAAAAAGTTATTCAAGAATATCTCTTTCTCCTATGTGCTTTCATCCCTAACCCTAACCCTAACCCTTCCGAAAGTCGGAGAAGCTCAAGGATGGTACCGATCGATGCGCGCTACCCCATTTAGTGGGGGTAGAGCCTACTTGCAAGTCTCTCCGAACTTCACAAAAAAAGTTATTCAAGAATATCTCCTCAGATTTGGGGGAATTTCGTCGGTCGACCTCTTCCGAAGGTCGTACAAGCTCGGGAATGGTACCAATCGATCCGCAGGACCCAAATTAGTCCAGATGCAACCACTTTCCAAGTCTCTCCGACCTTCACAAAAAAAGTTATTCAAGAATATCTCTTTCTCCTATGTGCTTTCATCCCTAACCCTAACCCTAACCCTTCCGAAAGTCGGAGAAGCTCAAGGATGGTACCGATCGATGCGCGCTACCCCATTTAGTGGGGGTAGAGCCTACTTGCAAGTCTCTCCGAACTTCACAAAAAAAGTTATTCAAGAATATCTCCTCAGATTTGGGGGAATTTCGTCGGTCGACCTCTTCCGAAGGTCGTACAAGCTCGGGAATGGTACCAATCGATCCGCAGGACCCAAATTAGTCCAGATGCAACCACTTTCCAAGTCTCTCCGACCTTCACAAAAAAAGTTATTCAAGAATATCTCTTTCTCCTATGTGCTTTCATCCCTAACCCTAACCCTAACCCTTCCGAAAGTCGGAGAAGCTCAAGGATGGTACCGATCGATGCGCGCTACCCCATTTAGTGGGGGTAGAGCCTACTTGCAAGTCTCTCCGACCTTCACAAAAAAAGTTATTCAAGAATATCTCTTTCTCCTATGTGCTTTCATCCCTAACCCTAACCCTAACCCTTCCGAAAGTCGGAGAAGCTCAAGGATGGTACCGATCGATGCGCGCTACCCCATTTAGTGGGGGTAAAGCCTACTTGCAAGTCTCTCCGACCTTCACAAAAAAAGTTATTCAAGAATATCTCTTTCTCCTATGTGCTTTCATCCCTAACCCTAACCCTAACCCTTCCGAAAGTCGGAGAAGCTCAAGGATGGTACCGATCGATGCGCGCTACCCCATTTAGTGGGGGTAGAGCCTACTTGCAAGTCTCTCCGACCTTCACAAAAAACGTTATTCAAGAATATCTCCTCAGATTTGGGGGAATTTCGTTGGTCGACCTCTTCCTAAGGTCGTACAGGCTCGGGGATGGTACCAATCGATCCGCAGGACCCAAATTAGTCCAGATGCAACCACTTTCAAAGTCTCTCCGACCTTCACAAAAAAAGTTATTCAAGAATATCTCTTTCTCCTATGTGCTTTCATCCCTAACCCTAACCCTAACCCTTCCGAAAGTCGGAGAAGCTCAAGGATGGTACCGATCGATGCGCGCTACCCCATTTAGTGGGGGTAGAGCCTACTTGCAAGTCTCTCCGACCTTCACAAAAAACGTTATTCAAGAATATCTCTTTCTCCTATGTGCTTTCATCCCTAACCCTAACCCTAACCCTTCCGAAAGTCGGAGAAGCTCAAGGATGGTACCGATCGATGCGCGCTACCCCATTTAGTGGGGGTAGAGCCTACTTGCAAGTCTCTCCGACCTTCACAAAAAAAGTTATTCAAGAATATCTCCTCAGATTTGGGGGAATTTCGTCGGTCGACCTCTTCCAAAGGTCGTACAAGCTCGGGGATGGTACCAATCGATCCGCAGGACCCAAATTAGTCCAGATGCAACCACTTTCCAAGTCTCTCCGACCTTCACAAAAAAAGTTATTCAAGAATATCTCTTTCTCCTATGTGCTTTCATCCCTAACCCTAACCCTAACCCTTCCGAAAGTCGGAGAAGCTCAAGGATGGTACCGATCGATGCGCGCTACCCCATTTAGTGGGGGTAGAGCCTACTTGCAAGTCTCTCCGACCTTCACAAAAAAAGTTATTCAAGAATATCTCTTTCTCCTATGTGCTTTCATCCCTAACCCTAACCCTAACCCTTCCGAAAGTCGGAGAAGCTCAAGGATGGTACCGATCGATGCGCGCTACCCCATTTAGTGGGGGTAGAGCCTACTTGCAAGTCTCTCCGACCTTCACAAAAAAAGTTATTCAAGAATATCTCTTTCTCCTATGTGCTTTCATCCCTAACCCTAACCCTAACCCTTCCGAAAGTCGGAGAAGCTCAAGGATGGTACCGATCGATGCGCGCTACCCCATTTAGTGGGGGTAGAGCCTACTTGCAAGTCTCTCCGACCTTCACAAAAAAAGTTATTCAAGAATATCTCTTTTTCCTATGTGTTTTCATCCCTAACCCTAACCCTAACCCTTCCGAAAGTCGGAGAAGCTCAAGGATGGTACCGATCGATGCGCGCAACCCCATTTAGTGGGGGTAGAGCCTACTTGCAAGTCTCTCCGACCTTCACAAAAAAAGTTATTCAAGAATATCTCCTCAGATTTGGGGGAATTTCGTCGGTCGACCTCTTCCGAAGGTCGTACAAGCTCGGGGATGGTACCAATCGATCCGCAGGACCCAAATTAGTCCAGATGCAACCACTTTTCAAGTCTCTCCGACCTTCACAAAAAAAGTTATTCAAGAATATCTCTTTCTCCTATGTGCTTTCATCCCTAACCCTAACCCTAACCCTTCCGAAAGTCGGAGAAGCTCAAGGATGGTACCGATCGATGCGCGCAACCCCATTTAGTGGGGGTAGAGCCTACTTGCAAGTCTCTCCGACCTTCACAAAAAAAGTTATTCAAGAATATCTCCTCAGATTTGGGGGAATTTCGTTGGTCGACCTCTTTCGAAGGTCGTACAAGCTCGGGGATGGTACCAATCGATCCGCAGGACCCAAATTAGTCCAGATGCAACCACTTTCCAAGTCTCTCCGACCTTCACAAAAAAAGTTATTCAAGAATATCTCTTTCTCCTATGTGCTTTCATCCCTAACCCTAACCCTAACCCTTCCGAAAGTCGGAGAAGCTCAAGGATGGTACCGATCGATGCGCGCTACCCCATTTAGTGGGGGTAGAGCCTACTTGCAAGTCTCTCCGACCTTCACAAAAAAAGTTATTCAAGAATATCTCTTTCTCCTATGTGCTTTCATCCCTAACCCTAACCCTAACCCTTCCGAAAGTCGGAGAAGCTCAAGGATGGTACCGATCGATGCGCGTTACCCCATTTAGTGGGGGTAGAGCCTACTTGCAAGTCTCTCCGACCTTCACAAAAAAAGTTATTCAAGAATATCTCCTCAGATTTGGGGGAATTTCGTCGGTCGACCTCTTCCGAAGGTCGTACAAGCTCGGGGATGGTACCAATCGATCCGCAGGACCCAAATTAGTCCAGATGCAACCACTTTCCAAGTCTCTCCGACCTTCACAAAAAAAGTTATTCAAGAATATCTCTTTCTCCTATGTGCTTTCATCCCTAACCCTAACCCTAACCCTTCCGAAAGTCGGAGAAGCTCAAGGATGGTACCGATCGATGCGCGCTACCCCATTTAGTGGGGGTAGAGCCTACTTGCAAGTCTCTCCGACCTTCACAAAAAAAGTTATTCAAGAATATCTCTTTCTCCTATGTGCTTTCATCCCTAACCCTAACCCTAACCCTTCCGATAGTCGGAGAAGCTCAAGGATGGTACCGATCGATGCGCGCTACCCCATTTAGTGGGGGTAGAGCCTACTTGCAAGTCTCTCCGACCTTCACAAAAAAAGTTATTCAAGAATATCTCTTTCTCCTATGTGCTTTCATCCCTAACCCTAACCCTAACCCTTCCGAAAGTCGGAGAAGCTCAAGGATGGTACCGATCGATGTGCGCTACCCCATTTAGTGGGGGTAAAGCCTACTCGCAAGTCTCTCCGACCTTCACAAAAAAAGTTATTCAAGAATATCTCCTCAGATTTGGGGGAATTTCGTCGGTCGACCTCTTCCGAAGGTCGTACAAGCTCGGGGATGGTACCAATCGATCCGCAGGACCCAAATTAGTCCAGATGCAACCACTTTCCAAGTCTCTCCGACCTTCACAAAAAAAGTTATTCAAGAATATCTCTTTCTCCTATGTGCTTTCATCCCTAACCCTAACCCTAACCCTTCCGAAAGTCGGAGAAGCTCAAGGATGGTACCGATCGATGCGCGCAACCCCATTTAGTGGGGGTAGAGCCTACTTGCAAGTCTCTCCGACCTTCACAAAAAAAGTTATTCAAGAATATCTCTTTCTCCTATGTGCTTTCATCCCTAACCCTAACCCTAACCCTTCCGAAAGTCGGAGAAGCTCAAGGATGGTACCGATCGATGCGCGCTACCCCATTTAGTGGGGGTAGAGCCTACTTGCAAGTCTCTCCGACCTTCACAAAAAAAGTTATTCAAGAATATCTCTTTCTCCTATGTGCTTTCATCCCTAACCCTAACCCTAACCCTTCCGAAAGTCGGAGAAGCTCAAGGATGGTACCGATCGATGCGCGCTACCCCATTTAGTGGGGGTAGAGCCTACTTGCAAGTCTCTCCGACCTTCACAAAAAAAGTTATTCAAGAATATCTCCTCAGATTTGGGGGAATTTCGGCGGTCGACCTCTTCCGAAGGTCGTACAAGCTCGGGGATGGTACCAATCGATCCGCAGGACCCAAATTAGTCCAGATGCAACCACTTTCCAAGTCTCTCCGACCTTCACAAAAAAAGTTATTCAAGAATATCTCTTTCTCCTATGTGCTTTCATCCCTAACCCTAACCCTAACCCTTCCGAAAGTCGGAGAAGCTCAAGGATGGTACCGATCGATGCGCGCTACCCCATTTAGTGGGGGTAGAACCTACTTGCAAGTCTCTCCGACCTTCACAAAAAAAGTTATTCAAGAATATCTCTTTCTCCTATGTGCTTTCATCCCTAACCCTAACCCTAACCCTTCCGAAAGTCGGAGAAGCTCAAGGATGTTACCGATCGATGTGCGCTACCCCATTTAGTGGGGGTAGAGCCTACTTGCAAGTCTCTCCGACCTTCACAAAAAAAGTTATTCAAGAATATCTCCTCAGATTTGGGGGAATTTCGTCGGTCGACCTCTTCCGAAGGTCGTACAAGCTCGGGGATGGTACCAATCGATCCGCAGGACCCAAATTAGTCCAGATGCAACCACTTTCCAAGTCTCTCCGACCTTCACAAAAAAAGTTATTCAAGAATATCTCTTTCTCCTATGTGCTTTCATCCCTAACCCTAACCCTAACCCTTCCGAAAGTCGGAGAAGCTCAAGGATGGTACCGATCGATGCGCGCTACCCCATTTAGTGGGGGTAGAACCTACTTGCAAGTCTCTCCGACCTTCACAAAAAAAGTTATTCAAGAATATCTCTTTCTCCTATGTGCTTTCATCCCTAACCCTAACCCTAACCCTTCCGAAAGTCGGAGAAGCTCAAGGATGGTAACGATCGATGCGCGCTACCCCATTTAGTGGGGGTAGAGCCTACTTGCAAGTCTCTCCGACCTTCACAAAAAAAGTTATTCAAGAATATCTCTTTCTCCTATGTGCTTTCATCCCTAACCCTAACCCTAACCCTTCCGAAAGTCGGAGAAGCTCAAGGATGGTACCGATCGATGCGCGCTACCCCATTTAGTGGGGGTAGAGCCTACTTGCAAGTCTCTCCGACCTTCACAAAAAAAGTTATTCAAGAATATCTCCTCAGATTTGGGGGAATTTCGTCGGTCGACCTCTTCCGAAGGTCGTACAAGCTCGGGGATGGTACCAATCGATCCGCAGGACCCAAATTAGTCCAGATGCAACCACTTTCCAAGTCTCTCCGACCTTCACAAAAAAAGTTATTCAAGAATATCTCTTTCTCCTATGTGCTTTCATCCCTAACCCTAACCCTAACCCTTCCGAAAGTCGGAGAAGCTCAAGGATGGTACCGATCGATGCGCGCTACCCCATTTAGTGGGGGTAGAGCCTACTTGCAAGTCTCTCCGACCTTCACAAAAAACGTTATTCAAGAATATCTCTTTCTCCTATGTGCTTTCATCCCTAACCCTAACCCTAACCCTTCCGAAAGTCGGAGAAGCTCAAGGATGGTACCGATCGATGTGCGCTACCCCATTTAGTGGGGGTAGAGCCTACTTGCAAGTCTCTCCGACCTTCACAAAAAAAGTTATTCAAGAATATCTCCTCAGATTTGGGGGAATTTCGTCGGTCGACCTCTTCCGAAGGTCGTACAAGCTCGGGGATGGTACCAATCGATCCGCAGGACCCAAATTAGTCCAGATGCAACCACTTTCCAAGTCTCTCCGACCTTCACAAAAAAAGTTATTCAAGAATATCTCTTTCTCCTATGTGCTTTCATCCCTAACCCTAACCCTAACCCTTCCGAAAGTCGGAGAAGCTCAAGGATGGTACCGATCGATGCGCGCTACCCCATTTAGTGGGGGTAGAGCCTACTTGCAAGTCTCTCCAACCTTCACAAAAAAAGTTATTCAAGAATATCTCTTTCTCCTATGTGCTTTCATCCCTAACCCTAACCCTAACCCTTCCGAAAGTCGGAGAAGCTCAAGTATGGTACCGATTGATGCGCGCTACCCCATTTAGTGGGGGTAGAGCCTACTTGCAAGTCTCTCCGACCTTCACAAAAAAAGTTATTCAAGAATATCTCTTTCTCCTATGTGCTTTCATCCCTAACCCTAACCCTAACCCTTCCGAAAGTCGGAGAAGCTCAAGGATGGTACCGATCGATGCGCGCTACCCCATTTAGTGGGGGTAGAGCCTACTTGCAAGTCTCTCCGACCTTCACAAAAAAAGTTATTCAAGAATATCTCCTCAGATTTGGGGGAATTTCGTCGGTCGACCTCTTCCGAAGGTCGTACAAGCTCGGGGATGGTACCAATCGATCCGCAGGACCCAAATTAGTCCAGATGCAACCACTTTCCAAGTCTCTCCGACCTTCACAAAAAAAGTTATTCAAGAATATCTCTTTCTCCTATGTGCTTTCATCCCTAACCCTAACCCTAACCCTTCCGAAAGTCGGAGAAGCTCAAGGATGGTACTGATCGATGCGCGCAACCCCATTTAGTGGGGGTAGAGCCTACTTGCAAGTCTCTCCGACCTTCACAAAAAAAGTTATTCAAGAATATCTCTTTCTCCTATGTGCTTTCATCCCTAACCCTAACCCTAACCCTTCCGAAAGTCGGAGAAGCTCAAGGATGGTACCGATCGATGCGCGCTACCCCATTTAGTGGGGGTAGAGCCTACTTGCAAGTCTCTCCGACCTTCACAAAAAAAGTTATTCAAGAATATCTCTTTCTCCTATGTGCTTTCATCCCTAACCCTAACCCTAACCCTTCCGAAAGTCGGAGAAGCTCAAGGATGGTACCGATCGATGCGCGCTACCCCATTTAGTGGGGGTAGAGCCTACTTGCAAGTCTCTCCGACCTTCACAAAAAAAGTTATTCAAGAATATCTCTTTCTCCTATGTGCTTTCATCCCTAACCCTAACCCTAACCCTTCCGAAAGTCGGAGAAGCTCAAGGATGGTAACGATCGATGCGCGCTACCCCATTTAGTGGGGGTAGAGCCTACTTGCAAGTCTCTCCGACCTTCACAAAAAAAGTTATTCAAGAATATCTCTTTCTCCTATGTGCTTTCATCCCTAACCCTAACCCTAACCCTTCCGAAAGTCGGAGAAGCTCAAGGATGGTACCGATCGATGCGCGCTACCCCATTTAGTGGGGGTAGAGCCTACTTGCAAGTCTCTCCGACCTTCACAAAAAAAGTTATTCAAGAATATCTCCTCAGATTTGGGGGAATTTCGTCGGTCGACCTCTTCCGAAGGTCGTACAAGCTCGGGGATGGTACCAATCGATCCGCAGGACCCAAATTAGTCCATATGCAACCACTTTCCAAGTCTCTCCGACCTTCACAAAAAAAGTTATTCAAGAATATCTCTTTCTCCTATGTGCTTTCATCCCTAACCCTAACCCTAACCCTTCCGAAAGTCGGAGAAGCTCAAGGATGGTACCGATCGATGCGCGCTACCCCATTTAGTGGGGGTAGAGCCTACTTGCAAGTCTCTCCGACCTTCACAAAAAAAGTTATTCAAGAATATCTCTTTCTCCTATGTGCTTTCATCCCTAACCCTAACCCTAACCCTTCCGATAGTCGGAGAAGCTCAAGGATGGTACCGATCGATGCGCGCTACCCCATTTAGTGGGGGTAGAGCCTACTTGCAAGTCTCTCCGACCTTCACAAAAAAAGTTATTCAAGAATATCTCCTCAGATTTGGGGGAATTTCGTCGGTCGACCTCTTCCGAAGGTCGTACAAGCTCGGGGATGGTACCAATCGATCCGCAGGACCCAAATTAGTCCAGATGCAACCACTTTCCAAGTCTCTCCGACCTTCACAAAAAAAGTTATTCAAGAATATCTCTTTCTCCTATGTGCTTTCATCCCTAACCCTAACCCTAACCCTTCCGAAAGTCGGAGAAGCTCAAGGATGGTACCGATCGATGCGCGCTACCCCATTTAGTGGGGGTAGAACCTACTTGCAAGTCTCTCCGACCTTCACAAAAAAAGTTATTCAAGAATATCTCTTTCTCCTATGTGCTTTCATCCCTAACCCTAACCCTAACCCTTCCGAAAGTCGGAGAAGCTCAAGGATGGTAACGATCGATGCGCGCTACCCCATTTAGTGGGGGTAGAGCCTACTTGCAAGTCTCTCCGACCTTCACAAAAAAAGTTATTCAAGAATATCTCTTTCTCCTATGTGCTTTCATCCCTAACCCTAACCCTAACCCTTCCGAAAGTCGGAGAAGCTCAAGGATGGTACCGATCGATGCGCGCTACCCCATTTAGTGGGGGTAGAGCCTACTTGCAAGTCTCTCCGACCTTCACAAAAAAAGTTATTCAAGAATATCTCCTCAGATTTGGGGGAATTTCGTCGGTCGACCTCTTCCGAAGGTCGTACAAGCTCGGGGATGGTACCAATCGATCCGCAGGACCCAAATTAGTCCAGATGCAACCACTTTCCAAGTCTCTCCGACCTTCACAAAAAAAGTTATTCAAGAATATCTCTTTCTCCTATGTGCTTTCATCCCTAACCCTAACCCTAACCCTTCCGAAAGTCGGAGAAGCTCAAGGATGGTACCGATCGATGCGCGCTACCCCATTTAGTGGGGGTAGAGCCTACTTGCAAGTCTCTCCGACCTTCACAAAAAACGTTATTCAAGAATATCTCTTTCTCCTATGTGCTTTCATCCCTAACCCTAACCCTAACCCTTCCGAAAGTCGGAGAAGCTCAAGGATGGTACCGATCGATGCGCGCTACCCCATTTAGTGGGGGTAGAGCCTACTTGCAAGTCTCTCCGACCTTCACAAAAAAAGTTATTCAAGAATATCTCTTTCTCCTATGTGCTTTCATCCCTAACCCTAACCCTAACCCTTCCGAAAGTCGGAGAAGCTCAAGGATGGTAACGATCGATGCGCGCTACCCCATTTAGTGGGGGTAGAGCCTACTTGCAAGTCTCTCCGACCTTCACAAAAAAAGTTATTCAAGAATATCTCTTTCTCCTATGTGCTTTCATCCCTAACCCTAACCCTAACTCTTCCGAAAGTCGGAGAAGCTCAAGGATGGTACCGATCGATGCGCGCTACCCCATTTAGTGGGGGTAGAGCCTACTTGCAAGTCTCTCCGACCTTCACAAAAAAAGTTATTCAAGAATATCTCCTCAGATTTGGGGGAATTTCGTCGGTCGACCTCTTCCGAAGGTCGTACAAGCTCGGGGATGGTACCAATCGATCCGCAGGACCCAAATTAGTCCAGATGCAACCACTTTCCAAGTCTCTCCGACCTTCACAAAAAAAGTTATTCAAGAATATCTCTTTCTCCTATGTGCTTTCATCCCTAACCCTAACCCTAACCCTTCCGAAAGTCGGAGAAGCTCAAGGATGGTACCGATCGATGCGCGCTACCCCATTTAGTGGGGGTAGAGCCTACTTGCAAGTCTCTCCGACCTTCACAAAAAACGTTATTCAAGAATATCTCTTTCTCCTATGTGCTTTCATCCCTAACCCTAACCCTAACCCTTCCGAAAGTCGGAGAAGCTCAAGGATGGTACCGATCGATGCGCGCTACCCCATTTAGTGGGGGTAGAGCCTACTTGCAAGTCTCTCCGACCTTCACAAAAAAAGTTATTCAAGAATATCTCCTCAGATTTGGGGGAATTTCGTCGGTCGACCTCTTCCGAAGGTCGTACAAGCTCGGGGATGGTACCAATCGATCCGCAGGACCCAAATTAGTCCAGATGCAACCACTTTCCAAGTCTCTCCGACCTTCACAAAAAAAGTTATTCAAGAATATCTCTTTCTCCTATGTGCTTTCATCCCTAACCCTAACCCTAACCCTTCCGAAAGTCGGAGAAGCTCAAGGATGGTACTGATCGATGCGCGCAACCCCATTTAGTGGGGGTAGAGCCTACTTGCAAGTCTCTCCGACCTTCACAAAAAAAGTTATTCAAGAATATCTCCTCAGATTTGGGGGAATTTCGTCGGTCGACCTCTTTCGAAGGTCGTACAAGCTCGGGGATGGTACCAATCGATCCGCAGGACCCAAATTAGTCCAGATGCAACCACTTTCCAAGTCTCTCCGACCTTCACAAAAAAAGTTATTCAAGAATATCTCTTTCTCCTATGTGCTTTCATCCCTAACCCTAACCCTAACCCTTCCGAAAGTCGGAGAAGCTCAAGGATGGTACCGATCGATGCGCGCTACCCCATTTAGTGGGGGTAGAGCCTACTTGCAAGTCTCTCCGACCTTCACAAAAAAAGTTATTCAAGAATATCTCTTTCTCCTATGTGCTTTCATCCCTAACCCTAACCCTAACCCTTCCGAAAGTCGGAGAAGCTCAAGGATGGTACCGATCGATGCGCGCTACCCCATTTAGTGGGGGTAGAGCCTACTTGCAAGTCTCTCCGACCTTCACAAAAAAAGTTATTCAAGAATATCTCTTTCTCCTATGTGCTTTCATCCCTAACCCTAACCCTAACCCTTCCGAAAGTCGGAGAAGCTCAAGGATGGTACCGATCGATGCGCGCTACCCCATTTAGTGGGGGTAGAGCCTACTTGCAAGTCTCTCCGACCTTCACAAAAAAAGTTATTCAAGAATATCTCTTTCTCCTATGTGCTTTCATCCCTAACCCTAACCCTAACCCTTCCGAAAGTCGGAGAAGCTCAAGGATGGTACCGATCGATGCGCGCTACCCCATTTAGTGGGGGTAGAGCCTACTTGCAAGTCTCTCCGACCTTCACAAAAAAAGTTATTCAAGAATATCTCTTTCTCCTATGTGCTTTCATCCCTAACCCTAACCCTAACCCTTCCGAAAGTCGGAGAAGCTCAAGGATGGTACTGGTCGATGCGCGCAACCCCATTTAGTGGGGGTAGAGCCTACTTGCAAGTCTCTCTGACCTTCACAAAAAAAGTTATTCAAGAATATCTCCTCAGATTTGGGGGAATTTCGTCGGTCGACCTCTTCCGAAGGTCGTACAAGCTCGGGGATGGTACCAATCGATCTGCAGGACCCAAATTAGTCCAGATGCAACCACTTTCCAAGTCTCTCCGACCTTCACAAAAAAAGTTATTCAAGAATATCTCTTTCTCCTATGTGCTTTCATCCCTAACCCTAACCCTAACCCTTCCGAAAGTCGGAGAAGCTCAAGGATGGTACCGATCGATGTGCGCTACCCCATTTAGTGGGGGTAGAGCCTACTTGCAAGTCTCTCGGACCTTCACAAAAAAAGTTATTCAAGAATATCTCTTTCTCCTATGTGCTTTCATCCCTAACCCTAACCCTAACCCTTCCGAAAGTCGGAGAAGCTCAAGGATGGTACCGATCGATGCGCGCTACCCCATTTAGTGGGGGTAGAGCCTACTTGCAAGTCTCTCCGACCTTCACAAAAAAAGTTATTCAAGAATATCTCCTCAGATTTGGGGGAATTTCGTCGGTCGACCTCTTCCGAAGGTCGTACAAGCTCGGGGATGGTACCAATCGATCCGCAGGACCCAAATTAGTCCAGATGCAACCACTTTCCAAGTCTCTCCGACCTTCACAAAAAAAGTTATTCAAGAATATCTCTTTCTCCTATGTGCTTTCATCCCTAACCCTAACCCTTCCGAAAGTCGGAGAAGCTCAAGGATGGTACCGATCGATGCGCGCTACCCCATTTAGTGGGGGTAGAGCCTACTTGCAAGTCTCTCCGACCTTCACAAAAAACGTTATTCAAGAATATCTCTTTCTCCTATGTGCTTTCATCCCTAACCCTAACCCTAACCCTTCCGAAAGTCGGAGAAGCTCAAGGATGGTACCGATCGATGCGCGCTACCCCATTTAGTGGGGGTAGAGCCTACTTGCAAGTCTCTCCGACCTTCACAAAAAAAGTTATTCAAGAATATCTCCTCAGATTTGGGGGAATTTCGTCGGTCGACCTCTTCCGAAGGTCGTACAAGCTCGGGGATGGTACCAATCGATCCGCAGGACCCAAATTAGTCCAGATGCAACCACTTTCCAAGTCTCTCCGACCTTCACAAAAAAAGTTATTCAAGAATATCTCTTTCTCCTATGTGCTTTCATCCCTAACCCTAACCCTAACCCTTCCGAAAGTCGGAGAAGCTCAAGGATGGTACTGATCGATGCGCGCAACCCCATTTAGTGGGGGTAGAGCCTACTTGCAAGTCTCTCCGACCTTCACAAAAAAAGTTATTCAAGAATATCTCCTCAGATTTGGGGGAATTTCGTCGGTCGACCTCTTTCGAAGGTCGTACAAGCTCGGGGATGGTACCAATCGATCCGCAGGACCCAAATTAGTCCAGATGCAACCACTTTCCAAGTCTCTCCGACCTTCACAAAAAAAGTTATTCAAGAATATCTCTTTCTCCTATGTGCTTTCATCCCTAACCCTAACCCTAACCCTTCCGAAAGTCGGAGAAGCTCAAGGATGGTACCGATCGATGCGCGCTACCCCATTTAGTGGGGGTAGAGCCTACTTGCAAGTCTCTCCGACCTTCACAAAAAAAGTTATTCAAGAATATCTCTTTCTCCTATGTGCTTTCATCCCTAACCCTAACCCTAACCCTTCCGAAAGTCGGAGAAGCTCAAGGATGGTACCGATCGATGCGCGCTACCCCATTTAGTGGGGGTAGAGCCTACTTGCAAGTCTCTCCGACCTTCACAAAAAAAGTTATTCAAGAATATCTCTTTCTCCTATGTGCTTTCATCCCTAACCCTAACCCTAACCCTTCCGAAAGTCGGAGAAGCTCAAGGATGGTACCGATCGATGCGCGCTACCCCATTTAGTGGGGGTAGAGCCTACTTGCAAGTCTCTCCGACCTTCACAAAAAATGTTATTCAAGAATATCTCTTTCTCCTATGTGCTTTCATCCCTAACCCTAACCCTAACCCTTCCAAAAGTCGGAGAAGCTCAAGGATGGTACCGATCGATGCGCGCAACCCCATTTAGTGGGGGTAGAGCCTACTTGCAAGTCTCTCCGACCTTCACAAAAAAAGTTATTCAAGAATATCTCCTCAGATTTGGGGGAATTTCGTCGGTCGACCTCTTCCGAAGGTCGTACAAGCTCGGGGATGGTACCAATCGATCTGCAGGACCCAAATTAGTCCAGATGCAACCACTTTCCAAGTCTCTCCGACCTTCACAAAAAAAGTTATTCAAGAATATCTCTTTCTCCTATGTGCTTTCATCCCTAACCCTAACCCTAACCCTTCCGAAAGTCGGAGAAGCTCAAGGATGGTACCGATCGATGCGCGCTACCCCATTTAGTGGGGGTAGAGCCTACTTGCAAGTCTCTCCGACCTTCACAAAAAAAGTTATTCAAGAATATCTCTTTCTCCTATGTGCTTTCATCCCTAACCCTAACCCTAACCCTTCCGAAAGTCGGAGAAGCTCAAGGATGGTACCGATCGATGCGCGCTACCCCATTTAGTGGGGGTAGAGCCTACTTGCAAGTCTCTCCGACCTTCACAAAAAAAGTTATTCAAGAATATCTCCTCAGATTTGGGGGAATTTCGTCGGTCGACCTCTTCCGAAGGTCGTACAAGCTCGGGGATGGTACCAATCGATCCGCAGGACCCAAATTAGTCCAGATGCAACCACTTTCCAAGTCTCTCCGACCTTCACAAAAAAAGTTATTCAAGAATATCTCTTTCTCCTATGTGCTTTCATCCCTAACCCTAACCCTAACCCTTCCGAAAGTCGGAGAAGCTCAAGGATGGTACCGATCGATGCGCGCTACCCCATTTAGTGGGGGTAGAGCCTACTTGAAAGTCTCTCCGACCTTCACAAAAAAAGTTATTCAAGAATATCTCCTCAGATTTGGGGGAATTTCGTCGGTCGACCTCTTCCGAAGGTCGTACAAGCTCGGGGATGGTACCAATCGATCTGCAGGACCCAAATTAGTCTAGATGCAACCACTTTCCAAGTCTCTCCGACCTTCACAAAAAAAGTTATTCAAGAATATCTCTTTCTCCTATGTGCTTTCATCCCTAACCCTAACCCTAACCCTTCCGAAAGTCGGAGAAGCTCAAGGATGGTACCGATCGATGCGCGCTACCCCATTTAGTGGGGGTAGAGCCTACTTGCAAGTCTCTCCGACCTTCACAAAAAAAGTTATTCAAGAATATCTCTTTCTCCTATGTGCTTTCATCCCTAACCCTAACCCTAACCCTTCCGAAAGTCGGAGAAGCTCAAGGATGGTACCGATCGATGCGCGCTACCCCATTTAGTGGGGGTAGAGCCTACTTGCAAGTCTCTCCGACCTTCACAAAAAATGTTATTCAAGAATATCTCTTTCTCCTATGTGCTTTCATCCCTAACCCTAACCCTAACCCTTCCAAAAGTCGGAGAAGCTCAAGGATGGTACCGATCGATGCGCGCAACCCCATTTAGTGGGGGTAGAGCCTACTTGCAAGTCTCTCCGACCTTCACAAAAAAAGTTATTCAAGAATATCTCCTCAGATTTGGGGGAATTTCGTCGGTCGACCTCTTCCGAAGGTCGTACAAGCTCGGGGATGGTACCAATCGATCTGCAGGACCCAAATTAGTCCAGATGCAACCACTTTCCAAGTCTCTCCGACCTTCACAAAAAAAGTTATTCAAGAATATCTCTTTCTCCTATGTGCTTTCATCCCTAACCCTAACCCTAACCCTTCCGAAAGTCGGAGAAGCTCAAGGATGGTACCGATCGATGCGCGCTACCCCATTTAGTGGGGGTAGAGCCTACTTGCAAGTCTCTCCGACCTTCACAAAAAAAGTTATTCAAGAATATCTCTTTCTCCTATGTGCTTTCATCCCTAACCCTAACCCTTCCGAAAGTCGGAGAAGCTCAAGGATGGTACTGATCGATGTGCGCAACCCCATTTAGTGGGGGTAGAGCCTACTTGCAAGTCTCTCCGACCTTCACAAAAAAAGTTATTCAAGAATATCTCCTCAGATTTGGGGGAATTTCGTCGGTCGACCTCTTTCGAAGGTCGTACAAGCTCGGGGATGGTACCAATCGATCCGCAGGACCCAAATTAGTCCAGATGCAACCACTTTCCAAGTCTCTCCGACCTTCACAAAAAAAGTTATTCAAGAATATCTCTTTCTCCTATGTGCTTTCATCCCTAACCCTAACCCTAACCCTTCCGAAAGTCGGAGAAGCTCAAGGATGGTACCGATCGATGCGCGCTACCCCATTTAGTGGGGGTAGAGCCTACTTGCAAGTCTCTCCGACCTTCACAAAAAAAGTTATTCAAGAATATCTCTTTCTCCTATGTGCTTTCATCCCTAACCCTAACCCTAACCCTTCCGAAAGTCGGAGAAGCTCAAGGATGGTACCGATCGATGCGCGCTACCCCATTTAGTGGGGGTAGAGCCTACTTGCAAGTCTCTCCGACCTTCACAAAAAAAGTTATTCAAGAATATCTCTTTCTCCTATGTGCTTTCATCCCTAACCCTAACCCTAACCCTTCCGAAAGTCGGAGAAGCTCAAGGATGGTACTGGTCGATGCGCGCAACCCCATTTAGTGGGGGTAGAGCCTACTTGCAAGTCTCTCTGACCTTCACAAAAAAAGTTATTCAAGAATATCTCCTCAGATTTGGGGGAATTTCGTCGGTAGACCTCTTCCGAAGGTCGTACAAGCTCGGGGATGGTACCAATCGATCTGCAGGACCCAAATTAGTCCAGATGCAACCACTTTCCAAGTCTCTCCGACCTTCACAAAAAAAGTTATTCAAGAATATCTCTTTCTCCTATGTGCTTTCATCCCTAACCCTAACCCTAACCCTTCCGAAAGTCGGAGAAGCTCAAGGATGGTACCGATCGATGTGCGCTACCCCATTTAGTGGGGGTAGAGCCTACTTGCAAGTCTCTCGGACCTTCACAAAAAAAGTTATTCAAGAATATCTCTTTCTCCTATGTGCTTTCATCCCTAACCCTAACCCTAACCCTTCCGAAAGTCGGAGAAGCTCAAGGATGGTTCCGATCGATGCGCGCTACCCCATTTAGTGGGGGTAGAGCCTACTTGCAAGTCTCTCCGACCTTCACAAAAAAAGTTATTCAAGAATATCTCCTCAGATTTGGGGGAATTTCGTCGGTCGACCTCTTCCGAAGGTCGTACAAGCTCGGGGATGGTACCAATCGATCCGCAGGACCCAAATTAGTCCAGATGCAACCACTTTCCAAGTCTCTCCGACCTTCACAAAAAAAGTTATTCAAGAATATCTCTTTCTCCTATGTGCTTTCATCCCTAACCCTAACCCTAACCCTTCCGAAAGTCGGAGAAGCTCAAGGATGGTACCGATCGATGCGCGCTACCCCATTTAGTGGGGGTAGAGCCTACTTGCAAGTCTCTCCGACCTTCACAAAAAACGTTATTCAAGAATATCTCTTTCTCCTATGTGCTTTCATCCCTAACCCTAACCCTAACCCTTCCGAAAGTCGGAGAAGCTCAAGGATGGTACCGATCGATGCGCGCTACCCCATTTAGTGGGGGTAGAGCCTACTTGCAAGTCTCTCCGACCTTCACAAAAAAAGTTATTCAAGAATATCTCCTCAGATTTGGGGGAATTTCGTCGGTCGACCTCTTCCGAAGGTCGTACAAGCTCGGGGATGGTACCAATCGATCCGCAGGACACAAATTAGTCCAGATGCAACCACTTTCCAAGTCTCTCCGACCTTCACAAAAAAAGTTATTCAAGAATATCTCTTTCTCCTATGTGCTTTCATCCCTAACCCTAACCCTAACCCTTCCGAAAGTCGGAGAAGCTCAAGGATGGTACTGATCGATGCGCGCAACCCCATTTAGTGGGGGTAGAGCCTACTTGCAAGTCTCTCCGACCTTCACAAAAAAAGTTATTCAAGAATATCTCCTCAGATTTGGGGGAATTTCGTCGGTCGACCTCTTTCGAAGGTCGTACAAGCTCGGGGATGGTACCAATCGATCCGCAGGACCCAAATTAGTCCAGATGCAACCACTTTCCAAGTCTCTCCGACCTTCACAAAAAAAGTTATTCAAGAATATCTCTTTCTCCTATGTGCTTTCATCCCTAACCCTAACCCTAACCCTTCCGAAAGTCGGAGAAGCTCAAGGATGGTACCGATCGATGCGCGCTACCCCATTTAGTGGGGGTAGAGCCTACTTGCAAGTCTCTCCGACCTTCACAAAAAAAGTTATTCAAGAATATCTCTTTCTCCTATGTGCTTTCATCCCTAACCCTAACCCTAACCCTTCCGAAAGTCGGAGAAGCTCAAGGATGGTACCGATCGATGCGCGCTACCCCATTTAGTGGGGGTAGAGCCTACTTGCAAGTCTCTCCGACCTTCACAAAAAAAGTTATTCAAGAATATCTCTTTCTCCTATGTGCTTTCATCCCTAACCCTAACCCTAACCCTTCCGAAAGTCGGAGAAGCTCAAGGATGGTACTGGTCGATGCGCGCAACCCCATTTAGTGGGGGTAGAGCCTACTTGCAAGTCTCTCTGACCTTCACAAAAAAAGTTATTCAAGAATATCTCCTCAGATTTGGGGGAATTTCGTCGGTCGACCTCTTCCGAAGGTCGTACAAGCTCGGGGATGGTACCAATCGATCCGCAGGACCCAAATTAGTCCAGATGCAACCACTTTCCAAGTCTCTCCGACCTTCACAAAAAAAGTTATTCAAGAATATCTCTTTCTCCTATGTGCTTTCATCCCTAACCCTAACCCTAACCCTTCCGAAAGTCGGAGAAGCTCAAGGATGGTACCGATCGATGTGCGCTACCCCATTTAGTGGGGGTAGAGCCTACTTGCAAGTCTCTCGGACCTTCACAAAAAAAGTTATTCAAGAATATCTCTTTCTCCTATGTGCTTTCATCCCTAACCCTAACCCTAACCCTTCCGAAAGTCGGAGAAGCTCAAGGATGGTACCGATCGATGTGCGCTACCCCATTTAGTGGGGGTAGAGCCTACTTGCAAGTCTCTCCGACCTTCACAAAAAAAGTTATTCAAGAATATCTCCTCAGATTTGGGGGGATTTCGTCGGTCGACCTCTTCCGAAGGTCGTACAAGCTCGGGGATGGTACCAATCGATCCGCAGGACCCAAATTAGTCCAGATGCAACCACTTTCCAAGTCTCTCCGACCTTCACAAAAAAAGTTATTCAAGAATATCTCTTTCTCCTATGTGCTTTCATCCCTAACCCTAACCCTAACCCTTCCGAAAGTCGGAGAAGCTCAAGGATGGTACCGATCGATGCGCGCTACCCCATTTAGTGGGGGTAGAGCCTACTTGCAAGTCTCTCCGACCTTCACAAAAAACGTTATTCAAGAATATCTCTTTCTCCTATGTGCTTTCATCCCTAACCCTAACCCTAACCCTTCCGAAAGTCGGAGAAGCTCAAGGATGGTACCGATCGATGCGCGCTACCCCATTTAGTGGGGGTAGAGCCTACTTGCAAGTCTCTCCGACCTTCACAAAAAAAGTTATTCAAGAATATCTCCTCAGATTTGGGGGAATTTCGTCGGTCGACCTCTTCCGAAGGTCGTACAAGCTCGGGGATGGTACCAATCGATCCGCAGGACCCAAATTAGTCCAGATGCAACCACTTTCCAAGTCTCTCCGACCTTCACAAAAAAAGTTATTCAAGAATATCTCTTTCTCCTATGTGCTTTCATCCCTAACCCTAACCCTAACCCTTCCGAAAGTCGGAGAAGCTCAATGATGGTACCGATCGATGCGCGCTACCCCATTTAGTGGGGGTACAGCCTACTTGCAAGTCTCTCCGACCTTCACAAAAAAAGTTATTCAAGAATATCTCTTTCTCCTATGTGCTTTCATCCCTAACCCTAACCCTAACCCTTCCGAAAGTCGGAGAAGCTCAAGGATGGTACCGATCGATGCGCGCTACCCCATTTAGTGGGGGTAGAGCCTACTTGCAAGTCTCTCCGACCTTCACAAAAAAAGTTATTCAAGAATATCTCTTTCTCCTATGTGCTTTCATCCCTAACCCTAACCCTAACCCTTCCGAAAGTCGGAGAAGCTCAAGGATGGTACCGATCGATGCGCGCTACCCCATTTAGTGGGGGTAGAGCCTACTTGCAAGTCTCTCCGACCTTCACAAAAAAAGTTATTCAAGAATATCTCTTTCTCCTATGTGCTTTCATCCCTAACCCTAACCCTAACCCTTCCGAAAGTCGGAGAAGCTCAAGGATGGTACCGATCGATGCGCGCTACCCCATTTAGTGGGGGTAGAGCCTACTTGCAAGTCTCTCCGACCTTCACAAAAAAAGTTATTCAAGAATATCTCTTTCTCCTATGTGCTTTCATCCCTAACCCTAACCCTAACCCTTCCGAAAGTCGGAGAAGCTCAAGGATGGTACTGATCGATGCGCGTTACCCCATTTAGTGGGGGTAGAGCCTACTTGCAAGTCTCTCCGACCTTCACAAAAAACGTTATTCAAGAATATCTCTTTCTCCTATGTGCTTTCATCCCTAACCCTAACCCTAACCCTTCCGAAAGTCGGAGAAGCTCAAGGATGGTACTGATCGATGCGCGCAACCCCATTTAGTGGGGGTAGAGCCTACTTGCAAGTCTCTCCGACCTTCACAAAAAAAGTTATTCAAGAATATCTCCTCAGATTTGGGGGAATTTCGTCGGTCGACCTCTTTCGAAGGTCGTACAAGCTCGGGGATGGTACCAATCGATCCGCAGGACCCAAATTAGTCCAGATGCAACCACTTTCCAAGTCTCTCCGACCTTCACAAAAAAAGTTATTCAAGAATATCTCTTTCTCCTATGTGCTTTCATCCCTAACCCTAACCCTAACCCTTCCGAAAGTCGGAGAAGCTCAAGGATGGTACCGATCGATGCGCGCTACCCCATTTAGTGGGGGTAGAGCCTACTTGCAAGTCTCTCCGACCTTCACAAAAAAAGTTATTCAAGAATATCTCTTTCTCCTATGTGCTTTCATCCCTAACCCTAACCCTAACCCTTCCGAAAGTCGGAGAAGCTCAAGGATGGTACCGATCGATGCGCGCTACCCCATTTAGTGGGGGTAGAGCCTACTTGCAAGTCTCTCCGACCTTCACAAAAAAAGTTATTCAAGAATATCTCTTTCTCCTATGTGCTTTCATCCCTAACCCTAACCCTAACCCTTCCGAAAGTCGGAGAAGCTCAAGGATGGTACTGGTCGATGCGCGCAACCCCATTTAGTGGGGGTAGAGCCTACTTGCAAGTCTCTCTGACCTTCACAAAAAAAGTTATTCAAGAATATCTCCTCAGATTTGGGGGAATTTCGTCGGTCGACCTCTTCCGAAGGTCGTACAAGCTCGGGGATGGTACCAATCGATCCGCAGGACCCAAATTAGTCCAGATGCAACCACTTTCCAAGTCTCTCCGACCTTCACAAAAAAAGTTATTCAAGAATATCTCTTTCTCCTATGTGCTTTCATCCCTAACCCTAACCCTAACCCTTCCGAAAGTCGGAGAAGCTCAAGGATGGTACCGATCGATGTGCGCTACCCCATTTAGTGGGGGTAGAGCCTACTTGCAAGTCTCTCGGACCTTCACAAAAAAAGTTATTCAAGAATATCTCTTTCTCCTATGTGCTTTCATCCCTAACCCTAACCCTAACCCTTCCGAAAGTCGGAGAAGCTCAAGGATGGTACCGATCGATGTGCGCTACCCCATTTAGTGGGGGTAGAGCCTACTTGCAAGTCTCTCCGACCTTCACAAAAAAAGTTATTCAAGAATATCTCCTCAGATTTGGGGGGATTTCGTCGGTCGACCTCTTCCGAAGGTCGTACAAGCTCGGGGATGGTACCAATCGATCCGCAGGACCCAAATTAGTCCAGATGCAACCACTTTCCAAGTCTCTCCGACCTTCACAAAAAAAGTTATTCAAGAATATCTCTTTCTCCTATGTGCTTTCATCCCTAACCCTAACCCTAACCCTTCCGAAAGTCGGAGAAGCTCAAGGATGGTACCGATCGATGCGCGCTACCCCATTTAGTGGGGGTAGAGCCTACTTGCAAGTCTCTCCGACCTTCACAAAAAACGTTATTCAAGAATATCTCTTTCTCCTATGTGCTTTCATCCCTAACCCTAACCCTAACCCTTCCGAAAGTCGGAGAAGCTCAAGGATGGTACCGATCGATGCGCGCTACCCCATTTAGTGGGGGTAGAGCCTACTTGCAAGTCTCTCCGACCTTCACAAAAAAAGTTATTCAAGAATATCTCCTCAGATTTGGGGGAATTTCGTCGGTCGACCTCTTCCGAAGGTCGTACAAGCTCGGGGATGGTACCAATCGATCCGCAGGACCCAAATTAGTCCAGATGCAACCACTTTCCAAGTCTCTCCGACCTTCACAAAAAAAGTTATTCAAGAATATCTCTTTCTCCTATGTGCTTTCATCCCTAACCCTAACCCTAACCCTTCCGAAAGTCGGAGAAGCTCAATGATGGTACCGATCGATGCGCGCTACCCCATTTAGTGGGGGTACAGCCTACTTGCAAGTCTCTCCGACCTTCACAAAAAAAGTTATTCAAGAATATCTCTTTCTCCTATGTGCTTTCATCCCTAACCCTAACCCTAACCCTTCCGAAAGTCGGAGAAGCTCAAGGATGGTACCGATCGATGCGCGCTACCCCATTTAGTGGGGGTAGAGCCTACTTGCAAGTCTCTCCGACCTTCACAAAAAAAGTTATTCAAGAATATCTCTTTCTCCTATGTGCTTTCATCCCTAACCCTAACCCTAACCCTTCCGAAAGTCGGAGAAGCTCAAGGATGGTACCGATCGATGCGCGCTACCCCATTTAGTGGGGGTAGAGCCTACTTGCAAGTCTCTCCGACCTTCACAAAAAAAGTTATTCAAGAATATCTCTTTCTCCTATGTGCTTTCATCCCTAACCCTAACCCTAACCCTTCCGAAAGTCGGAGAAGCTCAAGGATGGTACCGATCGATGCGCGCTACCCCATTTAGTGGGGGTAGAGCCTACTTGCAAGTCTCTCCGACCTTCACAAAAAAAGTTATTCAAGAATATCTCTTTCTCCTATGTGCTTTCATCCCTAACCCTAACCCTAACCCTTCCGAAAGTCGGAGAAGCTCAAGGATGGTACTGATCGATGCGCGCTACCCCATTTAGTGGGGGTAGAGCCTACTTGCAAGTCTCTCCGACCTTCACAAAAAACGTTATTCAAGAATATCTCTTTCTCCTATGTGCTTTCATCCCTAACCCTAACCCTAACCCTTCCGAAAGTCGGAGAAGCTCAAGGATGGTACCGATCGATGCGCGCTACCCCATTTAGTGGGGGTAGAGCCTACTTGCAAGTCTCTCCGACCTTCACAAAAAAAGTTATTCAAGAATATCTCCTCAGATTTGGGGGAATTTCGTCGGTCGACCTCTTCCGAAGGTCGTACAAGCTCGGGGATGGTACCAATCGATCCGCAGGACCCAAATTAGTCCAGATGCAACCACTTTCCAAGTCTCTCCGACCTTCACAAAAAAAGTTATTCAAGAATATCTCTTTCTCCTATGTGCTTTCATCCCTAACCCTAACCCTAACCCTTCCGAAAGTCGGAGAAGCTCAAGGATGGTACCGATCGATGCGCGCTACCCCATTTAGTGGGGGTAGAGCCTACTTGCAAGTCTCTCCGACCTTCACAAAAAAAGTTATTCAAGAATATCTCTTTCTCCTATGTGCTTTCATCCCTAACCCTAACCCTAACCCTTCCGAAAGTCGGAGAAGCTCAAGGATGGTACCGATCGATGCGCGCAACCCCATTTAGTGGGGGTAGAGCCTACTTGCAAGTCTCTCCGACCTTCACAAAAAAAGTTATTCAAGAATATCTCCTCAGATTTGGGGGAATTTCGTCGGTCGACCTCTTTCGAAGGTCGTACAAGCTCGGGGATGGTACCAATCGATCTGCAGGACCCAAATTAGTCCAGATGCAACCACTTTCCAAGTCTCTCCGACCTTCACAAAAAAAGTTATTCAAGAATATCTCTTTCTCCTATGTGCTTTCATCCCTAACCCTAACCCTAACCCTTCCGAAAGTCGGAGAAGCTCAAGGATGGTACCGATCGATGCGCGCTACCCCATTTAGTGGGGGTAGAGCCTACTTGCAAGTCTCTCCGACCTTCACAAAAAAAGTTATTCAAGAATATCTCCTCAGATTTGGGGGAATTTCGTCGGTCGACCTCTTCCGAAGGTCGTACAAGCTCGGGGATGGTACCAATCGATCCGCAGGACCCAAATTAGTCCAGATGCAACCACTTTCCAAGTCTCTCCGACCTTCACAAAAAAAGTTATTCAAGAATATCTCTTTCTCCTATGTGCTTTCATCCCTAACCCTAACCCTAACCCTTCCGAAAGTCGGAGAAGCTCAAGGATGGTACCGATCGATGCGCGCTACCCCATTTAGTGGGGGTAGAGCCTACTTGCAAGTCTCTCCGACCTTCACAAAAAAAGTTATTCAAGAATATCTCTTTCTCCTATGTGCTTTCATCCCTAACCCTAACCCTAACCCTTCCGAAAGTCGGAGAAGCTCAAGGATGGTACCGATCGATGCGCGCTACCCCATTTAGTGGGGGTAGAGCCTACTTGCAAGTCTCTCCGACCTTCACAAAAAACGTTATTCAAGAATATCTCTTTCTCCTATGTGCTTTCATCCCTAACCCTAACCCTAACCCTTCCGAAAGTCGGAGAAGCTCAAAGATGGTACCGATCGATGCGCGCTACCCCATTTAGTGGGGGTAGAGCCTACTTGCAAGTCTCTCCGACCTTCACAAAAAAAGTTATTCAAGAATATCTCCTCAGATTTGGGGGAATTTCGTCGGTCGACCTCTTCCGAAGGTCGTACAAGCTCGGGGATGGTACCAATCGATCCGCAGGACCCAAATTAGTCCAGATGCAACCACTTTCCAAGTCTCTCCGACCTTCACAAAAAAAGTTATTCAAGAATATCTCTTTCTCCTATGTGCTTTCATCCCTAACCCTAACCCTAACCCTTCCGAAAGTCGGAGAAGCTCAAGGATGGTACTGATCGATGCGCGCAACCCCATTTAGTGGGGGTAGAGCCTACTTGCAAGTCTCTCCGACCTTCACAAAAAAAGTTATTCAAGAATATCTCCTCAGATTTGGGGGAATTTCGTCGGTCGACCTCTTTCGAAGGTCGTACAAGCTCGGGGATGGTACCAATCGATCCGCAGGACCCAAATTAGTCCAGATGCAACCACTTTCCAAGTCTCTCCGACCTTCACAAAAAAAGTTATTCAAGAATATCTCTTTCTCCTATGTGCTTTCATCCCTAACCCTAACCCTAACCCTTCCGAAAGTCGGAGAAGCTCAAGGATGGTACCGATCGATGCGCGCTACCCCATTTAGTGGGGGTAGAGCCTACTTGCAAGTCTCTCCGACCTTCACAAAAAAAGTTATTCAAGAATATCTCTTTCTCCTATGTGCTTTCATCCCTAACCCTAACCCTAACCCTTCCGAAAGTCGGAGAAGCTCAAGGATGGTACCGATCGATGCGCGCTACCCCATTTAGTGGGGGTAGAGCCTACTTGCAAGTCTCTCCGACCTTCACAAAAAAAGTTATTCAAGAATATCTCTTTCTCCTATGTGCTTTCATCCCTAACCCTAACCCTAACCCTTCCGAAAGTCGGAGAAGCTCAAGGATGGTACTGGTCGATGCGCGCAACCCCATTTAGTGGGGGTAGAGCCTACTTGCAAGTCTCTCTGACCTTCACAAAAAAAGTTATTCAAGAATATCTCCTCAGATTTGGGGGAATTTCGTCGGTCGACCTCTTCCGAAGGTCGTACAAGCTCGGGGATGGTACCAATCGATCCGCAGGACCCAAATTAGTCCAGATGCAACCACTTTCCAAGTCTCTCCGACCTTCACAAAAAAAGTTATTCAAGAATATCTCTTTCTCCTATGTGCTTTCATCCCTAACCCTAACCCTAACCCTTCCGAAAGTCGGAGAAGCTCAAGGATGGTACCGATCGATGTGCGCTACCCCATTTAGTGGGGGTAGAGCCTACTTGCAAGTCTCTCGGACCTTCACAAAAAAAGTTATTCAAGAATATCTCTTTCTCCTATGTGCTTTCATCCCTAACCCTAACCCTAACCCTTCCGAAAGTCGGAGAAGCTCAAGGATGGTACCGACCGATGCGCGCTACCCCATTTAGTGGGGGTAGAGCCTACTTGCAAGTCTCTCCGACCTTCACAAAAAAAGTTATTCAAGAATATCTCCTCAGATTTGGGGGAATTTCGTCGGTCGACCTCTTCCGAAGGTCGTACAAGCTCGGGGATGGTACCAATCGATCCGCAGGACCCAAATTAGTCCGAATGCAACCACTTTCCAAGTCTCTCCGACCTTCACAAAAAAAGTTATTCAAGAATATCTCTTTCTCCTATGTGCTTTCATCCCTAACCCTAACCCTAACCCTTCCGAAAGTCGGAGAAGCTCAAGGATGGTACCGATCGATGCGCGCTACCCCATTTAGTGGGGGTAGAGCCTACTTGCAAGTCTCTCCGACCTTCACAAAAAACGTTATTCAAGAATATCTCTTTCTCCTATGTGCTTTCATCCCTAACCCTAACCCTAACCCTTCCGAAAGTCGGAGAAGCTCAAGGATGGTACCGATCGATGCGCGCTACCCCATTTAGTGGGGGTAGAGCCTACTTGCAAGTCTCTCCGACCTTCACAAAAAAAGTTATTCAAGAATATCTCCTCAGATTTGGGGGAATTTCGTCGGTCGACCTCTTCCGAAGGTCGTACAAGCTCGGGGATGGTACCAATCGATCCGCAGGACCCAAATTAGTCCAGATGCAACCACTTTCCAAGTCTCTCCGACCTTCACAAAAAAAGTTATTCAAGAATATCTCTTTCTCCTATGTGCTTTCATCCCTAACCCTAACCCTAACCCTTCCGAAAGTCGGAGAAGCTCAATGATGGTACCGATCGATGCGCGCTACCCCATTTAGTGGGGGTACAGCCTACTTGCAAGTCTCTCCGACCTTCACAAAAAAAGTTATTCAAGAATATCTCTTTCTCCTATGTGCTTTCATCCCTAACCCTAACCCTAACCCTTCCGAAAGTCGGAGAAGCTCAAGGATGGTACCGATCGATGCGCGCTACCCCATTTAGTGGGGGTAGAGCCTACTTGCAAGTCTCTCCGACCTTCACAAAAAAAGTTATTCAAGAATATCTCTTTCTCCTATGTGCTTTCATCCCTAACCCTAACCCTAACCCTTCCGAAAGTCGGAGAAGCTCAAGGATGGTACCGATCGATGCGCGCTACCCCATTTAGTGGGGGTAGAGCCTACTTGCAAGTCTCTCCGACCTTCACAAAAAAAGTTATTCAAGAATATCTCTTTCTCCTATGTGCTTTCATCCCTAACCCTAACCCTAACCCTTCCGAAAGTCGGAGAAGCTCAAGGATGGTACCGATCGATGCGCGCTACCCCATTTAGTGGGGGTAGAGCCTACTTGCAAGTCTCTCCGACCTTCAAAAAAAAAGTTATTCAAGAATATCTCTTTCTCCTATGTGCTTTCATCCCTAACCCTAACCCTAACCCTTCCGAAAGTCGGAGAAGCTCAAGGATGGTACTGATCGATGCGCGCTACCCCATTTAGTGGGGGTAGAGCCTACTTGCAAGTCTCTCCGACCTTCACAAAAAACGTTATTCAAGAATATCTCTTTCTCCTATGTGCTTTCATCCCTAACCCTAACCCTAACCCTTCCGAAAGTCGGAGAAGCTCAAGGATGGTACCGATCGATGCGCGCTACCCCATTTAGTGGGGGTAGAGCCTACTTGCAAGTCTCTCCGACCTTCACAAAAAAAGTTATTCAAGAATATCTCCTCAGATTTGGGGGAATTTCGTCGGTCGACCTCTTCCGAAGGTCGTACAAGCTCGGGGATGGTACCAATCGATCCGCAGGACCCAAATTAGTCCAGATGCAACCACTTTCCAAGTCTCTCCGACCTTCACAAAAAAAGTTATTCAAGAATATCTCTTTCTCCTATGTGCTTTCATCCCTAACCCTAACCCTAACCCTTCCGAAAGTCGGAGAAGCTCAAGGATGGTACCGATCGATGCGCGCTACCCCATTTAGTGGAGGTAGAGCCTACTTGCAAGTCTCTCCGACCTTCACAAAAAAAGTTATTCAAGAATATCTCTTTCTCCTATGTGCTTTCATCCCTAACCCTAACCCTAACCCTTCCGAAAGTCGGAGAAGCTCAAGGATGGTACCGATCGATGCGCGCTACCCCATTTAGTGGGGGTAGAGCCTACTTGCAAGTCTCTCCGACCTTCAAAAAAAAAGTTATTCAAGAATATCTCTTTCTCCTATGTGCTTTCATCCCTAACCCTAACCCTAACCCTTCCGAAAGTCGGAGAAGCTCAAGGATGGTACTGATCGATGCGCGCTACCCCATTTAGTGGGGGTAGAGCCTACTTGCAAGTCTCTCCGACCTTCACAAAAAACGTTATTCAAGAATATCTCTTTCTCCTATGTGCTTTCATCCCTAACCCTAACCCTAACCCTTCCGAAAGTCGGAGAAGCTCAAGGATGGTACCGATCGATGCGCGCTACCCCATTTAGTGGGGGTAGAGCCTACTTGCAAGTCTCTCCGACCTTCACAAAAAAAGTTATTCAAGAATATCTCCTCAGATTTGGGGGAATTTCGTCGGTCGACCTCTTCCGAAGGTCGTACAAGCTCGGGGATGGTACCAATCGATCCGCAGGACCCAAATTAGTCCAGATGCAACCACTTTCCAAGTCTCTCCGACCTTCACAAAAAAAGTTATTCAAGAATATCTCTTTCTCCTATGTGCTTTCATCCCTAACCCTAACCCTAACCCTTCCGAAAGTCGGAGAAGCTCAAGGATGGTACCGATCGATGCGCGCTACCCCATTTAGTGGAGGTAGAGCCTACTTGCAAGTCTCTCCGACCTTCACAAAAAAAGTTATTCAAGAATATCTCTTTCTCCTATGTGCTTTCATCCCTAACCCTAACCCTAACCCTTCCGAAAGTCGGAGAAGCTCAAGGATGGTACCGATCGATGCGCGCTACCCCATTTAGTGGGGGTAGAGCCTACTTGCAAGTCTCTCCGACCTTCACAAAAAAAGTTATTCAAGAATATCTCTTTCTCCTATGTGCTTTCATCCCTAACCCTAACCCTAACCCTTCCGAAAGTCGGAGAAGCTCAAGGATGGTACCGATCGATGAGCGCTACCCCATTTAGTGGGGGTAGAGCCTACTTGCAAGTCTCTCCGACCTTCACAAAAAAAGTTATTCAAGAATATCTCTTTCTCCTATGTGCTTTCATCCCTAACCCTAACCCTAACCCTTCCGAAAGTCGGAGAAGCTCAAGGATGGTACCGATCGATGCGCGCAACCCCATTTAGTGGGGGTAGAGCCTACTTGCAAGTCTCTCCGACCTTCACAAAAAAAGTTATTCAAGAATATCTCCTCAGATTTGGGGGAATTTCGTCGGTCGACCTCTTTCGAAGGTCGTACAAGCTCGGGGATGGTACCAATCGATCCGCAGGACCCAAATTAGTCCAGATGCAACCACTTTCCAAGTCTCTCCGACCTTCACAAAAAAAGTTATTCAAGAATATCTCTTTCTCCTATGTGCTTTCATCCCTAACCCTAACCCTAACCCTTCCGAAAGTCGGAGAAGCTCAAGGATGGTACCGATTGATGCGCGCTACCCCATTTAGTGGGGGTAGAGCCTACTTGCAAGTCTCTCCGACCTTCACAAAAAAAGTTATTCAAGAATATCTCTTTCTCCTATGTGCTTTCATCCCTAACCCTAACCCTAACCCTTCCGAAAGTCGGAGAAGCTCAAGGATGGTACTGATCGATGCGCGCTACCCCATTTAGTGGGGGTAGAGCCTACTTGCAAGTCTCTCCGACCTTCACAAAAAACGTTATTCAAGAATATCTCTTTCTCCTATGTGCTTTCATCCCTAACCCTAACCCTAACCCTTCCGAAAGTCGGAGAAGCTCAAGGATGGTACCGATCGATGCGCGCTACCCCATTTAGTGGGGGTAGAGCCTACTTGCAAGTCTCTCCGACCTTCACAAAAAAAGTTATTCAAGAATATCTCCTCAGATTTGGGGGAATTTCGTCGGTCGACCTCTTCCGAAGGTCGTACAAGCTCGGGGATGGTACCAATCGATCCGCAGGACCCAAATTAGTCCAGATGCAACCACTTTCCAAGTCTCTCCGACCTTCACAAAAAAAGTTATTCAAGAATATCTCTTTCTCCTATGTGCTTTCATCCCTAACCCTAACCCTAACCCTTCCGAAAGTCGGAGAAGCTCAAGGATGGTACCGATCGATGCGCGCTACCCCATTTAGTGGGGGTAGAGCCTACTTGCAAGTCTCTCCGACCTTCACAAAAAAAGTTATTCAAGAATATCTCTTTCTCCTATGTGCTTTCATCCCTAACCCTAACCCTAACCCTTCCGAAAGTCGGAGAAGCTCAAGGATGGTACCGATCGATGCGCGCTACCCCATTTAGTGGGGGTAGAGCCTACTTGCAAGTCTCTCCGACCTTCACAAAAAAAGTTATTCAAGAATATCTCTTTCTCCTATGTGCTTTCATCCCTAACCCTAACCCTAACCCTTCCGAAAGTCGGAGAAGCTCAAGGATGGTACCGATCGATGCGCGCTACCCCATTTAGTGGGGGTAAAGCCTACTTGCAAGTCTCTCCGACCTTCACAAAAAAAGTTATTCAAGAATATCTCTTTCTCCTATGTGCTTTCATCCCTAACCCTAACCCTAACCCTTCCGAAAGTCGGAGAAGCTCAAGGATGGTACCGATCGATGCGC
This sequence comes from Limanda limanda, assembly GCF_963576545.1. Taxonomy (NCBI): domain Eukaryota; kingdom Metazoa; phylum Chordata; class Actinopteri; order Pleuronectiformes; family Pleuronectidae; genus Limanda; species Limanda limanda. The sequence continues at coordinate 33,877,565 of NC_083637.1, read as the reverse complement.
GCAACCCCATTTAGTGGGGGTAGAGCCTACTTGCAAGTCTCTCCGACCTTCACAAAAAAAGTTATTCAAGAATATCTCCTCAGATTTGGGGGAATTTCGTCGGTCGACCTCTTTCGAAGGTCGTACAAGCTCGGGGATGGTACCAATCGATCCGCAGGACCCAAATTAGTCCAGATGCAACCACTTTCCAAGTCTCTCCGACCTTCACAAAAAAAGTTATTCAAGAATATCTCTTTCTCCTATGTGCTTTCATCCCTAACCCTAACCCTAACCCTTCCGAAAGTCGGAGAAGCTCAAGGATGGTACCGATCGATGCGCGCTACCCCATTTAGTGGGGGTAGAGCCTACTTGCAAGTCTCTCCGACCTTCACAAAAAAAGTTATTCAAGAATATCTCTTTCTCCTATGTGCTTTCATCCCTAACCCTAACCCTAACCCTTCCGAAAGTCGGAGAAGCTCAAGGATGGTACCGATCGATGCGCGCTACCCCATTTAGTGGGGGTAGAGCCTACTTGCAAGTCTCTCCGACCTTCACAAAAAAAGTTATTCAAGAATATCTCCTCAGATTTGGGGGAATTTCGTCGGTCGACCTCTTCCGAAGGTTGTACAAGCTCGGGGATGGTACCAATCGATCCGCAGGACCCAAATTAGTCCAGATGCAACCACTTTCCAAGTCTCTCCGACCTTCACAAAAAAAGTTATTCAAGAATATCTCTTTCTCCTATGTGCTTTCATCCCTAACCCTAACCCTAATCCTTCCGAAAGTCGGAGAAGCTCAAGGATGGTACTGATCGATGCGCGCTACCCCATTTAGTGGGGGTAGAGCCTACTTGCAAGTCTCTCCGACCTTCACAAAAAAAGTTATTCAAGAATATCTCTTTCTCCTATGTGCTTTCATCCCTAACCCTAACCCTAACCCTTCCGAAAGTCGGAGAAGCTCAAAGATGGTACCGATCGATGCGCGCTACCCCATTTAGTGGGGGTAGAGCCTACTTGCAAGTCTCTCCGACCTTCACAAAAAAAGTTATTCAAGAATATCTCTTTCTCCTATGTGCTTTCATCCCTAACCCTAACCCTAACCCTTCCGAAAGTCGGAGAAGCTCAAGGATGGTACCGATCGATGTGCGCTACCCCATTTAGTGGGGGTAGAGCCTACTTGCAAGTCTCTCCGACCTTCACAAAAAAAGTTATTCAAGAATATCTCTTTCTCCTATGTGCTTTCATCCCTAACCCTAACCCTAACCCTTCCGAAAGTCGGAGAAGCTCAAGGATGGTACTGGTCGATGCGCGCAACCCCATTTAGTGGGGGTAGAGCCTACTTGCAAGTCTCTCCGACCTTCACAAAAAAAGTTATTCAAGAATATCTCCTCAGATTTGGGGGAATTTCGTCGGTCGACCTCTTCCGAAGGTCGTACAAGCTCGGGGATGGTACCAATCGATCCGCAGGACCCAAATTAGTCCAGATGCAACCACTTTCCAAGTCTCTCCGACCTTCACAAAAAAAGTTATTCAAGAATATCTCTTTCTCCTATGTGCTTTCATCCCTAACCCTAACCCTAACCCTTCCGAAAGTCGGAGAAGCTCAAGGATGGTACCGATCGATGCGCGCTACCCCATTTAGTGGGGGTAAAGCCTACTTGCAAGTCTCTCCGACCTTCACAAAAAAAGTTATTCAAGAATATCTCTTTCTCCTATGTGCTTTCATCCCTAACCCTAACCCTAACCCTTCCGAAAGTCGGAGAAGCTCAAGGATGGTACCGATCGATGCGCGCTACCCCATTTAGTGGGGGTAAAGCCTACTTGCAAGTCTCTCCGACCTTCACAAAAAAAGTTATTCAAGAATATCTCTTTCTCCTATGTGCTTTCATCCCTAACCCTAACCCTAACCCTTCCGAAAGTCGGAGAAGCTCAAGGATGGTACCCTTCGATGCGCGCTACCCCATTTAGTGGGGGTAGAGCCTACTTGCAAGTCTCTCCGACCTTCACAAAAAAAGTTATTCAAGAATATCTCCTCAGATTTGGGGGAATTTCGTCGGTCGACCTCTTCCGAAGGTCGTACAAGCTCGGGGATGGTACCAATCGATCTGCAGGACCCAAATTAGTCCAGATGCAACCACTTTCCAAGTCTCTCCGACCTTCACAAAAAAAGTTATTCAAGAATATCTCTTTCTCCTATGTGCTTTCATCCCTAACCCTAACCCTTCCGAAAGTCGGAGAAGCTCAAGGATGGTACCGATCGATGCGCGCTACCCCATTTAGTGGGGGTAGAGCCTACTTGCAAGTCTCTCCGACCTTCACAAAAAAAGTTATTCAAGAATATCTCTTTCTCCTATGTGCTTTCATCCCTAACCCTAACCCTAACCCTTTCGAAAGTCGGAGAAGCTCAAGGATGGTACCGATCGATGCGCGCTACCCCATTTAGTGGGGGTAGAGCCAACTTGCAAGTCTCTCCGACCTTCACAAAAAAAGTTATTCAAGAATATCTCTTTCTCCTATGTGCTTTCATCCCTAACCCTAACCCTAACCCTTCCGAAAGTCGGAGAAGCTCAAGGATGGTACCGATCGATGCGCGTTACCCCATTTAGTGGGGGTAGAGCCTACTTGCAAGTCTCTCCGACCTTCACAAAAAAAGTTATTCAAGAATATCTCTTTCTCCTATGTGCTTTCATCCCTAACCCTAACCCTAACCCTTCCGAAAGTCGGAGAAGCTCAAGGATGGTACCGATCGATGCGCGCAACCCCATTTAGTGGGGGTAGAGCCTACTTGCAAGTCTCTCCGACCTTCACAAAAAACGTTATTCAAGAATATCTCCTCAGATTTGGGGGAATTTCGTCGGTCGACCTCTTCCGAAGGTCGTACAAGCTCGGATATGGTACCAATCGATCCGCAGGACCCAAATTAGTCCAGATGCAACCACTTTCCAAGTCTCTCCGACCTTCACAAAAAAAGTTATTCAAGAATATCTCTTTCTCCTATGTGCTTTCATCCCTAACCCTAACCCTAACCCTTCCGAAAGTCGGAGAAGCTCAAGGATGGTACCGATCGATGCGCGCTACCCCATTTAGTGGGGGTAGAGCCTACTTGCAAGTCTCTCCGACCTTCACAAAAAACGTTATTCAAGAATATCTCTTTCTCCTATGTGCTTTCATCCCTAACCCTAACCCTAACCCTTCCGAAAGTCGGAGAAGCTCAAGGATGGTACTGATCGATGCGCGCTACCCCATTTAGTGGGGGTAGAGCCTACTTGCAAGTCTCTCCGACCTTCACAAAAAAAGTTATTCAAGAATATCTCTTTCTCCTATGTGCTTTCATCCCTAACCCTAACCCTAACCCTTCCGAAAGTCGGAGAAGCTCAAGGATGGTACCGATCGATGCGCGCAACCCCATTTAGTGGGGGTAGAGCCTACTTGCAAGTCTCTCCGACCTTCACAAAAAACGTTATTCAAGAATATCTCCTCAGATTTGGGGGAATTTCGTCGGTCGACCTCTTCCGAAGGTCGTACAAGCTCCGGTATGGTACCAATCGATCCGCAGGACCCAAATTAGTCCAGATGCAACCACTTTCCAAGTCTCTCCGACCTTCACAAAAAAAGTTATTCAAGAATATGTCTTTCTCCTATGTGCTTTCATCCCTAACCCTAACCCTAACCCTTCCGAAAGTCGGAGAAGCTCAAGGATGGTACCGATCGATGCGCGCTACCCCATTTAGTGGGGGTAGAGCCTACTTGCAAGTCTCTCCGACCTTCACAAAAAACGTTATTCAAGAATATCTCTTTCTCCTATGTGCTTTCATCCCTAACCCTAACCCTAACCCTTCCGAAAGTCGGAGAAGCTCAAGGATGGTACCGATCGATGTGCGCTACCCCATTTAGTGGGGGTAGAGCCTACTTGCAAGTCTCTCCGTCCTTCACAAAAAAAGTTATTCAAGAATATCTCCTCAGATTTGGGGGAATTTCGTCGGTCGACCTCTTCCGAAGGTCGTACAAGCTCGGGGATGGTACCAATCGATCTGCAGGACCCAAATTAGTCCAGATGCAACCACTTTCCAAGTCTCTCCGACCTTCACAAAAAAAGTTATTCAAGAATATCTCTTTCTCCTATGTGCTTTCATCCCTAACCCTAACCCTAACCCTTCCGAAAGTCGGAGAAGCTCAAGGATGGTACCGATCGATGCGCGCTACCCCATTTAGTGGGGGTAGAGCCTACTTGCAAGTCTCTCCGACCTTCACAAAAAACGTTATTCAAGAATATCTCTTTCTCCTATGTGCTTTCATCCCTAACCCTAACCCTAACCCTTCCGAAAGTCGGAGAAGCTCAAGGATGGTACCGATCGATGCGCGCTACCCCATTTAGTGGGGGTAGAGCCTACTTGCAAGTCTCTCCGACCTTCACAAAAAAAGTTATTCAAGAATATCTCTTTCTCCTATGTGCTTTCATCCCTAACCCTAACCCTAACCCTTCCGAAAGTCGGAGAAGCTCAAGGATGGTACCGATCGATGCGCGCAACCCCATTTAGTGGGGGTAGAGCCTACTTGCAAGTCTCTCCGACCTTCACAAAAAACGTTATTCAAGAATATCTCCTCAGATTTGGGGGAATTTCGTCGGTCGACCTCTTCCGAAGGTCGTACAAGCTCGGGGATGGTACCAATCGATCCGCAGGACCCAAATTAGTCCAGATGCAACCACTTTCCAAGTCTCTCCGACCTTCACAAAAAAAGTTATTCAAGAATATCTCTTTCTCCTATGTGCTTTCATCCCTAACCCTAACCCTAACCCTTCCGAAAGTCGGAGAAGCTCAAGGATGGTACCGATCGATGCGCGCTACCCCATTTAGTGGGGGTAGAGCCTACTTGCAAGTCTCTCCGACCTTCACAAAAAACGTTATTCAAGAATATCTCTTTCTCCTATGTGCTTTCATCCCTAACCCTAACCCTAACCCTTCCGAAAGTCGGAGAAGCTCAAGGATGGTACCGATCGATGCGCGCTACCCCATTTAGTGGGGGTAGAGCCTACTTGCAAGTCTCTCCGACCTTCACAAAAAAAGTTATTCAAGAATATCTCCTCAGATTTGGGGGAATTTCGTCGGTCGACCTCTTCCGAAGGTCGTACAAGCTCGGGGATGGTACCAATCAATCCGCAGGACCCAAATTAGTCCAGATGCAACCACTTTCCAAGTCTCTCCGACCTTCACAAAAAAAGTTATTCAAGAATATCTCTTTCTCCTATGTGCTTTCATCCCTAACCCTAACCCTAACCCTTCCGAAAGTCGGAGAAGCTCAAGGATGGTACTGGTCGATGCGCGCAACCCCATTTAGTGGGGGTAGAGCCTACTTGCAAGTCTCTCCGACCTTCACAAAAAACGTTATTCAAGAATATCTCTTTCTCCTATGTGCTTTCATCCCTAACCCTAACCCTAACCCTTCCGAAAGTCGGAGAAGCTCAAGGATGGTACCGATCGATGCGCGCTACCCCATTTAGTGGGGGTAGAGCCTACTTGCAAGTCTCTCCGACCTTCACAAAAAAAGTTATTCAAGAATATCTCTTTCTCCTATGTGCTTTCATCCCTAACCCTAACCCTAACCCTTCCGAAAGTCGGAGAAGCTCAAGGATGGTACCGATCGATGCGCGCTACCCCATTTAGTGGGGGTAGAGCCTACTTGCAAGTCTCTCCGACCTTCACAAAAAACGTTATTCAAGAATATCTCTTTCTCCTATGTGCTTTCATCCCTAACCCTAACCCTAACCCTTCCGAAAGTCGGAGAAGCTCAAGGATGGTACCGATCGATGTGCGCTACCCCATTTAGTGGGGGTAGAGCCTACTTGCAAGTCTCTCCGTCCTTCACAAAAAAAGTTATTCAAGAATATCTCCTCAGATTTGGGGGAATTTCGTCGGTCGACCTCTTCCGAAGGTCGTACAAGCTCGGGGATGGTACCAATCGATCTGCAGGACCCAAATTAGTCCAGATGCAACCACTTTCCAAGTCTCTCCGACCTTCACAAAAAAAGTTATTCAAGAATATCTCTTTCTCCTATGTGCTTTCATCCCTAACCCTAACCCTAACCCTTCCGAAAGTCGGAGAAGCTCAAGGATGGTACCGATCGATGCGCGCTACCCCATTTAGTGGGGGTAGAGCCTACTTGCAAGTCTCTCCGACCTTCACAAAAAACGTTATTCAAGAATATCTCTTTCTCCTATGTGCTTTCATCCCTAACCCTAACCCTAACCCTTCCGAAAGTCGGAGAAGCTCAAGGATGGTACCGATCGATGCGCGCTACCCCATTTAGTGGGGGTAGAGCCTACTTGCAAGTCTCTCCGACCTTCACAAAAAAAGTTATTCAAGAATATCTCTTTCTCCTATGTGCTTTCATCCCTAACCCTAACCCTAACCCTTCCGAAAGTCGGAGAAGCTCAAGGATGGTACCGATCGATGCGCGCAACCCCATTTAGTGGGGGTAGAGCCTACTTGCAAGTCTCTCCGACCTTCACAAAAAACGTTATTCAAGAATATCTCCTCAGATTTGGGGGAATTTCGTCGGTCGACCTCTTCCGAAGGTCGTACAAGCTCGGGGATGGTACCAATCGATCCGCAGGACCCAAATTAGTCCAGATGCAACCACTTTCCAAGTCTCTCCGACCTTCACAAAAAAAGTTATTCAAGAATATCTCTTTCTCCTATGTGCTTTCATCCCTAACCCTAACCCTAACCCTTCCGAAAGTCGGAGAAGCTCAAGGATGGTACCGATCGATGCGCGCTACCCCATTTAGTGGGGGTAGAGCCTACTTGCAAGTCTCTCCGACCTTCACAAAAAACGTTATTCAAGAATATCTCTTTCTCCTATGTGCTTTCATCCCTAACCCTAACCCTAACCCTTCCGAAAGTCGGAGAAGCTCAAGGATGGTACCGATCGATGTGCGCTACCCCATTTAGTGGGGGTAGAGCCTACTTGCAAGTCTCTCCGTCCTTCACAAAAAAAGTTATTCAAGAATATCTCCTCAGATTTGGGGGAATTTCGTCGGTCGACCTCTTCCGAAGGTCGTACAAGCTCGGGGATGGTACCAATCGATCTGCAGGACCCAAATTAGTCCAGATGCAACCACTTTCCAAGTCTCTCCGACCTTCACAAAAAAAGTTATTCAAGAATATCTCTTTCTCCTATGTGCTTTCATCCCTAACCCTAACCCTAACCCTTCCGAAAGTCGGAGAAGCTCAAGGATGGTACCGATCGATGCGCGCTACCCCATTTAGTGGGGGTAGAGCCTACTTGCAAGTCTCTCCGACCTTCACAAAAAACGTTATTCAAGAATATCTCTTTCTCCTATGTGCTTTCATCCCTAACCCTAACCCTAACCCTTCCGAAAGTCGGAGAAGCTCAAGGATGGTACCGATCGATGCGCGCTACCCCATTTAGTGGGGGTAGAGCCTACTTGCAAGTCTCTCCGACCTTCACAAAAAAAGTTATTCAAGAATATCTCTTTCTCCTATGTGCTTTCATCCCTAACCCTAACCCTAACCCTTCCGAAAGTCGGAGAAGCTCAAGGATGGTACCGATCGATGCGCGCAACCCCATTTAGTGGGGGTAGAGCCTACTTGCAAGTCTCTCCGACCTTCACAAAAAACGTTATTCAAGAATATCTCCTCAGATTTGGGGGAATTTCGTCGGTCGACCTCTTCCGAAGGTCGTACAAGCTCGGGGATGGTACCAATCGATCCGCAGGACCCAAATTAGTCCAGATGCAACCACTTTCCAAGTCTCTCCGACCTTCACAAAAAAAGTTATTCAAGAATATCTCTTTCTCCTATGTGCTTTCATCCCTAACCCTAACCCTAACCCTTCCGAAAGTCGGAGAAGCTCAAGGATGGTACCGATCGATGCGCGCTACCCCATTTAGTGGGGGTAGAGCCTACTTGCAAGTCTCTCCGACCTTCACAAAAAACGTTATTCAAGAATATCTCTTTCTCCTATGTGCTTTCATCCCTAACCCTAACCCTTCCGAAAGTCGGAGAAGCTCAAGGATGGTACCGATCGATGCGCGCTACCCCATTTAGTGGGGGTAGAGCCTACTTGCAAGTCTCTCCGACCTTCACAAAAAAAGTTATTCAAGAATATCTCCTCAGATTTGGGGGAATTTCGTCGGTCGACCTCTTCCGAAGGTCGTACAAGCTCGGGGATGGTACCAATCAATCCGCAGGACCCAAATTAGTCCAGATGCAACCACTTTCCAAGTCTCTCCGACCTTCACAAAAAAAGTTATTCAAGAATATCTCTTTCTCCTATGTGCTTTCATCCCTAACCCTAACCCTTCCGAAAGTCGGAGAAGCTCAAGGATGGTACCGATCGATGCGCGCTACCCCATTTAGTGGGGGTAGAGCCTACTTGCAAGTCTCTCCGACCTTCACAAAAAAAGTTATTCAAGAATATCTCTTTCTCCTATGTGCTTTCATCCCTAACCCTAACCCTAACCCTTCCGAAAGTCGGAGAAGCTCAAAGATGGTACCGATCGATGCGCGCTACCCCATTTAGTGGGGGTAGAGCCTACTTGCAAGTCTCTCCGACCTTCACAAAAAAAGTTATTCAAGAATATCTCTTTCTCCTATGTGCTTTCATCCCTAACCCTAACCCTAACCCTTCCGAAAGTCGGAGAAGCTCAAGGATGGTACCGATCGATGCGCGCTACCCCATTTAGTGGGGGTAGAGCCTACTTGCAAGTCTCTCCGACCTTCACAAAAAAAGTTATTCAAGAATATCTCCTCAGATTTGGGGGAATTTCGTCGGTCGACCTCTTCCGAAGGTTGTACAAGCTCGGGGATGGTACCAATCGATCCGCAGGACCCAAATTAGTCCAGATGCAACCACTTTCCAAGTCTCTCCGACCTTCACAAAAAAAGTTATTCAAGAATATCTCTTTCTCCTATGTGCTTTCATCCCTAACCCTAACCCTAATCCTTCCGAAAGTCGGAGAAGCTCAAGGATGGTACTGATCGATGCGCGCTACCCCATTTAGTGGGGGTAGAGCCTACTTGCAAGTCTCTCCGACCTTCACAAAAAAAGTTATTCAAGAATATCTCTTTCTCCTATGTGCTTTCATCCCTAACCCTAACCCTAACCCTTCCGAAAGTCGGAGAAGCTCAAAGATGGTACCGATCGATGCGCGCTACCCCATTTAGTGGGGGTAGAGCCTACTTGCAAGTCTCTCCGACCTTCACAAAAAAAGTTATTCAAGAATATCTCTTTCTCCTATGTGCTTTCATCCCTAACCCTAACCCTAACCCTTCCGAAAGTCGGAGAAGCTCAAGGATGGTACCGATCGATGTGCGCTACCCCATTTAGTGGGGGTAGAGCCTACTTGCAAGTCTCTCCGACCTTCACAAAAAAAGTTATTCAAGAATATCTCTTTCTCCTATGTGCTTTCATCCCTAACCCTAACCCTAACCCTTCCGAAAGTCGGAGAAGCTCAAGGATGGTACTGGTCGATGCGCGCAACCCCATTTAGTGGGGGTAGAGCCTACTTGCAAGTCTCTCCGACCTTCACAAAAAAAGTTATTCAAGAATATCTCCTCAGATTTGGGGGAATTTCGTCGGTCGACCTCTTCCGAAGGTCGTACAAGCTCGGGGATGGTACCAATCGATCCGCAGGACCCAAATTAGTCCAGATGCAACCACTTTCCAAGTCTCTCCGACCTTCACAAAAAAAGTTATTCAAGAATATCTCTTTCTCCTATGTGCTTTCATCCCTAACCCTAACCCTAACCCTTCCGAAAGTCGGAGAAGCTCAAGGATGGTACCGATCGATGCGCGCTACCCCATTTAGTGGGGGTAAAGCCTACTTGCAAGTCTCTCCGACCTTCACAAAAAAAGTTATTCAAGAATATCTCTTTCTCCTATGTGCTTTCATCCCTAACCCTAACCCTAACCCTTCCGAAAGTCGGAGAAGCTCAAGGATGGTACCGATCGATGCGCGCTACCCCATTTAGTGGGGGTAGAGCCTACTTGCAAGTCTCTCCGACCTTCACAAAAAAAGTTATTCAAGAATATCTCCTCAGATTTGGGGGAATTTCGTCGGTCGACCTCTTCCGAAGGTCGTACAAGCTCGGGGATGGTACCAATCGATCTGCAGGACCCAAATTAGTCCAGATGCAACCACTTTCCAAGTCTCTCCGACCTTCACAAAAAAAGTTATTCAAGAATATCTCTTTCTCCTATGTGCTTTCATCCCTAACCCTAACCCTAACCCTTCCGAAAGTCGGAGAAGCTCAAGGATGGTACCGATCGATGCGCGCTACCCCATTTAGTGGGGGTAGAGCCTACTTGCAAGTCTCTCCGACCTTCACAAAAAAAGTTATTCAAGAATATCTCTTTCTCCTATGTGCTTTCATCCCTAACCCTAACCCTAACCCTTCCGAAAGTCGGAGAAGCTCAAGGATGGTACTGGTCGATGCGCGCAACCCCATTTAGTGGGGGTAGAGCCTACTTGCAAGTCTCTCCGACCTTCACAAAAAAAGTTATTCAAGAATATCTCCTCAGATTTGGGGGAATTTCGTCGGTCGACCTCTTTCGAAGGTCGTACAAGCTCGGGGATGGTACCAATCGATCCGCAGGACCCAAATTAGTCCAGATGCAACCACTTTCCAAGTCTCTCCGACCTTCACAAAAAAAGTTATTCAAGAATATCTCTTTCTCCTATGTGCTTTCATCCCTAACCCTAACCCTAACCCTTCCGAAAGTCGGAGAAGCTCAAGGATGGTACCTATCGATGCGCGCTACCCCATTTAGTGGGGGTAGAGCCTACTTGCAAGTCTCTCCGACCTTCACAAAAAAAGTTATTCAAGAATATCTCTTTCTCCTATGTGCTTTCATCCCTAACCCTAACCCTAACCCTTCCGAAAGTCGGAGAAGCTCAAGGATGGTACCGATCGATGCGCGCTACCCCATTTAGTGGGGGTAGAGCCTACTTGCAAGTCTCTCCGACCTTCACAAAAAAAGTTATTCAAGAATATCTCTTTCTCCTATGTGCTTTCATCCCTAACCCTAACCCTAACCCTTCCGAAAGTCGGAGAAGCTCAAGGATAGTACCGATCGATGCGCGCTACCCCATTTAGTGGGGGTAGAGCCTACTTGCAAGTCTCTCCGACCTTCACAAAAAAAGTTATTCAAGAATATCTCCTCAGATTTGGGGGAATTTCGTCGGTCGACCTCTTCCGAAGGTTGTACAAGCTCGGGGATGGTACCAATCGATCCGCAGGACCCAAATTAGTCCAGATGCAACCACTTTCCAAGTCTCTCCGACCTTCACAAAAAAAGTTATTCAAGAATATCTCTTTCTCCTATGTGCTTTCATCCCTAACCCTAACCCTAATCCTTCCGAAAGTCGGAGAAGCTCAAGGATGGTACTGATCGATGCGCGCTACCCCATTTAGTGGGGGTAGAGCCTACTTGCAAGTCTCTCCGACCTTCACAAAAAAAGTTATTCAAGAATATCTCTTTCTCCTATGTGCTTTCATCCCTAACCCTAACCCTAACCCTTCCGAAAGTCGGAGAAGCTCAAAGATGGTACCGATCGATGCGCGCTACCCCATTTAGTGGGGGTAGAGCCTACTTGCAAGTCTCTCCGACCTTCACAAAAAAAGTTATTCAAGAATATCTCTTTCTCCTATGTGCTTTCATCCCTAACCCTAACCCTAACCCTTCCGAAAGTCGGAGAAGCTCAAGGATGGTACCGATCGATGTGCGCTACCCCATTTAGTGGGGGTAGAGCCTACTTGCAAGTCTCTCCGACCTTCACAAAAAAAGTTATTCAAGAATATCTCTTTCTCCTATGTGCTTTCATCCCTAACCCTAACCCTAACCCTTCCGAAAGTCGGAGAAGCTCAAGGATGGTACTGGTCGATGCGCGCAACCCCATTTAGTGGGGGTAGAGCCTACTTGCAAGTCTCTCCGACCTTCACAAAAAAAGTTATTCAAGAATATCTCCTCAGATTTGGGGGAATTTCGTCGGTCGACCTCTTCCGAAGGTCGTACAAGCTCGGGGATGGTACCAATCGATCCGCAGGACCCAAATTAGTCCAGATGCAACCACTTTCCAAGTCTCTCCGACCTTCACAAAAAAAGTTATTCAAGAATATCTCTTTCTCCTATGTGCTTTCATCCCTAACCCTAACCCTAACCCTTCCGAAAGTCGGAGAAGCTCAAGGATGGTACCGATCGATGCGCGCTACCCCATTTAGTGGGGGTAAAGCCTACTTGCAAGTCTCTCCGACCTTCACAAAAAAAGTTATTCAAGAATATCTCTTTCTCCTATGTGCTTTCATCCCTAACCCTAACCCTAACCCTTCCGAAAGTCGGAGAAGCTCAAGGATGGTACCGATCGATGCGCGCTACCCCATTTAGTGGGGGTAGAGCCTACTTGCAAGTCTCTCCGACCTTCACAAAAAAAGTTATTCAAGAATATCTCCTCAGATTTGGGGGAATTTCGTCGGTCGACCTCTTCCGAAGGTCGTACAAGCTCGGGGATGGTACCAATCGATCTGCAGGACCCAAATTAGTCCAGATGCAACCACTTTCCAAGTCTCTCCGACCTTCACAAAAAAAGTTATTCAAGAATATCTCTTTCTCCTATGTGCTTTCATCCCTAACCCTAACCCTAACCCTTCCGAAAGTCGGAGAAGCTCAAGGATGGTACCGATCGATGCGCGCTACCCCATTTAGTGGGGGTAGAGCCTACTTGCAAGTCTCTCCGACCTTCACAAAAAAAGTTATTCAAGAATATCTCTTTCTCCTATGTGCTTTCATCCCTAACCCTAACCCTAACCCTTCCGAAAGTCGGAGAAGCTCAAGGATGGTACTGGTCGATGCGCGCAACCCCATTTAGTGGGGGTAGAGCCTACTTGCAAGTCTCTCCGACCTTCACAAAAAAAGTTATTCAAGAATATCTCCTCAGATTTGGGGGAATTTCGTCGGTCGACCTCTTTCGAAGGTCGTACAAGCTCGGGGATGGTACCAATCGATCCGCAGGACCCAAATTAGTCCAGATGCAACCACTTTCCAAGTCTCTCCGACCTTCACAAAAAAAGTTATTCAAGAATATCTCTTTCTCCTATGTGCTTTCATCCCTAACCCTAACCCTAACCCTTCCGAAAGTCGGAGAAGCTCAAGGATGGTACCTATCGATGCGCGCTACCCCATTTAGTGGGGGTAGAGCCTACTTGCAAGTCTCTCCGACCTTCACAAAAAAAGTTATTCAAGAATATCTCTTTCTCCTATGTGCTTTCATCCCTAACCCTAACCCTAACCCTTCCGAAAGTCGGAGAAGCTCAAGGATGGTACCGATCGATGCGCGCTACCCCATTTAGTGGGGGTAGAGCCTACTTGCAAGTCTCTCCGACCTTCACAAAAAAAGTTATTCAAGAATATCTCTTTCTCCTATGTGCTTTCATCCCTAACCCTAACCCTAACCCTTCCGAAAGTCGGAGAAGCTCAAGGATAGTACCGATCGATGCGCGCTACCCCATTTAGTGGGGGTAGAGCCTACTTGCAAGTCTCTCCGACCTTCACAAAAAAAGTTATTCAAGAATATCTCCTCAGATTTGGGGGAATTTCGTCGGTCGACCTCTTCCGAAGGTTGTACAAGCTCGGGGATGGTACCAATCGATCCGCAGGACCCAAATTAGTCCAGATGCAACCACTTTCCAAGTCTCTCCGACCTTCACAAAAAAAGTTATTCAAGAATATCTCTTTCTCCTATGTGCTTTCATCCCTAACCCTAACCCTAATCCTTCCGAAAGTCGGAGAAGCTCAAGGATGGTACTGATCGATGCGCGCTACCCCATTTAGTGGGGGTAGAGCCTACTTGCAAGTCTCTCCGACCTTCACAAAAAAAGTTATTCAAGAATATCTCTTTCTCCTATGTGCTTTCATCCCTAACCCTAACCCTAACCCTTCCGAAAGTCGGAGAAGCTCAAAGATGGTACCGATCGATGCGCGCTACCCCATTTAGTGGGGGTAGAGCCTACTTGCAAGTCTCTCCGACCTTCACAAAAAAAGTTATTCAAGAATATCTCTTTCTCCTATGTGCTTTCATCCCTAACCCTAACCCTAACCCTTCCGAAAGTCGGAGAAGCTCAAGGATGGTACCGATCGATGTGCGCTACCCCATTTAGTGGGGGTAGAGCCTACTTGCAAGTCTCTCCGACCTTCACAAAAAAAGTTATTCAAGAATATCTCTTTCTCCTATGTGCTTTCATCCCTAACCCTAACCCTAACCCTTCCGAAAGTCGGAGAAGCTCAAGGATGGTACTGGTCGATGCGCGCAACCCCATTTAGTGGGGGTAGAGCCTACTTGCAAGTCTCTCCGACCTTCACAAAAAAAGTTATTCAAGAATATCTCCTCAGATTTGGGGGAATTTCGTCGGTCGACCTCTTCCGAAGGTCGTACAAGCTCGGGGATGGTACCAATCGATCCGCAGGACCCAAATTAGTCCAGATGCAACCACTTTCCAAGTCTCTCCGACCTTCACAAAAAAAGTTATTCAAGAATATCTCTTTCTCCTATGTGCTTTCATCCCTAACCCTAACCCTAACCCTTCCGAAAGTCGGAGAAGCTCAAGGATGGTACCGATCGATGCGCGCTACCCCATTTAGTGGGGGTAAAGCCTACTTGCAAGTCTCTCCGACCTTCACAAAAAAAGTTATTCAAGAATATCTCTTTCTCCTATGTGCTTTCATCCCTAACCCTAACCCTAACCCTTCCGAAAGTCGGAGAAGCTCAAGGATGGTACCGATCGATGCGCGCTACCCCATTTAGTGGGGGTAGAGCCTACTTGCAAGTCTCTCCGACCTTCACAAAAAAAGTTATTCAAGAATATCTCCTCAGATTTGGGGGAATTTCGTCGGTCGACCTCTTCCGAAGGTCGTACAAGCTCGGGGATGGTACCAATCGATCTGCAGGACCCAAATTAGTCCAGATGCAACCACTTTCCAAGTCTCTCCGACCTTCACAAAAAAAGTTATTCAAGAATATCTCTTTCTCCTATGTGCTTTCATCCCTAACCCTAACCCTAACCCTTCCGAAAGTCGGAGAAGCTCAAGGATGGTACCGATCGATGCGCGCTACCCCATTTAGTGGGGGTAGAGCCTACTTGCAAGTCTCTCCGACCTTCACAAAAAAAGTTATTCAAGAATATCTCTTTCTCCTATGTGCTTTCATCCCTAACCCTAACCCTAACCCTTCCGAAAGTCGGAGAAGCTCAAGGATGGTACCGATCGATGCGCGCTACCCCATTTAGTGGGGGTAGAGCCAACTTGCAAGTCTCTCCGACCTTCACAAAAAAAGTTATTCAAGAATATCTCTTTCTCCTATGTGCTTTCATCCCTAACCCTAACCCTAACCCTTCCGAAAGTCGGAGAAGCTCAAGGATGGTACCGATCGATGCGCGTTACCCCATTTAGTGGGGGTAGAGCCTACTTGCAAGTCTCTCCGACCTTCACAAAAAAAGTTATTCAAGAATATCTCTTTCTCCTATGTGCTTTCATCCCTAACCCTAACCCTAACCCTTCCGAAAGTCGGAGAAGCTCAAGGATGGTACCGATCGATGCGCGCAACCCCATTTAGTGGGGGTGGAGCCTACTTGCAAGTCTCTCCGACCTTCACAAAAAACGTTATTCAAGAATATCTCCTCAGATTTGGGGGAATTTCGTCGGTCGACCTCTTCCGAAGGTCGTACAAGCTCGGGGATGGTACCAATCGATCCGCAGGACCCAAATTAGTCCAGATGCAACCACTTTCCAAGTCTCTCCGACCTTCACAAAAAAAGTTATTCAAGAATATCTCTTTCTCCTATGTGCTTTCATCCCTAACCCTAACCCTAACCCTTCCGAAAGTCGGAGAAGCTCAAGGATGGTACCGATCGATGCGCGCTACCCCATTTAGTGGGGGTAGAGCCTACTTGCAAGTCTCTCCGACCTTCACAAAAAACGTTATTCAAGAATATCTCTTTCTCCTATGTGCTTTCATCCCTAACCCTAACCCTAACCCTTCCGAAAGTCGGAGAAGCTCAAGGATGGTACCGATCGATGCGCGCTACCCCATTTAGTGGGGGTAGAGCCTACTTGCAAGTCTCTCCGACCTTCACAAAAAAAGTTATTCAAGAATATCTCCTCAGATTTGGGGGAATTTCGTCGGTCGACCTCTTCCGAAGGTCGTACAAGCTCGGGGATGGTACCAATCGATCTGCAGGACCCAAATTAGTCCAGATGCAACCACTTTCCAAGTCTCTCCGACCTTCACAAAAAAAGTTATTCAAGAATATCTCTTTCTCCTATGTGCTTTCATCCCTAACCCTAACCCTAACCCTTCCGAAAGTCGGAGAAGCTCAAGGATGGTACCGATCGATGCGCGCTACCCCATTTAGTGGGGGTAGAGCCTACTTGCAAGTCTCTCCGACCTTCACAAAAAACGTTATTCAAGAATATCTCTTTCTCCTATGTGCTTTCATCCCTAACCCTAACCCTAACCCTTCCGAAAGTCGGAGAAGCTCAAGGATGGTACCGATCGATGCGCGCTACCCCATTTAGTGGGGGTACAGCCTACTTGCAAGTCTCTCCGACCTTCACAAAAAAAGTTATTCAAGAATATCTCTTTCTCCTATGTGCTTTCATCCCTAACCCTAACCCTAACCCTTCCGAAAGTCGGAGAAGCTCAAGGATGGTACCGATCGATGCGCGCAACCCCATTTAGTGGGGGTAGAGCCTACTTGCAAGTCTCTCCGACCTTCACAAAAAACGTTATTCAAGAATATCTCCTCAGATTTGGGGGAATTTCGTCGGTCGACCTCTTCCGAAGGTCGTACAAGCTCGGGGATGGTACCAATCGATCCGCAGGACCCAAATTAGTCCAGATGCAACCACTTTCCAAGTCTCTCCGACCTTCACAAAAAAAGTTATTCAAGAATATCTCTTTCTCCTATGTGCTTTCATCCCTAACCCTAACCCTAACCCTTCCGAAAGTCGGAGAAGCTCAAGGATGGTACCGATCGATGCGCGCTACCCCATTTAGTGGGGGTAAAGCCTACTTGCAAGTCTCTCCGACCTTCACAAAAAACGTTATTCAAGAATATCTCTTTCTCCTATGTGCTTTCATCCCTAACCCTAACCCTAACCCTTCCGAAAGTCGGAGAAGCTCAAGGATGGTACCGATCGATGCGCGCTACCCCATTTAGTGGGGGTAGAGCCTACTTGCAAGTCTCTCCGACCTTCACAAAAAAAGTTATTCAAGAATATCTCCTCAGATTTGGGGGAATTTCGTCGGTCGACCTCTTCCGAAGGTCGTACAAGCTCGGGGATGGTACCAATCGATCTGCAGGACCCAAATTAGTCCAGATGCAACCACTTTCCAAGTCTCTCCGACCTTCACAAAAAAAGTTATTCAAGAATATCTCTTTCTCCTATGTGCTTTCATCCCTAACCCTAACCCTAACCCTTCCGAAAGTCGGAGAAGCTCAAGGATGGTACCGATCGATGCGCGCTACCCCATTTAGTGGGGGTAGAGCCTACTTGCAAGTCTCTCCGACCTTCACAAAAAAAGTTATTCAAGAATATCTCTTTCTCCTATGTGCTTTCATCCCTAACCCTAACCCTAACCCTTCCGAAAGTCGGAGAAGCTCAAGGATGGTACCGATCGATGCGCGCAACCCCATTTAGTGGGGGTAGAGCCTACTTGCAAGTCTCTCCGACCTTCACAAAAAAAGTTATTCAAGAATATCTCCTCAGATTTGGGGGAATTTCGTCGGTCGACCTCTTCCGAAGGTCGTACAAGCTCGGGGATGGTACCAATCGATCCGCAGGACCCAAATTAGTCCAGATGCAACCACTTTCCAAGTCTCTCCGACCTTCACAAAAAAAGTTATTCAAGAATATCTCTTTCTCCTATGTGCTTTCATCCCTAACCCTAACCCTAACCCTTCCGAAAGTCGGAGAAGCTCAAGGATGGTACCGATCGATGCGCGCTACCCCATTTAGTGGGGGTAGAGCCTACTTGCAAGTCTCTCCGACCTTCACAAAAAACGTTATTCAAGAATATCTCTTTCTCCTATGTGCTTTCATCCCTAACCCTAACCCTAACCCTTCCGAAAGTCGGAGAAGCTCAAGGATGGTACCGATCGATGCGCGCTACCCCATTTAGTGGGGGTAGAGCCTACTTGCAAGTCTCTCCGACCTTCACAAAAAACGTTATTCAAGAATATCTCTTTCTCCTATGTGCTTTCATCCCTAACCCTAACCCTAACCCTTCCGAAAGTCGGAGAAGCTCAAGGATGGTACCGATCGATGCGCGCTACCCCATTTAGTGGGGGTAGAGCCTACTTGCAAGTCTCTCCGACCTTCACAAAAAAAGTTATTCAAGAATATCTCTTTCTCCTATGTGCTTTCATCCCTAACCCTAACCCTAACCCTTCCGAAAGTCGGAGAAGCTCAAGGATGGTACCGATCGATGCGCGCTACCCCATTTAGTGGGGGTAGAGCCTACTTGCAAGTCTCTCCGACCTTCACAAAAAAAGTTATTCAAGAATATCTCTTTCTCCTATGTGCTTTCATCCCTAACCCTAACCCTAACCCTTCCGAAAGTCGGAGAAGCTCAAGGATGGTACCGATCGATGCGCGCAACCCCATTTAGTGGGGGTAGAGCCTACTTGCAAGTCTCTCCGACCTTCACAAAAAAAGTTATTCAAGAATATCTCCTCAGATTTGGGGGAATTTCGTCGGTCGACCTCTTCCGAAGGTCGTACAAGCTCGGGGATGGTACCAATCGATCCGCAGGACCCAAATTAGTCCAGATGCAACCACTTTCCAAGTCTCTCCGACCTTCACAAAAAAAGTTATTCAAGAATATCTCTTTCTCCTATGTGCTTTCATCCCTAACCCTAACCCTAACCCTTCCGAAAGTCGGAGAAGCTCAAGGATGGTACCGATCGATGCGCGCTACCCCATTTAGTGGGGGTAGAGCCTACTTGCAAGTCTCTCCGACCTTCACAAAAAACGTTATTCAAGAATATCTCTTTCTCCTATGTGCTTTCATCCCTAACCCTAACCCTAACCCTTCCGAAAGTCGGAGAAGCTCAAGGATGGTACCGATCGATGCGCGCTACCCCATTTAGTGGGGGTAGAGCCTACTTGCAAGTCTCTCCGACCTTCACAAAAAACGTTATTCAAGAATATCTCTTTCTCCTATGTGCTTTCATCCCTAACCCTAACCCTAACCCTTCCGAAAGTCGGAGAAGCTCAAGGATGGTACCGATCGATGCGCGCTACCCCATTTAGTGGGGGTAGAGCCTACTTGCAAGTCTCTCCGACCTTCACAAAAAAAGTTATTCAAGAATATCTCTTTCTCCTATGTGCTTTCATCCCTAACCCTAACCCTAACCCTTCCGAAAGTCGGAGAAGCTCAAGGATGGTACCGATCGATGCGCGCTACCCCATTTAGTGGGGGTAGAGCCTACTTGCAAGTCTCTCCGACCTTCACAAAAAACGTTATTCAAGAATATCTCTTTCTCCTATGTGCTTTCATCCCTAACCCTAACCCTAACCCTTCCGAAAGTCGGAGAAGCTCAAGGATGGTACCGATCGATGCGCGCAACCCCATTTAGTGGGGGTAGAGCCTACTTGCAAGTCTCTCCGACCTTCACAAAAAACGTTATTCAAGAATATCTCCTCAGATTTGGGGGAATTTCGTCGGTCGACCTCTTCCGAAGGTCGTACAAGCTCGGGGATGGTACCAATCGATCCGCAGGACCCAAATTAGTCCAGATGCAACCACTTTCCAAGTCTCTCCGACCTTCACAAAAAAAGTTATTCAAGAATATCTCTTTCTCCTATGTGCTTTCATCCCTAACCCTAACCCTTCCGAAAGTCGGAGAAGCTCAAGGATGGTACCGATCGATGCGCGCTACCCCATTTAGTGGGGGTAGAGCCTACTTGCAAGTCTCTCCGACCTTCACAAAAAACGTTATTCAAGAATATCTCTTTCTCCTATGTGCTTTCATCCCTAACCCTAACCCTAACCCTTCCGAAAGTCGGAGAAGCTCAAGGATGGTACCGATCGATGCGCGCTACCCCATTTAGTGGGGGTAGAGCCTACTTGCAAGTCTCTCCGACCTTCACAAAAAAAGTTATTCAAGAATATCTCCTCAGATTTGGGGGAATTTCGTCGGTCGACCTCTTCCGAAGGTCGTACAAGCTCGGGGATGGTACCAATCGATCCGCAGGACCCAAATTAGTCCAGATGCAACCACTTTCCAAGTCTCTCCGACCTTCACAAAAAAAGTTATTCAAGAATATCTCTTTCTCCTATGTGCTTTCATCCCTAACCCTAACCCTAACCCTTCCGAAAGTCGGAGAAGCTCAAGGATGGTACCGATCGATGCGCGCTACCCCATTTAGTGGGGGTAGAGCCTACTTGCAAGTCTCTCCGACCTTCACAAAAAAAGTTATTCAAGAATATCTCTTTCTCCTATGTGCTTTCATCCCTAACCCTAACCCTAACCCTTCCGAAAGTCGGAGAAGCTCAAGGATGGTACCGATCGATGCGCGCTACCCCATTTAGTGGGGGTAGAGCCTACTTGCAAGTCTCTCCGACCTTCACAAAAAAAGTTATTCAAGAATATCTCTTTCTCCTATGTGCTTTCATCCCTAACCCTAACCCTAACCCTTCCGAAAGTCGGAGAAGCTCAAGGATGGTACCGATCGATGCGCGCTACCCCATTTAGTGGGGGTAGAGCCTACTTGCAAGTCTCTCCGACCTTCACAAAAAAAGTTATTCAAGAATATCTCTTTCTCCTATGTGCTTTCATCCCTAACCCTAACCCTAACCCTTCCGAAAGTCGGAGAAGCTCAAGGATGGTACCGATCGATGCGCGCAACCCCATTTAGTGGGGGTAGAGCCTACTTGCAAGTCTCTCCGACCTTCACAAAAAAAGTTATTCAAGAATATCTCCTCAGATTTGGGGGAATTTCGTCGGTCGACCTCTTCCGAAGGTCGTACAAGCTCGGGGATGGTACCAATCGATCCGCAGGACCCAAATTAGTCCAGATGCAACCACTTTCCAAGTCTCTCCGACCTTCACAAAAAAAGTTATTCAAGAATATCTCTTTCTCCTATGTGCTTTCATCCCTAACCCTAACCCTAACCCTTCCGAAAGTCGGAGAAGCTCAAGGATGGTACCGATCGATGCGCGCTACCCCATTTAGTGGGGGTAGAGCCTACTTGCAAGTCTCTCCGACCTTCACAAAAAAAGTTATTCAAGAATATCTCTTTCTCCTATGTGCTTTCATCCCTAACCCTAACCCTAACCCTTCCGAAAGTCGGAGAAGCTCAAGGATG